>NC_141548.1:20529090-20840681 GCF_021556685.1 Rattus norvegicus | reverse complement strand
TTCCTAAAACACATGCCTGAGAATCAACTTAATGAAGGGGTGTATGTTCGCAAGCAATTGGAGGCCACAGTTCACCATGACAGGTTGAGCAGCTGTCTATATGGTATCCACCCTGAGAACACAGAGGGCAATGAATGCTTATGCTCCACTCCCTTTCTCTTCATATTCAGTCAAGGCCTATTGATTGATCAGTGCTGTTCACTGTTAAGATTTATTGTGCAACTAGCCTGACCCCAGTAATCTCTCAGGGTATCCAGAAGGTTATATAATCAAGGTGTGGTCCATTTCCTCAGGCTCTTCTTTTTTTGTTTTTCTTGTGTGTGTGTGTGTGTGTGTGTGTGTGTGTGTGTGTGTTTCTTTGAGACAGGGTCTCACTATGGGCTGAAGTTGGTCTTCAACATGACTGATCCTCTGTCTCCAGGGTGTTAGAATTACAGGGCCTAACCACCACATTTGCCTGAAACAGGAAAACTCCGCAGATCTAAATGTATTTGTTTCTTGCTGATCAAAAAGAGAAAATGACAATGACAAGCTAGGCCCAATGTCTTTGCTGCCTTCCTGCTGCCTGCTGACTGGACTGTAGAATTCTCAGCTGTCTCTCCAGTACCATGACTTCCTGCGTGCCCCACCCCCCGCTCCCCATGACAATAAAAGACTGGACCCCTGAAAATGTTAAGCCAGTCCCAATTTAAAGTTTTCCTTCGTAAGAGTTGTCATGGTCATGGTGTCTCTTCATAGCAATAGAACATTGGCTACGACACTGGTACTATGTCTGATCTTAAACAACTGTAACTCAACCAGGCATGATGTTAGTAGAACATCCAGGTGAGATGATGTTGGGGCTAGAAGCTCACAGAGAACCCCAACCAACAGGTACCTGTAAGGTCTCATGGGCAGGGCTCTGTTTTCTTTAGTGTCCTCTTTCTGTCTATCTTACTGATTTTTATTCTCCCCATGAACAGAGTGTAAAAATACGTTGTCTTTACTCCTAATTCCTTAGCCTTTCCTTTAAGCCTGAGTTTATGGGACAATGTTTTTTTTTTAAAGATATATTTATTTATTTTATAAATAAATAAATCTTTATATATTTTTACAGTGTATATGAGTACACTGTAAATTCAGACACACCAGAAGAGGGTATCAGATCCCATTACAGATGGTTGTGAGCCACTATGTGGTTGCTGGGAATTGAACTCAGGACCTGTGGAAGAGCATTCACTGCTCTTAACTGCTGAGCCATCTGTCCAGCCAGGGGCAAGGTTTCTTACTAGAATCTTCACCTTTGGAATATTTCTAATCTCTGGACTCTTGGGCCCTGAAGAACAAAATAAGAACCAGGTTCTCAGAGACTCTCAAAGAGAAGAAATGAAGTCCATGAAGTCAGTGAAAATTTTTACCAACCCAAAGTCAAACTGATTCAAATCAATGCTGGCCCACTAAATTATCAGACCATCTTCAAGAGAGAAAGTTCCCAGTACTAGGGAGATATGTTGAAATTTGAGCTTTGAATCTCATTTAAGAAGAAAGCCATGTGGACTGGGAGCAGAGGCAGGAGGGTCTCTTGGTTGTGTTAAGCCTGGGCTGTGCATTGAGAGCCTTTCTCAAGGGAACAGTCACAAGGAAGTGACATGGAAACAAGCTGTTATCTCAGGGGATGTCACTTTATATGATTTGGTGGTTTAATCCTGTGAAAAACTCAGACATGGGGTGACAGTCTAATGGCAGAACCTTGTCTAGCACAGACAAATAGAAGGACAGGAAGGAGGGAGGAAGAAGGGCCAAAGGTGAGCGATCCTTCAGACATTCAAATGTGAATAATGCTATCCCTAAGGACTGGAGGAGAGCTAGCTGTCACACACTGGAGCATTGCTCACAGCTGACTGCAGTTCAGAAACTGGAGATGATTGTCCCTGTGTTGCTGTGCAGAAAGGACTGTAAGAGCAGCAAAGACAGTGGCTGCGCCCATTTCATGGATGCTTTAGAGCAAGACACCTTCTGGAGAGGTTTCCAACTAAAAATGTTCAAATTCTACCTCTGAGCTTTAAAATTTTATAGCTTAGGTAAAATCAGATTTTTCTTGTTATTTCCAAATGAAGTTTTGAAGGTTTTCAAGTTGTTCCTCTAGAGGGAGCCCCAGGACTTGAATATTCTGATAGTGAACCTCCCCAGGCATCTCCCCAGGGGTTAAGGTTTAATAGGGGAACAGTTAGTGATTTTTTCACAGCTCTTTTTGTTTGGGTGAGTGAGCTGTCCCTTGTGGACAACAGCTCTTTGTTTTCCTCAATGAGGAGTGTTGCTCATTTGTGAGCCTTCATTAACTCAAAGTGAAATGGTTAATAATATTTATCCTGTTACAATAGGCTGCATCTTTTAAAAAGCTCACTAAAAAACAGCAAAGAAAACAAAACTCTGGCTTTTGAGAAGACTTATACTATGTCACATTGTTTACCTAGCTGTAGTGCTATCTGAACACTATTTCAAAGGAAAAAAAAAAACTTTGTTTACATTGAAAAAAAAAAAAAAGGTTTCAGAGCTGCAGAGGAACAGCCTTGAAGTATGCTACTGACATGGAGACTCCAGGCTCAGCCTCAGCCCATGAAGAAGAGAACAGAACACAGAAATCTTCCTGTTCCTGCTAGCGCTGTGGCAGCCCACACCTGCCCTCCTGATGCTTGGGGAACTGAGACAGCAGAGGCTGGAGTCTGAGGCTACAAAGGGAGGCCCTGTGCTTCCTCATTACCAAGCCTAGTACAGCACAACACAGCACAACTGTGAAATGGGTCTCTCCCGCTCTTGCAGTGGCAAAGGGAAATGGGATGCAGCTTTGCACAGTTCTCAAGTTCCACCTGAGTCTCCCCTCTCCAGCTCTGAGCCCAGTCTCCCCAGTTTGTTGGATGTGAATTCTATGACCCCAAATTCATGTGCAAAACCTTTTTCCTATAATCCAGCTTTTCCTCAAAGCCACCAAGAACCAGAATCTAAACAAAAAGCCACAGCTTCTCAAGAACTTTTTACTTCTTTCATTTTCAAGGTCCCAGGCCAACATCAAGGAGACTAAAGCTGGGGTGGGAAGAGCATGAGAAAGTCTCAGAGGTGTTGGGCCTGTACTGGGAAGATCTTTTCAGATCCCCCTGGAATGCTCTGAACTCACAGATGGGATTTAGAGGTGGGACTCTTTATCCTGGTATCTAGATGTGGAAATGACACTTCAACTCCTATTTGGGGATGGCTTACCCAGGGAGCTTGACTCAGTGGTTGAGAGCATTGGACTTTTTTTTCAAAGAATCCAAGTTCAATTCTAGCAAGAAACTGTCAACTCACAACTGACAGGATCTGATGCCCTCTTTGGCTTTCTAGAGCATCAGGCATGTGAAGAGCAATGGGGCAGGGGAAGAAAAGGGGGAAGGGGTCAGGGAAAGCAAAGGGGTTAGAGAGTCAGGGAACATGAGAGGCTAAAGAGTCTCTTTTATAGCAAGCCAGGCCTACCTGGCTGTTGCTAGGTAACTGCTGGGTGGAGTGTAGAATGAATGCCAACATTAACAATAATTCTGGTACAAATGCAAATGTCTGCATCGAGTTCTCAAAAAATCCTTTGATGGTCTATTTGTTGGGACACAGCCTGGTTCCCAATCGTTTTTGCCTCAGGACCCACCTTCTTAGAAACTTGCTCTCTTGCTGAAGACTTGGCCTACTGCTCCTGCTGAATGGCCTGCTTCTCCCTTCTGTTCTGCAACACTGATTGGATGCTAAGATTCATTCTTAGGCATTGTGACGTTTGAACCTTTACAAAATATATTATTTTTATTCACCTCTCTCTCTCTCTCTCTCTCTCTCTCTCTCTCTCTCTCTCTCTCTCTCTCTCTCTCTCTCTCTCTGTGTGTGTGTGTGTGTGCAATTGTGTACATGAATGCCACTGTGTACTATGTAGTAAAGTGTAACTTTTGGGAGGAGTTCTCTCCTTTGGACCTGATTCCAGGGATCACACTCGAGTCACCAGGCTTGGTGGCAATCTCCTTTACCTGATGAGCTTGTTGGTCCAGTCTGAGCTTTCACTGATCCCTTAGCCCCTCTCTCACCACCAACCACAAGAAAGCAATCTCTGCAGTGTTACTTTTGGTCCTATGTGACTTTCTTATGTCCCAACAACTAAACATTTTAATTAGAATTCAACATAGTAACTAAATTGCTGAATTTAATAGGAATTACAGAATGTGGGCTTTTCTGATTCTGTCTTGCTTTCCATATTCTTAACTAACAGTCTTCTATACAGTAGAACAGTCATCATTTGGACCTTTTTGGTTTCCTTAAGATACATTTTTAAAAAGCTTCGATGTTTAATTTGCCCCTCAAATACCAATTTTCAAACTAGGAAGTGAGTGTTCTATGAACTTCAAATGAGAACCCACTCAATAGATTTTTTAAAAACGCTTTTGAGTCATTCAAAAGCTGTTTCTACCTCCTTCTTTGCAGGCCTCAGAATTCCTGGGAGGCCTTTTGTTTACTAATGAGAAAGCAGACTATGGTGGAGCAGTGGATGCACTGACACTGTCTCTCCTCTTGCTGTGCCTTCCATGCAGATGCCTGAAGCCTTGGAGGAGCTGAATGGTAGAGTTTCCTGTGTCTTCCAGAGGAGAAGAAAACACCATCCAGAATCCAGCTTGCATGTGTGGGGGCCGAGGACAACCTTGGGTGTTACACTTCAGGTGCCGTCCACCATTTTTATAAACCGGGAGTTTTCATTGCCTCAGAATAGGACAGGTCAGCTGGGCTGGCTGGCTAGGGAGGACATGGAGTCTCTGTCTCCCCAGCAAAGGTGAGTGCCACCAAACCAGGTTTCTTTATTGTTGTTGTTTTAATTGGCTTCTTTTGTTTGGACTGAAGTTTATCGTCTGGGTTTCTGGCTCCATGGTTTCCATGTGAGCAGGAGAGGCCATAAAATGTCTGACTGACTGTGTGTTGTGTATGATTGTCCTTGAGTCTGGTATAAAAGTGAACCAGAATGTTGCTTTCTGGCTTAGTCTTCCTTGGTCACACTCAAGGCTTAAGAGGAACTTCTTGAAGGTTTAGTCACACAACAAACGTTGTATAATTCTCTAAGTCCCTGACTCTGACATCTGAGATGACTAAGAATTTACTTCCTTTCATTTTCCACGATTTAGGTACAGTCTGGATTAGGTAGATGAAATGTGGAATAAATTACTAATACTAAAATGATTGTGTCCTTAAATTTATTAGGGCCAAACTATTGGAAAAGGCTGGATCTGGTGCAAATATTGAGACTTTTCCTTGCCTGTGATAGCCCAAAATTAGGCAGCCAATCCACAGAGGGCAGCATTTCTCCGGCTATTGAGGGCCACAGGTCCCTCTGTCTGCTGAGCCATTCTCTAGGGATTAGGGGTGACACTATTTTACTGTACTGTAGAGAAATGCCGTGAGGCAACTGTTCCTAGTTTTCCAGAGGCAGGGCACCCTAGGATGGTTCGCTCACTCTCACCACACTGAGATACAGAGGAGGTGAATGTCCTCAAGCAGAGGATCCTGGTGCTCTGTCTGCCAAGGAAGCTGCAAACCTGAGGACGTGGACTTCATGGTCATTTTCTAACGAGAAAGTAACTTTCTTTATAGCTTAATTAGACAGCAGCACCTCTAACACGTCTAAGAGTTGGATAGCTGACATGTTTCTCATTCTGCAAGGTGGTTTGGGTCACTAAGATCCAAGATATGCTATGGCTAGTGAAACAGCTTCTGGAGAGACTAGAAACAGTGGGAAACTTTTATCCTGCTTTGTCTTTAACAGAAATGAAACTGAATAAACTGTGCATTGGCTGACTGGGCTGTGTACCCCGTGTCCAGTTTAATATGACCCTCACCTGGTACCTCAATGTACCAGACTGTAGCAGTGAATTAATTAAACAGCTTTGGCTCCTTAGTGCAGTCATGGCACCTGCCAAAGAGTTCTCTGATTTTGAGAATGAAACACACACACACAGGCACACACACGGTCAATGTCTGGACATTTCTAATCTTCCTGACAGCTACCATACACCTCCCTTCCACCCAGCATTCCAGGATTAACACCTTTTAAATCTATGTTTTATCTTTGCTGCCTGTTGCCTTCTGGGAAACAACCCACTCCCCCAATAGGGTCCTATTCCCTTCCACCTACATTGTAGGCTGCTTTCTCTCCTGTAGCTCTTAACTCTGATCCTTCTAAGTCTGGATCATGGTGATTCCCTTCATCCTCCACTCCCTCCCAATCCCTTGCCCTGTCCTTCTGTCTTTCTGTCCAAACATTGGCAATGGCAACTCGAAGCCCTCAGGGACCCTCAGGTCTGGAAGTGCAGCTTTTTGGGAGCCAAAATAAGACAATTATGAACACCGGATATTGATACCATACACATACATTCTTGATATTGAATAAATCAACTAACTTTAAGAATATGGGAATTTGATCCTCAGTACTACGGAGGGTAAACATCATGAAGAAAATGGCAGACATTTTGCCTATGGACTCTGTTCATATGTTTCTCAACAAAACTTAGTCACATGCAAACTCTTGGTTTGAGAGGCACCTAGGAAATATAATTCATAGTTGTCAACTCTGTGCTCTATTGAAGATGTAGGAAATGGGAAGGGAAGCTAGAAAATAACAGTACAGACTCTCTCAAAATTCTATGAGGCCTGTGGGTTTGTACTTCCAGGGACCCTTGAGGCCTGCTCAAACCAGAGACCCAGGAGGCCCACCCTAAACAGAGAGAGTACTACCTGACTCCCAGGAGATCTGCTGTTGCCCAGCTCATAGAGCTCTATATTCCTCCAATGAGGCTGGATCCAGTCAGAGACACTCATGACAGTTAACATCAGAGATAACCAGTTGGGGAGAGGCAAACCATAAACAACAGAACCCAATGCAAAATCTGCTGCTCACTCAGAGGACCTATAGGGCTCTTAACAATCATCTATAACAGAATATCTCGTGCCCTCTTCTGGCCACTGAGAGAACTGCATGCAGGGGGACCACAGACAAAAGTCAGCCAAAGAACAATTCACCAATATAAATAAAAATGAATACATTTCTCTTTCAGAAAGGCATACAAATGTATGATCAAGGCAAACAACACCCAAAATGGGGACAGTCTGGCCCACGTCCCTTGACCCTTACACTAAACTGATCATACAATTACACAGGTCCAACAATTAACATTCAGATTACAGTGAATATGTATCCCATTTGTCCTCATTGAAATGGATCACCACATCCAGGATGATTTTACAAGATCCATTCATTGTCCTGAAAATTACATGCCTTCCTTTTCCCTTTTGTAGTTATTGATCAGCAATCCTGTCTGGAAATGCACCATGCTTTTTTTATGCACTCATCTCCTAAGGGACCACTTGAATATTTCCAAATTCTGAATATTATAAGAGAGCTTCACTGAACATGGTGGAGAAAGGGTGTCTATATTAGGATGAGTCAACATTAGGATATATGCCTTGGTGTTGTATCTTGAGGTTTACCCATTACCACCTTCCTGAAGAAACAGCATACTGATCTCCAAAGTTGCTACAGAAATTTGCATTGCAAATCTACAGGAGACTCTCAGTGTTCCCCTTGCTCCATACCCAGTAGGAGTGAATTCTCTCATGTGTTACTAAACTAAGTTATGAAAGGTATGAAAAAATATCTCAGAATAATTTTGATGCCATTTCTGTAGTGTCCAAGGATGATACATATTTAATATGAGTTTCTAAGTCATTTAAGTTTCTTCAACTGTATTATGCTTATGTATATAGCCCATTTGAATTACGTTTTTTTAAATATAGTGTTTTAGTTTTTCAAATCTGTTTCAAATATAAGCCCATTAGTGAATGTGCACAGGGAAATAATGTTTAACAATTTTTGTAAATGGTCATTAAAAAAAATCATTAATGACAAATTAGAAAATGCTCTCTCAATAAACTCACAGAATTGGCAGACAAGTTGTAAATAATGGAATTCATTGCAAAAGTCCAGGACAAGGACTGGAGACATGGCCCATCTGTTAGAGAATTTGAATCTCAGAGGACCTAAGGGGCAATTAACAATTCTCTGTCACCTCAGGTCTGAGTGAAATCCACTGCCCTCTGCTGGCCGCTGGCAGAATTGCATGAAAACGAATATGGGGAGGTGGGAGGGAGACAACAGGCATGTGGGGTATCACCCACATAGAGGTAGGCATTCTGGGCAGAGAATAGGGATTTTATGGGATGAAACTGGAAAGGGACAGAATATTTGAAATATAGATAAAAATATCCACTACAAATTGCAAAAAAAGAAATAATTCAAAACTGTAAGACCTCCGCCCAAAAGAAGCTATGATATATATCAAAATGAACTCAGCAAAACATCATTATCAATAACAACAAACAAACCAACAACAAAAATAGTAAAAATGTTCATTCCTCTACAATTGGTGGAATTCATTAAATGTGCAGTCATAGTTGATGCTATATTTCAAGGAATCCACAGGCATCAAAGTCTGTGTGTCCTGAACATTTTACATTCCCATACTGAATTGTTTTATTTCCAATTAGATGTATTAGAGAAATACTTCTGTGTTTCTCCTTTGTTTGTCATTATAAAGGAAGCTAAATTTGTGAGCACAGGGATAAAGCAAGGATATATTTCATCATGAAGGGGGGTTCCACAGAGCATGACACACTGTCTACATCAAGAGCACAGTTTCCTGCATAGCTCTGGCTGGCTGTGAACTGATGATGAAGCCTACGCTGCATGAGACTTGCAAAAAACCACTGTTGCCTTACACTTGTGCTGTTACAGGAGGAAGAACCACACACGACTCAGGACGGTCTTGTGAGTGAAGGGTTAAAGGTCACATTTTTATTTATAGACAAACATTAATTTATTCAAGAACATTTTAAATTGGGGAGTCAATGAGTTCAATGTATATAGCCTTAGGAATATTAATTAATTAATATTAATTACATACACTAAAGTTAACAAATGAATAAAAAACTTCAAACTTAAACAAATAAAAACAAATGCATAAAACAACCAAACTTCAAACTAAAAACCAAATATAACAAGTAAATTAGTCAGCATTCAATTCATGCTGATTTTTCAACATGTAACTCCAGCCTGTTGCTGGCCTTGCAAACACAACAGAACGGCAGGTAAGATGGTAAAATCTCTTCAAGAGGAATGTAGACCTGCCTCATACAGGGTGGTTGGTTGTTGATGGACAAGTCGTCAAAGGGTTAAACGTGAGGCGTGTTCCATGCCACATCTCAAGGTCTTTCAAATTCAGCCCAAGATTGGAAAGGTTACAAGGACTGAGATGCGGGAGGTGTTGTCAATCTTTGCACCCTCAGTGCTCCTGCTGGACAGGTCTGTCTCTGAGAGCTGTAGTCCTGGTCTGGGCCATGGGCAAGCGTCTGCTGGAGTGTTCAGACCTAGGGGTGGAAAAGGCCTGGTGAGGACCTGCCATGTCACTTCTCCCATACACAGCGCACAATTCAGCAGGATAATCCAGGATGATCTTTCATCTGAGGTCATTTTCTCATGGCCAGGTCAGAAGGGTAAGAGATCCCACAGGCCTGCATATTTTCCCAGCTTTTAAAACTGCTAAAAATTGAACAGTGAACAGCAGATAATTCCAATCGTCCATATATATTATATTGTAAAATCATGTAGCAATGTCTCAACGTCAGTTGAGGAGAGATGTGAACAACCTAGAAAACAATAGGAAGGCCTTGGAGGCCTGTCCATCACTGAAATGAAGACTATCATTATTCCTCCACTGCAGGAATATGCCTGGGGTCCAAATACAACCTCGATATCTGCAAAGACCCAGAGAAACAATATCTAAAGAAGTACATGCACACTGAAGTGATATTATATTTGGCAAGAATATACTGCATGGAAATCTTGCCAAGGGTAGGCATTGAACTCTAAAGGAGATACACATGCAGAAAATAATCTATACCACTCCTTTGTTTATGGTTATCATAAAACTATTTGTGGGGAGACTTAAAGGCACTGGGCTCAGATAATACAAGAGAGCTCAGACTGGAGGGATCAGTACACAAGAGCCAGAATCTCTATGGATCACATACACTTCATGGATGGAATTTCTTTTAAAATGGACAGGAATAATATTCTGAGCTGCTCCTAGCTGACAGATGCTGATAACTATGATGAAAGTCACACACCCAATAAGACAGTTTATAAGTACAGGTAATCTACTTGGGTCCTCTCATCCTGTGCTTTCAAATCATCTCAGTGACACCGAAATGATGCCGCATCTTCTCAGACAAGGCCTTTTGCTCAGTGAAGAGTTTGTTCTGATTCAGGGCATCCTACAGACTTTCCTACATTCTCTCCTCATCCTGGTCATTAGAAGATTATATTGTCCATGGAGACAGGCATGTATACAGAGACAGACAGACAGACAGACAGACAGACAGACAGACAGACAGACATACACACCTTTGAACTCACCCAAATATATTTGTTCACACATACAAGCAGAGTATTTTGCAGAATGTGCTTAGTTTCCCAGTTAATGGTAATAGAAGAGATCACCCAGTCTACTATTGTGGCATAAGAAAAAAAAAACCTGGAATGGGGTAAGAACACAGTGAGCATAAGCTAAAGACAGCTCAGCCAATAAAGTATATGCCCATGAAAATCAGAAATTAGAAATGTGACATCTAGGCCTGTTAGCCAAGCCTGCTTAACAAGGTCACAAGGCTGTGCACAGGAGGCTGATTTCAGGCAACAGAGCACTGGGTGGGGGCAGGTGAGCCTCTTCTGTCCTCTGCTCACTGTTTCCCAGTGCATGCAAAGTGAGCTGCATTTTTCAATATGAGGTCCCTTTAGGATACAGTACCTGACCGGGGAGCCAAACTACCAGCACAAACAGCTAGGAAATCTCCATAACCACAATCCAAGGTAAAACTTGGACTGAGATGCTATCAGATATAATTCGAGTGAGATAAGGCTGACTGATTCAAAGTCAAATGCTAGCAGGTATAATCAAACTCAGCCACAGTCCATGGAAGGGCTGGACAACATTGTACCTTTTCACTTTCTGACTGATGGACTTCTGGGTAATTTTGCTTCATGGCTGCTCTGAGGTGAACCACTACAACACTAATGTGCCACAGTTTCTCTGCTGACACCTACTTCTTCTTCTGGAATCGCTGTGTCAAAGGTTGAACTTTCACAAGAGTTGTACATGGCTTCTCACAGGGCTACCCATTTGACACCTCCAGCAATGTCTGAGGGTCATCACTTTCTAAACCCTCCTTACAGATGATTTTCACTCAAAACAAATGATTTTGAATAACAATGGTTAAGAGTGCTACAGACCCAACACAGGGTGGGTGCTGTGGACTATTTTGAGCCTAAGTTTCTGTCTGAGGCAAAGATGTGATTCCACCCCAGCATAACTCCTGGACATCTTCTGCCTGCAGATTCAACTCTAAGCAAATTAATCTTTCAATTAACAAATTCCAGAGCAAACTCCAAAGCCAATGTATATTCAACCAAGTTTAGGCCAATCTGGAAAGAAAGAGGTGGCAGGTAATGATTAACATAACCAGGATGTTGAGAAGACACAACAAGCACATGACCTTCCAGTGTTACTGCACACCTAGAGCAAAGAAGGCAGAAGAGCCCTGAGTCAGCAGTTTCCACACTCAGGTACATGGATTTCACACAGCAGCCTCTCCTCACATCCCTGTACCCTATTCCTGAGATTTCTCCAAGTAATGTCAATGTTGATGAATAGTTTTCCCACTGTAATAATTTCAATAGAAATCAAAACCCCATTAAGAACAGTTTAAAACTAATTGGAAACATTGTGTTTCCTCTTCTTCTCTCTTTTACATTTCTATATGTGTACATATAGACTAATACAATATATATATAAATATGTGTCTGTGTTCAGAAACTTGTTGTGTTCACACACACAGACATATGCACAAACTAACATATACACACACTTCTATATGTAAGCACCCATACCGCAAACACTTAAAACAAGCAACTCCCAATGTAACATATGTACCATAGCCATAACCATGTTCACACATCTGTGCCCAACGACACAAACACAACAAACACATACACACACACACACAGTCAGAGAGAAATGGAGAGGGGGAAGGAGGGAAGGAGGGAGGGGTGCAGAGAGAGAGAGAGAGAGAGAGAGAGAGAGAGAGAGAGAGAGAGAAATCATAAGAAGCAGAAAAGAATGAGGAGGCCATCCTTCTGGAAGCACAGTTGTTGAATACAGATTAGGCAAAGGAAATGTGTCAAGTGAGAGCGTAGACACTGCTGTCCATCCCTTATAGAGTAAACCTGTGTAGGGAATGCACTTCTTGGGCACACGAGGTTGAGAGAGTTGGAGAAAAATTTCCCTCTAACCCTCACATATCTCACACAAACCCTCACCCTGAGAGAAGCCTTTCTTACATCCCTGTTCATCCAGTCAGCTCCAGGACAGAAGCCCCAGGAAAGAACACTAAAACACTGACATAGAACAGGACTGACACACTGCTTCTCAAGCTCTGTCACTATGAACCACCATTTGGACAGGCAGAAGGGACCATTTTCAATGTACGGGGAAAAGGAGAGAAAGTCCACAAGTCCCATCATAATTGACAATGAGAGCCATTCTTTTGGCAATTGAACTGAACTCTAATCAGTTCTGTGCACTACAAAGACGGCTACCACATGGCATCCCTCTAGCATAATGGCATGTAAGTGTGCAATGTGTGATCAAAAGATCCTCCTTAAGGATATGCATTTTCTAGTTGAGCAGGAGGATTTGGTTGTCAATCCTCCAGTTTCTTGCATGAAGCTAGAATCACAGAAAGTTTTGTAAATGGGCAAAGAAATGAACAACTGGATGAGACCTAGGAGAGTTTCTGGATAATTTGGAGAAAGGTTAAATTGGTTTGACTTGGTTTATGCTTAGATATCAGGAAAACCTGCCCTTGATGCTTCATTCATCCTACCTGAGGCTGCTTGTTACTCGGATTTTCATACTGGCTTCCCCACAGAACCTTGTTGTTTCCTTAATGGATTCTTCCAGTGCAATCTGATCCCTTAGAAGCCTCTTGTACTCATTCCATGCTCTCTGGGCATTGTTCTTCAGCTCAAAACACTCAGTTAGGAGGGGGCAGAAGCTGCGGCTGAGACACAAAGAAAAAATGGTGAATCCCAGCCAGTCTCCAACTTCCTCCCACTTCTCCAAGTCCATTACTCCTTCTAGGGTCCTGATCAGAAGAGAACCCCAGATTATAGTCCAAGTCCACAGTAGCCATGGAGCATAACCTAGAGACAGGTCAAATGGAGAAAAGAGCAACATTCCAGAAGACTCAGGGCACTTCTCAAAAACCTGACACCACTGATTCAAGTTTTTCCTAGAAGAGGACTTAATCCCTGTGTGTACTTATATGTCCTTTTTATTAGAATGTCCCTTGGAGGCCAATCTTTCTATGTGTCCTGTGTGTGAGTGTGTGTGTGTGTGTGTGTGTGTGTGTGTGTGTGTGTGTGTGTGCTGTGTGTGTCCTGTCAGAGCCCCAGAGCATCAGGATTGATTGATGACTCCATCATTGTTCACACATTTTCTATGTACAGGATTCCTATTTGGGAAGGACAATGACTGATGAATCTCACAGTCTCTTTCCATTTGTTCAAACTATCTACAAGAGGTAAAAATCCTAGAGCCTTCCTTAGAGACAGGCTTCCTGGTCTGCTTCAAACACTATAAAGCCTGATCCTCACTTTATTTCAAAGATAAGAATGGGCTGACATATGCTTGCCTAGTGCTGGGGTCACAACCTTGTAAGTTACTCACCAGTACCAGTCATTTTCCAGTGTAAGGTTTTTACATTTGACCAAAGCGGTATTGATCTGCTCGCTCATTTTCTTCATGTCGGTCATCACTTCCTCGTGCTGCATCATGAGCATCTCGGACTCAAACTTGTTCCTGTGGCAGGGCGTGGTCCAAGGATCAAATAACATTATGAATGAAGGATACAAGAATTATATGAATTTAAACTGAATCCTGAACTACCCCAGCCTAGGACATGCCACACCCTTGCTCCTTGGTTTTGGGTCCATTCTGTATTTATTAAGTTTATTATTATGGCCGCGGGGACAGCAGTGCCAGGAAACAAAAGCAGGGAGCTGATTTGATTGAGCTCCCTGACAGGGTTTGAAGGAATAGACTAGCTTGCCAAGAACATTCGAGGGTCCTGTGCCACCATCCAGGCTCCAACTTAAACCCATGAAGCCTATTCTCCTGTTCTTAGGTAACAATTCTCAATCATAGAATCTATTGCTACATGAAAACCCAAAGGAACATGGACAGTATTTACAGGGAAAAGAAATTATAACACACACCAGGAGATTCCCATGTGTGTCCACCTGAGCAGATGTGAAATGTTGTACTGCTCAAAGTGAGGCTCTCAGCCACATCATTATCATGCCATGGAAATTGACATAGGATAATTCTCAGGCCAAATCAGAACACAGAATACCCAGATCTTAAGTTATACACACAAACGCACTCACACATGCATACACACACACAAACTCACACAAAACACTCTCTCTCTTTCTCCCTCCCTCTCTCTCTCTCTCTCTCTCCTACAATTAGAATGCCAAATAAATACAAGAATGTGGCATTATCTCAAAATACAATCAATAAAATCAGAGAAAAGCAATGATACCCTGTTGACAGTGCAGTCACACACTGTGAGGCAGCAAGAGGGATTAGGCCCCTCCAGCTCTTCACAGGACCTATTGAACCCAAAGCACCTCCAGGTCAATTTCAACAATGATTGGTCATAATCAGAGCACCTAGAAATTCCCACAACCCAACAACTGTCCAGGCTACTTAAACCACACAATGAGAGCTCACACACTACTACCCTTATTCCCAGACTGTAATTGAGGCCACAGGCTATGATTTACGTTTGTAGGAATCAAAATAGCCTGTGCCACCATCTCATTCCCATCTGATCTTCACATTCTGATCCAATCAGGAAAGTGATTTTGACCATGAGCCCACCCTGGAGTTGTAGCCTACTGTGATGTGAGGAAATGTGGATTTAACAGAACTTGCATTGTGACTACCTGTCATTTAAATTCTTTCCTGGGTAATCCGCCAGGATTCTCCTGAGTTCATCTCTCTCCTTTTGCATCTTGTGGAGGGCAATTTTGAGGTTCTCCAAACGCTTCATTCTCTCCTCCTCAACAGGTGTCGTGGAGGGTTGGGATGATGCCTTCTGATCAGACTCTGTAGGTAGATAAACACCAGTAAACAGGCATATATGTGGACATAGTGTCAAGAAAAACTATGCTTACTCTAAAACAGAAGTCTGAGGATGAACAGTTCTACAGATACAGTGACCTCCTGACAGAGCAAGAAAGCTATCTTTAAGCTGAACTCAGCTCAGTCCCTGTTCCCCACCATCATAGACATATGGTGATATATGCCATCATAGATATAGACCACACCTCCTATAGCCATTCTTCTGTCACTGAAATTCTAAAGCTGGCCTAAACAAGAAGAATTGGAGGACCTTCTCAGCTAATGTCTGATGTGAGGCAGGTAAGTCCTTGAGTCCAAACTGTTTAACATCTTGAATCCCTAGTCACGTGTGTTCAAGTACAAAGTAACTGAGACCATGATATGACCAGGAGAGTATCCCTCTTGGCATCAATTACCCACGTAGTCTACAGGACAGTGCTGAGAGGAAGTGCTTCCACAGCCTATCCTGAGAGAGACACTTTGTTATTCTTACACAGGCACATCCTGGTATTCTTTGACACTGCCCATGACATTAAAGAGATCCAAGGAAAGCCCCTTGACATATAACAGGTCTTGGTTCTCTGTCAAACTAATGATCAGAAATTGTTGTGTCTGGGTCAGCCATTTAGGAAGACTGAGGCTCTAAATCATACGTCCTACTCCTGGAAGGACCAGCTCAAGCCAACCTCCTCCAGGAAGCTCCCCTTGCCCTGCCCAGTACTCACTTGACCTCCTCAAGGACCTTTCCATTCGTCTTGTTCTCCAACGTGATAGAAGGCTGGCCTCCCTCTGCCTTGGTCTGGTCTCTGCATGGATATGATTGTCCCTCCGAAAGAGACTGAGGATCCTGGAGAACATGCCTCCTCGGGAACCCATTAGGAAATGAAGGGAAATCGCTCAGGCAGTTGGTGTCACCACAACACTGCTGACATCACAGAACATTCTAGTGTCTCCTGGATACAAGAGAATTTCCAGGGAAGACACTACCGGTGATGTTACTGGGAAATGCCATAGCTTACTTGCTAACTACCTCCACCCAGACTGACCAGGTTCTGCAGTGGCTTTTCCAGAGACTCACTTTTGAGCGAGGGAACACCCATTCGCACACTCTCCTTCCAGAGCTTCAGAGTTCTCACTGCTTCATTACAACTCAGTTGCTGAGGAGAGGGAGAGTTGGTTAAAGCCTTGATATGGACAGAACATCTTTGGTAACAGCCAAAAATCTAAATATGGTTGGTGAGGGAGATTCTTCTCCCTGAAATGTATAAAGCCAGGGTCCATGCATGTGACATATAGTCCAATTCCCACAGTTTTTACTGTTCCCAGGAGGCCAATATTTTTTTTCCTACACCTTTAAATGTATGCAAGTTGGAGCATATTGTTTCATGGACTGTTCCTTGGGAGGGGGCATGGTTTCAATATATTCACCCATGTTTTTTCCTGAAATCTCTGTTTTACAATCCCATTTTGTGCAATGGAAACTCCTGTTTCCAGGCAACAAAGTGCTCAGGTATAGGGCAAACATCAAGTTGTAAACGTTCTGTCTATTCTTAAAAGTTAAAATCCCCAAAAGTGAGGGAACTGAGACCCAAGCAAGAGCCAAGGAGGGGCAGAATGCAGAGGTGCTGCTGGCCAAGGAAGAGCAGGAGGAAGCAGAGAAGCTGTAGCACATCATGGTGCACAGGAAGCTAGAACTGGAGTTCCACCTGGGCAACCTGCTGGCTTCTGACAGCAACCCCTCAATGGTGCTGTGCCAGGCCAGGGCCTTGCTGGAGGCCGAGCTGTGTGCCCCGGAGTGGGAAAACCCAGAACATCTCAACAACCAGCTGTGGAAACTGCTGACCAAGGGCATGGAGGAGGCAGTGGTAGTGTGCTTGCAGGAGCCTGACACAGGCCTTCCCCGCAGGAAGCCACTGCCTGGCCAAGGGCTCTCCCTTGCTGGTAGAAGTTGGTGAGCTTTAAGAGCATCCATTCCAAGAAGAGGACCAACCTCATGTGGGACGAGGTGAATGGCCAGTAGTGATGCCCTTGTAGCTACAAGCCCTCCCTGGATGACACTGAGGAGTGGCTGATTGAGGTGCCTGGGTGTGCAAACTCCATGGAAGACCAGTTCTCCAAAAAGGGTTTAGGCCAAGAAGAATGCATGGCCAAGAACTAGCTGAACCATCTGTGCAACTAGTCTGCATGCACAAGATGCAGATGCCCAGCTTGGCTGGCCTGCACCTTCCTGACACCAGAGTAAGCGGGAGCTTGGCTGCACCATGCAAGTGTCCAAGGTCTCCAAAGCTTCCTTGGGACACTTCCAGGAGGGTTCTGTTCTACCAGGTCTCCTGGGTATGCACATATTCCACATTCTGGGGAAAAATAAAAGGTTTTCTAGTTCCAAACAATTTGGAGCAAATATGTATTTGTTCACCTATGAGCGTGTGAGTGTATATGCACGCCTGTGTGCTTGTGTATAGGTACACCACAGAACGCAGTGTTGGCCTCACTAATTAATATCAGCATGGTTAATAACAGTGGCTCTCATTTATTATTAGTACCTCGTGATTATAGCAAATTATCAGGAGTCTGATCTCCTCAGGAGACTTCATGCTAGCCTAAGGCAGCAGTCCGCAGACTTGTTTCTGAGGACCCCTTTTTTCTTTCCTCTTTCTTTCTTTCTTTCTTTCTTTCTTTGCTTTGTTTTTGTTTTTGAAGACAAGGTCATAGACCAGGCTGCCTGAAAGTCAGAGATCCACTTGCCTCTGCCTCCCGAGTGCTGGGATTGAAGAGATGAGTCAAAACTGCAGGCATCTAAGGACCTCTTAATGTTCTCAAAAATCACTAAGACACATACAACTTAATCTAAATGGATAGAATCTGAATCTCTATCTACTAATCATATAGTAAACATAAGAAGCTTATGAAATGTAGTTGTAGGGTATTGGGGAGAAGGGGCAGTTAGCGAATCGCTTGCCATGCAAATGTGAGGACCAGAGTTTGAATCCCCATCATCCTTGTAAAGAATCATCAAGTTGACAACAAAAACTTTTACTCAATAAGTGTTGAACCCACCATAGGGCACTCTCTCAAATAAATGCTCTGTTTATATTCAGAATAGTATTAATTACATGCATATGTATGAGTGTGCATGAATTTACGGGCACACACACACACACACACACACACACACACACACACACAAAGACATGTACACACGATTTGAAAATGCACATGTAGAAAGGAGAGAAAAAACTCCCATGAGTTAACTTCTGACTTCCACATGTTTACAGTGATGCCTCTAACCCTAAACATATAAAATAAATAAATTTTAAATGAAAAGTATAGTGTTTCTTTTAATTATACAGGAACCATTAATTTATGAAGCATTCTTGCATGGTTGGAATTTTGGTTGGAATTACATTTCACCACACTTCTCTCTGAGGACAAAAACCAAGAAAAATATACTACATCTGTGAAATGTTTGACTCTAAATCAATTTAAGGTCGTGGTCTGAGTCATAGTCATTTGGTAGATATAGGACCTCATTCTACCTACCTCATCCAGCACACTTTAGCTGAGTGAGATCCACAATGAGAAAAACATCCTATGCATCTGCACAGAATGTAAGGGAGAAGAATGATTAAGGCTAAAGGAGAGCTTGGCAGATTAAAGGGGCACCTCCTGCTGAGCAAATGATACATGAGTTAATTATGAAGTGTTTATAATATCCCAGAACCTGTGTTTGAAGCTTTCTTCACTCCATCCCATTCCGGCTTGAGAATCATGGAAAGCAGGAGCAGTGACTTTGCCATAAAACTAGGAAAACTGGATGTAGATGTCTCCATCTTCCCTGAAAGCCACGACTCTGAAGAGAGGATTCTAACCTGGATGCTTAGACCATTAGGCACCATCTCAAAGAGACTCCTAAAAAGGGTGATATTTAAGCTGACTTGAAGGACAGTGCTGTTTGGCTGTTTAACCCATTTCTAGGTTTGTCAAATGAAGACAATGACTGAGTCTTTTGTAAGAAGAACATGAAAACGTTAAAAGCCATAGGACTGTGCCAGGGAAGTGAAGGGTCTAAGTGGTCACGGTCACCACCATTACTGTTGGCATCGTGAAGCAGGAATGAGAGACAGTGTCCACACAGCAGTGACAGGTGAGAGATGAGTCTAATGGAAGTCAAGTTCCTCATTCTCTGGATAGAAGTAACCAAGACACTGACTGCTGTGGAGATTGGCGGCAGAGGCTAAGGAGATTCCTTCTAGGAATGTGTGTCTTTTCTACACTTGATCTTAGCCAAAAGGCCGAGAAGCGATGTGTGTGTCTTTTCTGAGAGATGTTCCTGGGTGGCCTTCTGTGCTCTTAACCACAGTTACTCCTACTGATAATGATTTCTGAAGTTTGAGTCCCATTAGGGTCAATTTGTTTCATTGTGGATTTAGAATCTAGTAGGCATGGGAGGTCTAAGGCCGTAAGAAAAAGTATCTAGTCTCAGAATAGTGGTCTGGGGTTGTTCTGATCTAGGTAGCAATGTGACCTGAAAGGCAGCAGAGAGAGTCATGATTTGAGGCACCTCACAGAGCTCTGAGGAAACTACAGGGACACAAGTGACATGAGGGCATAGATGGAGGCTGACACAGGAAAGTAGGGGTCTATTTAGGGTACCTCCTACTCCCACCTTATATAGAGTCTACCTTAAGCAAAAGACTAATTCACATGTGATGGCCAGGTCTTTCATCTGATCATCTCCTAAATTTTAATGATCATATTTCCTGTCTTTTTACTTCTACTCAAAAACCCAATTCACTGGTGTGTCCATGTGTCTGCTAGTTACTTTTAAGCAAACTAATAATAGTGGATAGAAGCTAAACAGGACTGAATAAAGTATGCATATGAGGACACTAGCTAAAGATTTTGTGTGGGTTTGAGGGGCCAAGGTAGGAGAATGCTAGAGCGTGAGGCAGAAGAGGGTGGGTGGGTGGGGGAGCAGGTGCATGGGGCTAAAGGGTGGGATGGGGTTTGTGGAGGGGAAACCAGGATGGGAGATAACATTAGAAATGTAAATAAAGTAACCAATACAAAAGCAAAAATATAAAATCAAAAGATTTGTGTGGGGAAGCCTGGGATCTTTGATCTGAGAATGCAGGCCTTCAGGGAGTCAGTAAGCTGGGTCTCCCTGATGTTCCTCAGGCTTCTCTTTACAGGCTCCTTGTCCATATCCATCAGCCACAGGGTGAAAATTTCAGGATGAGACAAACAAAATAATGGGATTCCTTCCTTCTGAAAGCCTTTATCTTTATCTGTGGGATGATTTTTCTCCCCAACAGTACCGTGCTTACTATAAAACCTTTAAACTTGTGGACAGAGCTGAAGAAAACTTCCAAGCCTTGCGTTTTCTGTCTGTGATTTCCAACGTGGACCCCTGGATCTTCATCATTTTCAGGACTTCAGTATTCCGGACTTTATTTCACAAGTTTTTCCCAAGACCTCTAATCTACAGAAACTGGTGTAGCCTTTCCTGGCGAGCCAACATGGAATCCACTTTGTCATGGCTTTGCATGTTCTGGTAATCTGAAAATACAGCAAACATCAGGCAAAGAATCATGGTAGAAAAAGACTTTCAACTTAAATCCTTAAAAAAATACCTCCCATGGGGAGCTAGAGAGATGCATCGGCCCTGAAGAGAACTTACTTTTCATCCAGAGGACCAGAGATTGATTCCCAGCACCCACATCAGGTGCCTCACAACCTCTGTAACTCCCGCTCCAGGGTATCTGACACCACTGGGCTCCATAAACACCTGTACTCAAGTGCATGTAACCACATGTGAGCATACACACACACACACACACACACACACACAGAGAGAGAGAGAGAGAGAGAGACGTAAAAGTAATTAAATTTAAAATATCTCCCATAATTAAGACATCTACTTTTAAAAGTACCAACTTAACAATATGCCATCACTCTGTCTCCATAAACCCTTTTGTTCTATTTAAAAAAAGTGTACTATTAAGAGGCATTAAAACTTGTATGCTGTAAACAATGTTAACAGTTTTATAGAAATGATTTTAATTGCCTCCACATTTGTAACTGAGAGTTCTAAATGTTTAGAGCAGTCTTAAGACCTATGGGTTTTTATTAAAATACCATAGAAACAACACAGTTTCATTATATGCTTGTAATGTTGAGGTGGGAATTTTTGAACAAACCTAGCAATGGCTCCCATGTTTTTACAGTAAAGCCTAACTTAGTTTGTATCCTTTTTCTTGTTGTTTTGTTTTGTTTTGTTTGTTTGTCTGTTCTTGCCAAATGACCTAAGAATAATCTGAGTTACAGACACATTTCGGAGGAATGAATTGGGAAACTAGACCAGGTGAGGCCTTTGGAGTGACCATTTCAGAGGCTCACAGCCACAGGTGAAGACCTACAACTCCCATGGAGTTAAATGAGGCAACATGTGAGTAGGACCAACAACTCAAAGTGGATAAAAGGAAACTAATCTTTTGAAGTCTGCTCTGGAGGCAGGCGTGGTGGGGAAGGGGGTCAATAATTTGCATGATGAGTCTACAATTTTCAATTCAGGAAACCTTCATATTCACATTGATGGATTCTTTGAAGAAGAGGATTTATGTTTCTTGGGAGAACACTGGTGTGTGACTCACCAAAGAGCTGGATTATTTACCAATTTCAGCCGTGTGAACTCATAGGGCATTTAGCACAGTGAGAGGCCCACTCAGGATGTAACCTCTGTGGAGGGTCATGGCAATGGTCCTCACAGCTGCATAGTACAGCTCCGGTCTGCTGTTAGAGGAGGAAATAAAATGGTACCTGGGGCTCCTATGAGCTCTGATAGCAGAACGAGAGCACAGCGTGGCTCAGAAGGACACTGAGGGCACTGTAATTGCTCACTTATGAGATCTCAAGGGTCAGCAATGCTGTGTGTGGTCCAAAGAGAAAGTGGAGCATGGGCTGCCCCTGCACTGGGAGAGAAAGTTCTAGCTAGAGATCACAGCAAGAGCCTTCAGCATTTCTAAATCAAGAGGTGGGGATAAGATAGAGTTTTTGAGTCCTTGAGCATCCTGACACTCAGATGCTGAACCGGTCTTAAGGCTGCAGCCCCATCTGTTATTGACAAGGTGACCAATCCAGTCTTGAGAAAAGCAAGATTTAGAAATCACTATAGTCTTGAAAATCATCGCAATGAAGGTAGCTAGGTCTTACCATGCCCTGGCAAAGAATCTAAAAAATTCAGAAAGCTTGATTTTTGTTGTTATTTCTATTAACAGAATGCTAAAACTAAGAAGGACTAAACAGGTGACTCAGGCGACATATAGAACGACATATTTAATTGGGGACTTGAAATTTCAGAGTTTTAGAGCAAGAAAATGTGGCATGAACAGCTGAGACTTCCAGTGTTGATGAAGAAGTAGAAGAAACAAATGCCAACTGAGAATGGTGGGGGCCTTTGCAACCTCAAAATCCACTCCCAGTAACACACTACCATCTCTGGTCCAGACCCTGAAACACTGGTTGTCTTGGAGTCCTCCGGAGCTAGAAAGAAAGAACTCCAAGAGTTGTACAACCTGAGATGTTCCTCATGAAATCTCTTTGATGGCCAATGCTTTAAAAGAATCTGACACCTCCAGTCCAAAAAAGGATCAAAATTGAACGTTGTCTGGTTAGTCACCTCTAGAGTTAAGTCTGGTTAAGGCACCTTCTGTTTAGGAGGCCAATGAGATGCAGGTGGTGAGGATCTATGACTGGGATCCATATGGTCTCTTCAGGTGCATGAATGTATGAATGAGACCGTAATAATTTTCTCTATGTATCTATCTCTCTGTATATTTCTGTCACTTCTATGGATTGGAGACAAAGATCTAAAAAAGAAGGGAAGTGAGCCCTCCTAGGACAACAGCTACTGCTGCCCCTGGGATGATTCACAACTTCCCATAGGCTCATAGGTCATGCTGGCCCATCCATGCTGTACCCCTCTTCTGGCAGCAACTGTGGCTGCAAGCCGGTGCTACTGTTGCTATGATGATGCTAGCAGTAGGAGCTCCTGAGTAGTATTGTGGGTGATGGACACAGGCCCAGAAGGGGTTTTATGGAGTAGGATGGCTATGATGGATGTCTCAGGCACTGTGATCCTGGAGGAGGCTAGTGATAGCCTCTCTATCCAAAAGACTTGATCCTGTTTGGCCTGCTTTTTTGTGAGCAGTTGTGGCTACAACCACACTAATAAATACATTGACTTTGTGCCAGGAACTGTTATTAACTTACACCTTCATCATCCTCCTGAGGGGAACCGCAGGAAGTGGATGCATGACATTGAAATAACCCATTATGAGGCACGTCTTCTGGGCCAGACCCATATCTGACTTAAAAAAAACGACAGCCGTCAGCCCAGCCAGCCCATTACCACATGATAACCCAATGGAGCCACTCCAAGACAGCAGCCAAGTTCAGGTCATCAGACTCCACCGAACAGAGGAGGGACATAGCCGTGGATGTGGAGAGGCCCAATAACAACCCTCATGAGGGGAAATGAACTCCAGGAACTGCTCTGGCTCTGGCCCCTCCAGTTCTGATCAACAGGAGCTCAAAGCTCAGATCCTGCAGGCAGGGTCTGACAATACAGAAACAACCATAGCTGTGGTAGAAGGTGGATATGAGCAGTTTCATCTCCCGTCTTAAGCAGGAACCCAGGTCTGATTGCTGCTACCTCTGCAGTTGTGGCTGCTGCATCCTACTCTGCTCTGGGGCTGGCTGGAGCCTCTGGCTTCCACTCTGAGATCCACTGCACTGCACTCTGCCCTTCCTAAAATTGACTGATGCGGTCCAATGTCACACATGGAGAGGTTTATATGGAGCAGTTTTCTTTAACATGGAATCAGGTACACTAGGTTGCAGTGGTCACCGACCCAGGGTGGTACAGGCCCAGTCCCTCAGCCAATGGACTTCAGCACAAAGGGCTGACCTTCTGGCTTCATCCCATTCATTTTGCTGGGAGAAGGGCAAAGACATGCATACTGCAAACAGTTGACATGCATTTGCCAATGCCAGTGTCCATGGGCCCTTTTTAGAGAGAAGGGACTCCTCACCTTGACAGAAAGAAGACAGGAGGAAACCAAGTGACAAAAAGAAACAGGAGGCAAATGGATGGCAGTTCTTGTTGAACAAGAGACACATACTCAGAAGACAAAAAATTCTGTATATGGGTTGCCTCTACCTCTGAGATTTGACAATGCCCTCACCTTCATGACCAAAGTTTCCCCTAAATCTGGCAGAGGCCCTAAATGTTTATCTAAAATTACATTGTGCCTAGAAGCTGCAAAATTCAGGAACAGTAAAATAAATGTGTCCATGAGACCAATGAAAATTAGGCTAACCTCCTAAGGGTCAGATGCCCCCCATATTGAGATGGTCACTAGGTAAACGTTACTAGCCGTTCCCCCATCACATTCTTGGAGACCCTGCAACAGACCCAGAGGACTATTCACAAGGCTGAACCCTTGCTCATGTCTGAGCTTGACCAAATGTTCCAGACTGGAAACCTTATGTGGACAGAGAGGATCCTGACACAGAGCTTGAAACCAACAGTGAAAGCCCATACATTGTGGTCCTCAGCACCCACTGTCACCACACCCAGCTAAACGGGGCTACAGAATATAGGTCACCACCAGAGTCTCAAACACACTAAAGACAACACAGACACAGTTCTTATAATGATAGTCTTCTTATTTTCTTTAGATTTATGTTTCACTAATCGTTTAATTAATTCATACATGTTTGAACACATAAAACATTTTAAAATAGTATTGGTATGATTATAACAACTTTCCAAGCTTAAAAATATAAAATCGTATGTTAAGTTACCAAATATTTTCTACTTCTTCATCTCTCTTGTCTTGTTCACTCAGCAAACTTGGTTTAGCACAAATTACCACATGAATGCTAGAGCCCAGTTTTATATGCCATTCACAGAATGGTGCCATGGCAATGATGCCAGCCAGAGTGGGCTTCCAACCTCAATAAACTGTAGTTTTCTTACGTTGTCTCTGTTTGTAGGACAGACATTAAACCCTGATAATCCAAAAGATCAGAAGCAGGGAGCTCATAGCCAATCTAAGCTCTACCTCCAATTCTATCAGCTAGAAATGGAACCAATCTAAGGTCACCCCGGGGAATCTCCAGGCAAAGAGTACATGTTTAATGTCACCAAGATATCAGCTAGTAGTTACTGGGTGAAGATGTTTTAGCCAAGCACAGCAGATTAATTCCAAAAATGACAGTCAAATGTTTTCCAGGCCCCAGAGACTACATAGCCTGCTCGCACTAACAACTTAACCAAGGGTTGAGGAGCCAAATCTGGACCATTAGTAGCTGGTTCCCTCAAGAATTGCAGGACTGAGGGGTATCCACAACACTTATGGCTGCGGACTCACCCTGCAGACTCACCCTGCAGCCAGTGTGGCTCTGCTTCCTGCATCTTGAAATGCAGGTTTTGGGTCTGAGAAGGCAGATCCTCTAATGCAGTGTACACAGGCATGTGACTTCAGGATCACAGGGGATGGGCACACCTAGTTTTATTGGCATAAAAATGTTTTCCAACTTACACCACATCCCAGGATTTTGGGTGCTTCCTATCAGTCTGCGTCCTCAGTAACACTTCTATTGCTGGACGTTTCTGTTTATCTATTCTGGACTTGTTATCTCACTGAAAAAAATTTCATTTTAGACAAACTCTAAGCTGGCTTTGAACTGACTATGTAGTCCTGGCTGACCCAAACTCACAGAGATCCTCCTGCCTCATCTTCACAAGTGCTGGGATTACACACATGTGCCAACATGACTAGAATGTCTCTCCTTGAAATATGGATGTGTTTTACTTGTGAATGTTAGTGTTGTACATACAGTATACTTAAGGACTGCAATTTGGAGATTTTTTTTGTTTATGAAGCTTCCTCTGGATCCTTTCCCTACTTTTAACATGCTTGCCTTTTCACACTGATTTGTACATGTCCTACCACATGAATTCCTTCCCCATTCCTAAAACACATGCCTGAGAATCAACTTAATGAAGGGGTGTGTGTTCGCAAGCAATTGGAGGCCACAGTTCACCATGACAGGTTGAGCAGCTGTCTATATGGTATCCACCCTGAGAACACAGAGGGCAATGAATGCTTATGCTCCACCCCCTTTCTCTTCATATTCAGTCAAGGCCTATTGATTGATCAGTGCTGTTCACTGTTAATATTTATTTTGCAACTAGCCTGACCCCAGTAATCCCTCAGGGTATCCAGAAGGTTATATAATCAAGGTGTGGTCCATTTCCTCAGGCTCTTGTTTTTTCGTTTTTCTTGTGTGTGTGTGTGTGTGTGTGTGTGTGTGTGTGTGTGTGTGTGTGTTTGTGTTTCTTTGAGACAGGGTCTCACTATGGGCTGAAGTTGGTCTTCAACATGACTGATCCTCTGTCTCCAGGGTGTTAGAATTATAGGGCCTAACCACCACATTTGCCTGAAACAGGAAAATTCCACAGATCTAAATCTATTTGTTTCTTGATGATCAAAAAGAGAAAATGACAATGACAAGCTAGGCCCAATGTCTTTGCTCCCTTCCTGCTGCCTGCTGACTGGACTGTGGAATTCTCAGCTGTCTCTCCAGTACCATGACTTCCTGCGAGCCCCCCTCCCCCGCTCCCCATGACAATAAAAGACTGGACCCCTGAAAATGTTAAGCCAGTCCCAATTTAAAGTTTTCCTTTGTAAGAGTTGTCATGGTCATGGTGTCTCTTCATAGCAATAGAACATTGACTACAACACTGGTACTATGTCTGATCTTAAACAACTGTAACTCAACCAGGCATGATGTTAGTAGAACATCCAGGTGAGATGATGTTGGTGCTAGAAGCTCACAGAGAACCCCAACCAACAGGTACCTGTAAGGTCTCATGGGCAGGGCTCTGTTTTCTTTAGTGTCCTCTTTCTGTCTATCTTGCTGATTTTTATTCTCCCCATGAACAGAGTGTAAAAATACGTTGTCTTTACTCCTAATTCCTTAGCCTTTCCTTTAAGCCTGAGTTTATGGGACAAGGTTCCTTTTTTTTAAAGATATATTTATTTATTTTATAAATACATAAATCTTTATATATTTTTACAGTGTATATGAGTACACTGTAAATTCAGACACACCAGAAGAGGGTATCAGATCCCATTACAGATGGTTGTGAGCCACCATGTGGTTGCTGGGAATTGAACTCAGGACCTGTGGAAGAGCATTCAGTGCTCTTAACTGCTGAGCCATCTCTCCAGCCCGGGGGCAAGGTTTCTTACTAGAATCTTCACCTTTGGAATATTTCTAATCTCTGGACTCTTGGGCCCTGAAGAACAAAATAAGAACCAGGTTCTCAGAGACTCTCAAAAAGAAGAAATGAAGTCCATGAAGTCAGTGAAAATTTTTACCAACCCAAAGTCAAACTGGTTCAAATCAATGCTGGCCCACTAAATTATCAGAGCATCTTCAAGAGAGAAAGTTCCCAGTACTAGGGAGATATGTTGAAATTTGAGCTTTGAATCTCATTTCAGATGAAAGCAATGTGGACTGGGAGCAGAGGCAGGAGGGTCTCTTGGTTGTGTTAAGCCTGGGCTGTGCATTGAGAGCCTTTCTCAAGAGAACAGTCACAAGGAAGTGACATGGAAACAAGCTGTTATCTCAGGGGATGTCACTTTATATGATTTGGTGGTTTAATCCTGTGAAAAACTCAGATGTGGGGTGACAGTCTAATGGCAGAACCTTGTCTAGCAAAGACAAATAGAAGGACAGGAAGGAGGGAGGAAGAAGGGCCAAAGGTGAGCGATGCTGCAGGCATTCAAATGTGAATAATGCTGTCCCTAAGACCTTGAGGAAAGCTAGCTGTCCCAGACTGGAGGAAGGCTCACAGCTGACTGCAGTTCAGAAACTGGAGATGATTGTCCCTGTGTTGCTGTACAGAAAGGACTAGAAGAGTAGCAAGGACACTGGCTGTGCCCATTTCATGGGTGCTTTAGAGCATGACACCTTCCGGAGAGGTTTCCAACTAAAAATGTTCAAATGTTACCTCTCAGCTTTAAAATTTTATAGCTTAGTTAAAATCAGATTTTAATTGTTATTTCCAAATGAAGTTTTGAAGGTTTTCAAGTCGTTCCTCTAGAGGGAGCCCCAGGACTTGAATATTCTGACAGTGAACCTCCCCAGGCATCTCCCCAGGGGTCAAGGTTTAATATGGGAACAGTTAGTGATTTTTACACAACTCTTTTTGTTTGGGTGAGTGAGCTGTCCCTTGTGGACAACAGCTCTTTGTTTTCCTCAATGAGGAGTGTTGCTCATTTGTGAGCCATCATTAACTCAAAGTGAAATGGTTAAAAATATTTATCCTGTTAGAATAGGCTGCATCTTTTAAAAAGCTCACTAAAAAACAGCAAAGAAAACAAAACTCTGGCTTTTGAGAAGACTTATACTATGTCACATTGTTTACCTAGCTGTAGTGCTATATGAACACTATTTCAAAGGAAAAATAAACTTGGTTTACATTGAAAAAAAAAAGGTGTCAGAGCTGCAGAGGAACAGCCTTGAAGGATGCTACTGACATGGAGACTCCAGGCTCAGCCTCAGCCCATGAAGAAGAGAACAGAACACAGAAATCTTCCTGTTCCTGCTAGCGCTGTGGCAGCCCACACCTGCCCTCCTGATGCTTGGGGAACTGAGACAGCAGAGGCTGGAGTTTGAGGCTACAAAGGGAAGCCCTGTGCTTCCTCATTACCAAGCCTAGTACAGCACAACACAGCACAACTGTGAAATCGGTCTCTCCAGCTCTTGCAGTTGCAAAGGGTAATGGGATGCAGCTTTGCACAGTTCTCAAGTTCCACCTGAGTCTCCCCTCTCCAGCTCGGAGCCCAGTCTCGCCAGTTTGTTGGATGTGAATTCTAGGATCCCAAATTCATGTGCAAAATCTTTTTCCTATAATCCAGCTTTTCCTCAAAGCCACCAAGAACCAGAAGCTAAACAAAAAGCCACAGCTTCTCAAAATTTTTACTTCTTTCATTTACAAGGGCCCAGGCCACCAGCAAGGAGACTAAAGCTGGGGTGGGAAGAGCATGAGAAAGACTCAGAGGTGTTGGGCTTGTACTGGGAAAATCTTTTCAGATGCCCCTAGAACGGTCTGAACTCACAGATGGGATTTAGAGGTGGGACTCTTTATCCTGGTATCTAGATGTGGAAATGACACTTCAACTCCTATTTGGGGATGGCTTACCCAGGGAGCTTGACTCAGTGGTTGAGAGCATTGGACTTTTTTTCAGAGAATCCAAGTTCAATTCTAGCAAGAACCTGTCAACTCACAACTGACAGGATCTGATGCCCTCTTTGGCTTTCTAGAGCATCAGGCATGTGAAGAGCAATGGGGCAGGGGAAGAAAAGGGGGAAGGGGTCAGGGAAAGCAAAGGGGTTAGAGAGTCAGGGAACATGAGAGGCTAAAGAGTCTCTTTTATAGCAAGCCAGGCCTACCTGGCTGTTGCTAGGTAACTGTTGGGTGGAGTGTAGAATGAATGTCAACATTAACAATAATTCTGGTCCAAATGCAAATGTCTGCATCGAGTTCTCAAAAAATCCTTTGATGGTCCATTTGTTGGGACACAGCCTGGTTCCCAATCGTTTTTGCCTCAGGACCCACCTTCTTAGAAACTTGCTCGCTTGCTGAAGACTTGGCCTGCAGCTCCTGCTGAATGGCCTGCTTCTCCCTTCTGTTCTGCAACACTGATTGGATGCTAAGATTCGTTCTTAGGCATTGTGACGTTCGAACCTTTACAAAATATATTATTTTTATTCACCTCTCTCTCTCTCTCTCTCTCTCTCTCTCTCTCTCTCTGTGTGTGTGTGTGTGTGTGTGTGTGTGTGTGTGTGTGTGCACTTGTGTACATGATTGCCACTGTGTACTATGTAGTAAAGTGTCACTTTTGGGAGGAGTTCTCTCCTTTGGACCTGATTCCAGGGATCACACTCAAGTCAGCAGGCTTGGTGTCAATCTCCTTTACCTGATGAGCTTGTTGGTCCAGTCTGAGCTGTCACTGATCCCTTAGCCCCTCCCTCACCACCAACCACAAGAAAGCAATCTCTGCAGTGTTACTTTTGGTCCTATGTGACTTTCTTGTGTCCCAACAACTAAACATTTTAATTAGAATTCAACATAGTAACTAAATTGCTGAATTTAATAGGAATTACAGAATGTGGGCTTTTCTGATTCTGTCTTCCTTTCCATATTCTTAATTAACAGTCTTCTATACAGTAGAACAGTCATCATTTGGACCTTTTTGGTTTCCTTAAGATACATTTTTAAAAAGCTTCGATGTTTAATTTGCTCCTCAAATACCAATTTTCAAACTAGGAAGTGAGTGTTCTATGAACTTCAAATGAGAACCCACTCAAGAGATTTTTTTAAAAACCCTTTTGAGTCATTCGAAAGCTGTTTCTACCTCCTTCTTTGCAGGCCTCAGAATTCCTGGGAGGCCTTTTGTTTACTAATGAGAAAGCAGACTGTGGTGGAGCAGTGGATGCACTGACACTGTCTCTCCTCTTGCTGTGCCTTCCATGCAGATGCCTGAAGCCTTGGAGGAGCTGAATGGTAGAGTTTCCTGTGTCTTCCAGAGGAGAAGGAAACACCATCCAGAATCCAGCTTGCATGTGTGGGGGCCGGAGGACAACCTTGGGTGTTACTCTTCAGGTGCCGTCCACCATTTTTATAAAACGCGAGTTTTCATTGCCTCGGAATAGGACAGGTCAGCTGGGCTGGCTGGCTAGGGAGGACATGGAGTCTCTGTCTCCCCAGCAAAGGTGTGTGCCACCACACCAGGGTTCTTTATTGTGGTTGATATTGTAATTGGCTTCTTGTGTTTGCACTGAAGTTTATCATCTCAGTTTCTGGCTCCATGGCTTCCCATGTGAGCAGGAGAGGACATAAAATGTCTGACTGACTGTGTGTTGTGTATGATTGTCCTTGAGTCTGGTATAAAAGTGAACCAGAATGTTGCTTTCTGGCTTAGTCTTACTTGGTCACACTCAAGGCTTAAGAGGAACTTCTTGAAGGTTTAGTCACACAACAAAGGTTGTATAATTCTGTAAGTCCCTGACTCTGACATCTGAGATGACTAAGAATTTACTTCCTTTCATTTTCCCCGATTTAGGTACAGTCTGAATTAGGTAGATGAAATGTGGAATAAATTACTAATACTAAAAGTATTGTGTTCTAAAATTACTTAGGGCCAAACTATTGGAAAAGGCTGGATCTGATGCAAATATTGAGACTTTTCCCTTGCCTGTGATAGCCCAAAATTAGGCAGCCAATCCACAGAGGGCAGCATTTCTCCGGCTATTGAGGGCCACAGGTCCCTCTGTCTGCTGAGCCATTCTCTAGGGATTAGGGGTGACACTATTTTACTGTACTGTAGAGAAATGCCGTGAGGCGACTGTTCCTAGTTTTCCAGAGGCAGGGCACCCTGGGATGGTTCGGTCACTCTCACCACACTGAGATACAGAGGAGGTGAACGTCCTCAAGCAGAGGATCCTGGTGCTCTGTCTGCCAAGGAAGCTGCACACCTGAGGACGTGGACTTCATGGTCATTTTCTCACGAGAAAGTAACTTTCTTTATAGCTTAATTAGACAGCAGCACCTCTAACACGTCTAAGAGTTGGACGGCTGACATGTTTCTCAGTCTGCAAGGAGGTTTGGGTCACTAAGATCCAAGATATGCTATGGCTAGGGAAACAGCTTCTGGAGAGAACTAGAAACAGTGGGAACTTTTATCCTGTTTCGTCTTTAACAGAAATGAAACTCAATAAACTGTGCATTGGCTGACTGGGCTGTGTACCCCGTGTCCAGTTTAATACGACCCTCACCTGGTACCTCAATGTACCAGACTGTAGCAGTGAATTAATTAAACAGCTTTGGCTCCTTAGTGCAGTCATGGCATCTGCCCAAGAGTTCTCTGATTTTGAGAATGAAACACACACACACAGGCACACACACGGTCAATGTTTGGACATTTCTAATCCTCCTGACAGCTACCATGCACCTCCCTTCCACCCAGCATCCCAGGATTAACACCTTTTAAATCTATGTTTTATCTTTGCTGCCTGTTACCTTCTGGGAAACACCCCACTCCCCCAATAGGGTCCTATTCCCTTCCACCTACATTGTAGGCTGCTTTCTCTCCTGTAGCTCTTACTCTGACCCTTCTAAGTCTGGATCATGGTGATTCCCTTCATCCTCCACTCCCTCCCAATCCCTTGCCCTGTCCTTCTGTCTTTCTGTCCAAACATTGGCAATGGCAACTCGGAGCCCTCAGGGACCCTCAGGTCTGGAAGTACAGCTTTTTGGGAGTCAAAATAAGACAATTATGAACACCGGATATTGATACTTTACACATACATTCTTTTTTTTTAAAGGAAAATTTGTTTGTATTGTTTATTTACATTTTGTATTTTTATACACAGTGTTAGGGGTCAGCATTTTTTTTATCGGAGCTGGGGACCGAACCCAGGGCCTTGTGCTCGCTAGGCAAGCGCTCTACCGCTGAGCTAAATCCCCAACCCCACATACATTCTTGATATTGAATAAATCAACTATCTTTAAGAATATGGGAATTTGATCCTCAGTACTACGGAGGGTAAACATCATGAAGAAAATGGCAGACATTTTGCCTATGGACTCTGTTCATATGTTTCTGGACAAAACTTAGTCACATGCAAACTCTTGGTTTGAGAGGCACCTAGGAAATATAATTCATAGTTGTCAACTCTGTGCTCTATTGAAGTTGTAGGAAATGGGAAGGGAAGCTAGAAAATAACAGTACAGACTCTCTCAAAATTCTCTGAGGCCTGTGGGTTTGTACTTCCAGGGACCCTGGAGGCCTGCTCAAACCAGAGACCCAGGAGGCCCACCCAAAACAGAGACAGTATTACCTGACTCCCAGGACACCAGCTGTTGCCCAGCTCACAGAGCTCTATATTCCTCCAATGAGGCTGGATCCAGTCAGAGACACTCATGACAGTTAACATCAGAGATAACCAGTTGGGGAGAGGCAAACCATAAACAACAGAACCCAATGCAAAATCTGCTGCTCACTCAGAGGACCTATAGGGCTCTTAGCAATCATCTATAACAGGATATCTCGTGCCCTCTTCTGGCCACTGAGAGAACTGCATGCAGAGAGACCACAGACAAAAGTCAGCCAAAGAACAATTCACCAATATAAATAAAAATGAATACATTTCTCTTTCAGAAAGGCATACAAATGTATGATCAAGGCAAACAGCACCGAAAATGGGGACAGTCTGGCCCACGTCCCTTGACCCTTACACTAAACTGATCATACAGTTACACAGGTCGAACAATTAACATTCAGATTACAGTGAATATGTATCCCATTTGTCCTCATTGATCTGGATCACCTCATGCAGGATGATTTTACAAGACCCATTCATTGTCCTGAAAATTACATGCTTTCCCTTGTCCTTTTGTAGTTATTGATCAGCAATCCTGTCTGGAAATGCACCATGCTTTCTTTATGCACTCATCTCGTAAGGGACCACTTGGATATTTCCAAATTCTGAATATTATAAGAGAGCTTCACTGAACATGGTGGAGAAAGGGTGTCTATACTAGGATGAGTCAACATTAGGATATATGCCTTGGTGTTGTATCTTGAGGTTTACCCATTACCACCTTCCTGAAGAAACAGCATACTGGTTTCCAAAGTTGCTACAGAAATTTGCATTGCCACCAGGAGAATCTCAATGTTCCCCTTGCTCCATAAGCCAGTAGGAGTGAATTCTCTTATGTGTTACTAAACTAAGTTATGAAAGGTATGAAAAATATCTCAGAATAATTTTGATTGGCATTTCTGTAGTGTCCAAGGATAATAAATATTTAATATGAGTTTCTAAGTCATTTAAGTTTCTTCAACTGTATTATGCTTATGTATATAGCCCATTTGAATTACGTTTTTTTAAATATAGTGTTTTAGTTTTTCAAATCTGTTTCAAATATAAGCCCATTAATGAATGTGCACAAGGAAATAATGTTTAACAATTTCTGTAAATGGCCATTTAAAAAAAGTCATTAATGACAAATTAGAAAATGCTCTCTCAATGAACTCACAGAATTGGCAGACAAGTTGTAAATAATAGAATTCATTACAAAAGTCCAGGACAGGGACTGGAGACATGGCTCATCTGTTTCAGAATTTGAATCCCAGAGGACCTAAGGGGCAATTAACAATTCTCTGTCACATCACATCCCAGTGAAATCCACTGCCCTCTGCTGGCCACTGGCAGAATTGCATGAAAACGAATATGGGGAGGTGGGAGGGAGATGACAGGCATGTGGGGTAGCACCCACATAGAGGTAGGGATTCTGGGGAGTGAATAGGGATTTTATGGGATGAAACTGGAAAGGGACAGAATATTTGAAATATAGATAAAAATATCCACTACAAATTGCAAAAAAAGAAATAATTCAAAACTGTAAGACCTCTGCCCAAAAGAAGCTATGATATATATCAAAATGAACTCAGCAAAACATCATTATCAATAAAAGAAACAAACCAACAACAAAAATAGTAAAAATGTTCATTCCTCTACAATTGGTGGAATTCATTAAATGTTCAGTCATAGTTGATGCTATATTTCAAGGAATCCACAGGCATCAAACTCTGTGTGCCCTGAACATTTTATATTCCCATACTGAATGTTTGTATTTCCTCTAATGTATTAGAGAAATACTTCTCTGTTTCTCCTTTGTTTGTCATTATGAAGGAAGCTAAATTTGTGAGCACAAAGGATAAAGCAAGGATATTTTTCATCATGAAGGGGGTTCCACAGAGTATGACACACTGTCTACATCAAGAGCACAGTTTCCTGTGCAGCTCTGGCTGGCTGTGAACTGATGATGAAGCCTACGCTGCATGAGACTTGCAGAAAACCACTGTTGCCTTACACTTGTGCTGTTACAGGAGGAAGAACCACACATGACTCAGGACGGCCTTGTGAGTGAAGGGTTAAAGGTCACATTTTTATTTATAGACAAACATTAATTTATTCAAGAACATTTTAAATTGGTGAGTCAATGAGTTCAATGTATGAAGCCTTAGGAATATTGATTAATTAATATTAATTAAATACACTAAAGTTAACAAATGAATAACAAAACTTCAAACTTAAACAAATAAAACCAAATGCATAAAACAACCAAACTTCAAACTAAAAACCAAATATAACAAGTAAATTAGTCAGCATTCAATTCCTGCTGATTTTTCAACATATAACTCCAGCCTGTTGCTGGCCTTGGAAACACAGCAGAACGGCAGGTAAGATGGTAAAATCTCTTCAAGAGGAATGTAGACGCCTCATACAGGGTGGTTGGTTGTTGATGGACAAGTCGTCAAAGGGATAAACGTGAGGCATGTTCCATGCCACATCTCAAGGTCTTTCAAATGCAGCCCAAGATTGGAACGGTTACAAGGACTGAGATGCGGGAGGAGTTGTCAATCTTTGCTCCCTCAGTGCTCCTGGTGGACAGGTCTGTCTCTGAGAGCTGTAGTCCTGGTCTGGACCATGGGCAAGCGTCTGCTGGAGTGTTCAGACCTAGGGGTAGAAAAGACCTGGTGAGGACCTGCCATGTCACTTCTCCCATACACAGCGCACAATTCAGCAGAAGAATCCAGGATGATCTTTCATCTGAGGTCATTTTCTCATGCCCAAGACAGAAGGGTAAGAGATCCCACAGGCCTGCATATTTTCCCAGCTTTTAAAACTGCTAAAAATTGAACAGTAACAGCAGATAATTCCAAACGTCTATACATATTATATTTTAAAATCATTTAGCAATGTCTCAATGTCAGAGGATAACAGATGTGAACAACCTAGAAAACAATAGGAAGGCCTTGGAGGCCTGTCCATCACTGAAATGAAGACTATCATTATTCCTCCAGTGCAGGAATATGCCTGGGGTCCACTTACAACCTCAATATCTGCAAAGACCCAGAGAAACAACATCTCAAGAAGTACATGCACACTGAAGTGATATTATATTTGGCAAGAATATGCTGCATGGAAATCTTGCCAAGGGTAGGCATTGAACTCTAAAGGAAATACTCATGCAGAAAATAAACCACTCCTTTGTTTATGGGTATCGTAAAACTATTTGTGGGGAGACTTAAAGTCACTGGGCTCAGATAATACAAGAGAGCTCAGACTGGAGGGATCAGTACACAATAGCCAGAGTCTCTATGGATCACATACACTTCATGGATGAAATTTCTTTTAAAATCGACAGGAATAATATTCTGAGCTGCTCCTAGCTGACAGATGCTGAGAACTATGGAGAAAGTCACACACCCAATAAGACAGTTTATAAGCACAGGGAATCTACTTGGGTCCTCTCATCCTGTGCTTTCAATCATCTCAGTGACACCGAAATGATGCTGCATCTTCTCAGACAAGGCCTTTTGCTCAGTGACCAGTTTGTTCTGATTCAGGGCGTCCTGCAGACTTTCCTCCATTCTCTCCTCATCCTGGTCATTAGAAGATTATATTGTCCATGGAGACATGCATGTATACAGAGACAGACAGACAGACACCCAGACATACACACTTTTGAACTCACCCAAATATATTTGTTCACACAGACAAGCAGAGTATTTTGAAGAATGTGGTTAGTTTCCCAGTTAATGATAATAGAAGGGATCACCCGGTCTACTATTGTGCATAAGAAAAAAAAAACCTGGAATGGGGTAAGTACACAGTGAGCATAGGCTAAAGACAGCTCAGCCAATAAAGTTTATTCCCCTGAAAATCAGAAATTAGAAATGTGACATCTAGTCCTAGTAGCCAAGCCTGCTTAGCAAGGTCACAAGGCCGAGCACAGGAGGCTGATTCAGGCAACAGAGAACTGGGTGGGGGCAGGTGAGCCTCTTCAGTCCTCTGCTCACTGTTTCCCAGTGCATGCAAAGTGAGCTGCATTTTTCAATATGAGGTCCATTTAGGATACAGTACCTGACAGGGGAGCCAAACTACCAGCACAAACAGCTAGGAAATCTCCATAACCACAATCCAAGGTAAAACTTCTAATGGGATGCTATCAGATATAATTCGAGTGAGATAAGGCTGACTGATTCAAAGTCAAATGCTGGCAGGTATAATCAAACTCAGCCACAGTCCATTGAAGGGCTGGACAACATTGTACCTTTTCACTTGCTGACTGGTGGACTTCTGGATAATTTTGCTTCATGGCTGCTCTGAGGTGAACCACTACCACACTAATGTGCCACAGTTTCTCTGCTGACACCTACTTCTTGTTCTGGAATCGCTGTGTCAAAGTTTGAACTTGCACAAAAGTTGTGCATGGCTTCTCACAGGGCTACCCATTTGACACCTCCAGCAATGTCTGAGGGTCATCACTTTCTAAACCCTCCTTATAGGTGATTTTCACTCAGTCAAATGATTTTGAATAACAATAGTTAAGAGTGCCACAACCCAACACAGGGTGAGTGCTGTGGACTATTCTGAGCCTAAGTTTCTGTCTGAGGCAAAATGTGATTACACTTCAGCATAACTCCTGGAAATCTTCTGCTTGCAGATTCAACTCTAAGCAAATTAATCTTTAAATTAACAAATTCCAGACCAAACTCCAAGCCAAGGTATATTCAGCCAAGTTTAGGCGATTCTGGACAGAACGTGGTGGCAGGTAACGATTAACATAACCAGGATGTTGAGAAGACACAACAAGCACGTGACCTTCCAGTGTTACTGTACACCGAGAGCAAAGGAGGCAGAAGAGCCCTGAGTCAGCAGTTTCCACACTCAGGTACATGGACATCACACAGCAGCCTCTCCTCACATCCCTGTACCCCATTCCTGAGATTTCTCCAAGTAATGTCAATGTTGATGAATAGTTTTCCCACTGTAATAATTTCAATAGTAATCAAAACCCCATTAAGAACAGTTTAAACCTAATTGGAAACATTGTGTTTCCTCTTCTTCTCTCTTTTACATTTCTATATGTGTACATATAGACTAATACAATATATATAAATATGTGTCTGTGTTCAGAAACTTGTTGTGTTCACACACACACACATACACACATATGCACAAACACACATATACACACACTTCTAATGTAAGCACCCATACCTCAAACACTTAAAACAAGCAACTCCCAATGTAACATATGTACCATAGCCATAACCATGTTCACACATCTGTGCCCAATGACACAAACACACACACACACACACATACACACACACACAGAGTCAGAGAGAAATGGAGAGGGGGAGGTAGGGAAGGAGGGAGGGGGAGAGAGAGAGAGAGAGACAGAGAGAGAGAGAGAGAGAGAGGACAGAAATCATAAGTGAGAAGCAGAAAAGAATGAGGAGGCCATCCTTCTGGAAGCACAGTTGTTGAATACAGATTAGGCAAAGGAAATGTGTCAAGTGAGAGCGTAGACACTGCTGTCCATCCCTTATAGAGTAAACCTGTGTAGGGGAATGCACTTCTTGGGCACACGAGGTTGAGAGAGTTGGAGAAAAATTTCCCTCTAACCCTCACATATCTCACACAAACCCTCACCCTGAGAGAAGCCTTTCTTACATCCCTGTTCATCCAGTCAGCTCCAGGACATAAGCCACAGGAAAGAACACTAAAACACTGACATAGAACAGGACTGACACACTGCTTCTCAAGCTCTGTCACTGTAAACCATGGTTTGGACAGGCAGAAGGGACCATTTTCAATGTACGGGGAAAAGGAGAGAAAGTCCACAAGCCCCATCATAATTGAAAGTGAGAGCCATTCTTTTGGCAATTGAACTGAACTCTAATCACTTCTGTGCACTACAAAGACGGCTACCACATGGCATCCCTCTAACATAATGGCATGTAAGTGTGCAATGTGTGATCAACAGATCCCCCTTAAGGAAATGCATTTTCTAGTTGAGCAGGAGGACTTGGTTGTCAATCCTCCAGTTTATTGCATGAAGCTAGGATCACAGAAAGTTTTGTAAATGGGCAAAGAAATGAACAACTGGATGAGACCTAGGAGAGTGTCTGGACAAGTTAGAGAAAGGTTAAATTGGTTTGACTTGGTTTATGCTGAGATATCAGGAAAACCTGCCCTTGATATTTCATTCATCCTACCTGAGGCTGCTTGTTACATGGATTTTCATACTGGCTTCCCCACAGAACCTTGTTGTTTCCTTAATGGATTCTTCCAGTGCAATCTGATCCCTTAGAAGCCCTTTGTACTCATTCCATGCTCTCTGGGCATTGTTCTTCAGCTCAAAACACTCAGTTAGGAGGGGGCAGAAGCTGCGGCTGAGACACAAAGAAAAAATGGTGAATCCCAGCCAGTCTCCAACTTCCTCCCACTTCTCCAAGTCCATTCCTCCTTCTAGGATCCTGATCCGAAGAGAGCCCCAGATTATAGTCCACGTCCACAGTAGCCATGGAGCATAACCTAGAAACAGGTCAAATGGAGAAAAGAGCAACATTCCAGAAGACTCAGGGCACTTCTCAAAAACCTGACACCATTGATTCAAGTTTTTCCCAGAAGAGGACTTAATCATTATGTGTGCTTTTATGTCCTTTTTATTAGAATGTCCCTTGGAGGCCAATATTTCTGTGTCCTGTATGTCTTAGAGCCTTCCTTAGAGACAGGCTTCCTGGTCTGCTTCAAACACTATAAAGCCTGATCCTCACTTTATTTCAAAGATAAGAATGGGCTGACATATACTTGCCTAGTGCTGGGGTCACAACCTTGTAAGTTACTCACCAGTACCAGTCATTTTCCAGTGTAAGGTTTTTACATTTGACCAAAGCGGTATTGATCTGCTCGCTCATTTTCTTCATGTCGGTCATCACTTCCTCGTGCTGCATCATGAGCATCTCGGACTCAAACTTGTTCCTGTGGCAGGGCGTGGTCCAAGGATCAAATAACATTATGAATGAAGGATACAAGAATTATATGAATTTAGACTGAATCCTGAACTACCCCAGGCTAGGACATGCCACACCCTTGCTCCTTGGTACTGGGTCCATTTGGTATTTATTAAATTTATTATTATGGCCGCGGGGACAGCAGTGCCAGGAAACAAAAGCAGGGAGCTGATTTGATTGAGCTCCCTGACAGGGTTTGAAGGAATAAACTAGCTTGCCAAGAACATTCGAGGGTCCTGTGCCACCATCCAGGCTCCAACTTAAACCCATGAAGCCTATTCTCCTGTTCTTAGGAAACAATTCTCAATCATAGAATCTATTGCTACATGAAAACCCAAAGGAACATGGACAGTATTTACAGGGAAAAGAATTTATAACACACACCAGGAGATTCCCAGGTGTGTCCACCTGACTAGATGTGAAATGTTGTACTGTTCAAAGTGAGGCTCTCAGCCACATCATTATCATGCCATGGAAATTGACACAGGATAATTCTCAGGCAAAATCAGAACACAGAATACCCAGATCTTAAGTTATACTCACAAACGCACTCACACATGCATACACACACACAAACTCACACAAAACTCTCTCTCTCTCTCTCTCTCTCTCTCTCTCTCTCTCAAACAATTAGAATGCCAAATAAATACAAGAATGTGGCATTATCTCAAAATACAATCAATAAAATCAGAGAAAAGCAATGATCCCCTGTTGACAGTGCAGTCAGACATGTGAGGCAGCAAGAGGGATTAGGCCCCTCCAGCTCTTCACAGGACCTATTGAACCCAAAGCACCTCCACGTCAATTACAACAATGATTGCTCATAACCAGAGCACCTAGAAATTCCCACAATCCAACAACTGTCCAGGCTACTTAAACCACACACTGAGAGCTCACACACTACTACCCTCATTCCCAGTATGTAATTGAGGACACAGGCTATGATTTACGTTTGTAGGAATTAAAATAGCCTGTGCCACCATCTCATTCCCATCTGATCTTCACATTCTGATGCAATCAGGAAAGTGATTTTGACCATGAGCCCACCCTGGAGTTGTAGCCTACTGTGATGTGAGGAAATGTGGATTTAACAGAACTTGCACTGTGACTACCTGTCATTTAAATTCTTTCCTGGGTAATCCGCCAGGATTCTCCTGAGTTCATCTCTCTCCTTTTGCATCTTGTGGAGGGCAATTTTGAGGTTCTCCAAACGCTTCATTCTCTCCTCCTCAACAGGTGTCGTGGAGGGTTGGGATGATGCCTTCTGATCAGACTCTGTAGGTAGATAAACACCAGTAAACAGGCATATATGTGGACATAGTGTCAAGAAAAACTATGCTTACTCTAAAACAGAAGTCTGAGGATGAACAGTTCTACAGATAGAGTGAATCCCTGATGGAGCAAGAAAGCTATCTTTAAGCTGAACTCAGCTCAGTCCCTGTTCCCCACCATCATAGCCATATGGTGACATATGCCATCATAGATATAGACCACACCTCCTACAGCCATTCTTCTGGCACTGAAATTCTAAAGCTGGCCTAAAGAAGAAGAATACGAGGACCTTCTAAGCTAATGTATGATGTGAGGCAGGTAAGTCCTTGAGTCCAAACTGTTTAACATCTTGAATCCCTAGTCACGTGTGTTCAAGTACAAAGTAACTGAGACCATGATATATGACCAGGAGAGTATCCCTCTTGGCATCAATTACCCACGTAGTCTACAGGACACAGCTGAGAATGAAGTGCTTCAACAGCCTATCCTGAGAGAGACACTTTGTTATTCTTACAGACACTCATCCTGGTATTCTTTGACACTGCCCATGACACTAAAGAGATCCAAGGAAAGCCCCTTGACATATAACAGTTCTTGGTTCTCTGTCAAACTAATGATCAGAAATTGTTGTGTCTGGGTCTGCCATTTAGGAAAACTGAGGCTCAAAATCATACATCCTACTCCTGGAAGGACCAGCTCAAGCCAACCTCCTCCAGGAAGCTCCCCTTGCCCTGCCCAGTACTCACGTGACCTCCTCAAGGACCTTTCCATTCGTCTTGTTCTCCAACGTGATAGAAGGCTGGCCTCCCTCTGCCTTGGTCTGGTCTCTGCATGGATATGATTGTCCCTCCGAAAGAGACTGAGGATCCTGGAGAACATGCCTCCTCGGGAACCCATTAGGAAATGAAGGGAAATCGCTTAGGCAGTTGGTGTCACCACAACACTGCTGACATCACAGAACATTCTAGTGTCTCCTGGATACAAGAGAATTTCCAGGGAAGACACTACCGGTGATGTTACTGGGAAATGCCATAGCTTACTTGCTAACTACCTCCACCCAGACTGACCAGGTTCTGCAGTGACTTTCCCAGAGACTCACTTTTGAGCGAGGGAACATCCATTCGCACACTCTCCTTCCAGAGCTTCAGAGTTCTCACTGCTTCATTACAACTCAGTTGCTGAGGAGAGGGAGAGTTGTATCAGGCCTTGAAACGGATAGAACATATTTGTTAATAGCCAAAGATCTAAAGACCTTGGATGATGAATATTCTTCTTCCTGAAATGTATAAACCCAGGGTCCAGGGTCCATGCATGTGACATATAATCCAATTCCCACAGTTTACACTGTTCCCTAGAGGCCAATATTTCTTTTCCTACACCTTTAAATGTATGCAAGTTGGAGAATGTTGATTCATGGAGTGTGCCTTGGGAGGAGGAATGGTTTCAATATATTCACCCATGTTTTTTCCTGAAATCTCTGTCTTACAATCCCATTTTGTGCAATGGAACCTCACTTTTCCTGGCAACATAGGTGCTCACATCTAGGGCAAACATCAAATTGTAAACTTTCTCTCCATTCTTAAAAGTTAAAATCCCCAAAAGTGAGGGACCTGAGACCCAAGCGAGAGCCATGGAGGGGCAGAATGCAGAGGTGCTGCTGGCCAAGGAAGAGCAGGAGGAAGCAGAGAAGCTGTAGCACATCATGGTGCACAGGAGCTAGAACTGGAGTTTGACCTGGGCAACCTGCTGGCTTCACTCAGAGGACCTACAGGGTGCTTAACCATCATTTATAACTTGGTATCTGGTGCCCTCATCTGGCCACCGAGGGAACTGCATACAGAGGAACCACAGACAAAAGTCATCCAAAGAACAATTCACCAAAATAAGTAAAAACGAATACATTTTTCTTTCAAAAAGACATACAAATGTATGGGCAAGTCAAACAAAACCCAAGGAAACACAAGAAATGAAATATTTCACAACAACCCAAGAGTGCAAGAAACAGCATAAAAACAATCTCTTAAACCTATAATAATTCTATATGTATTTCTTGAAATAGCAGTTGCAGTAAGCAACCAGGCTGCAATGCTCTTATAAGTTCCATAGCCTCATCAACCCCTTCGTAACAATCTCCACCTATTTGATTCTTCCTTAATTACAAATATGTGTGAGTTAGAATCCTGCATCTCTCTGTGATCGAACTGTAAACTGTAGCCAATGTAACACTGGCAATCATTAACCACAATCTTTAAGTTTCCTTTATAACACCTGAGCACAGCCATAACTTTGGAAAGCAAAACTCACCCTCCACCAAACTATCTATCCTCCAAAATCCAGTCTCTCCAAAACACCAAGTCCATTCCTCATGCTATAAAGTATGACGGCCAAGCCTTGCATATGAACGAACGATGCTGCAGGCTCTAATACCCCAACAAAGAGACATTGCCCTAAATTCTTTTATAAGTCCGGTCTCCATGATAAGAGTTATATTTAAATAGTATCCCAATCTAGACCTGTTCCCCTGGGTTGGCTCATGCCACGTGTTGTCTAGAATGACTCCAGTTTTAAGCCAACTTTCTGTTACCAATGTTACAAATTTTTAACCATACCCAATAACTTAAAAGCCAGTAACCTATAGCCAAGACATGTAGAGCGTATTATACATTTAAAACCAAACAGAAAAAAATGAAGTGATTACACATATCTTTAGTATTTAGATCAAACACCATTCTTACTTTTTGTAGCTGTCATTTTTAAAAGAAGTACCTTATTACCTGTTGAATCCAGTAATCACAATCTAAGATTTTTCTAAGAGAAACAGACATCAGATCCATTACCATAGAAGCTTTGAAGCTGCTGGCACCTTGAAGGCCAGCTAGTGTAGACATTTAGCCAGCCCCCTGGGGAGCTTCCCCAGTGGACAGACCTATGCTCCTAGCTACATTCCTCCATTGAGGCCGGATTCAGTCACAGACACGCATGACAGTTAACACTAGAGATAAACAGTTATCTAGGATGCAGGGCTCCAAAGGTCAATTGAAACTGTTTTTATTTATTTGTTTCTTTCTTGAAAGGACTTAAAACTAAATCAAGGGGGGGAATCAAGCAGCATTTAAAGTTTTCACCATTTTTTCTCTTAAACATGAAACACAGAACATTCAAGCAACGAGAAGCAAAAACCCAGACATAAATTGACATCCGTGGACAGCTTGGTGCACCAAGGACAGACAATAGACATAGAGGGAAGGAGCTAGATGGTGTCCCACCAAAAGGTCCCAGATATCGTACTTAAAGGACCCAGAACCAGAGATAAGCACTTCTCCAATAGGAGCCAGCAAGCAGCCAGGACGTCTGCCGCCCTCCTTCTGTCCCCAGGAGAGCTCCAAAAAAGCTTAAGCTCATTTTCCTTCTTTCACCAAAGCATCTGTGGAGAGTCCAGAAGGACTGTTTTTCTCTTAAACCCATTTTCTCTCTTGTCTAGGGTATAACTGGTCTCTAGTCAGGGTCCAAAGACTAAAAGAATGTATGAGCATTGACATCACTTCTTTAGGTTTTAGCATAACTCTAAAAGAACACATACACAAAAAACATCTTATCATCATTACCTTGTCGCTTTTTACAAGGTTTACTCACCACTAGCCCAAATCTTTATTTTTCGTTGCACGTGATTTCAATTCTGGTGGTCCTTCTGGATCTTGATTACTGGAGGCCTTTTGTGGCCCATTTTCCCCACTATATCCCTCCTTTTTTACCGGCCGGATTCCTGGCATGATCTCATTGAGTTGTCCTCTCCAATCCCAGTGGAACCTCCATTTGGGACTCCTGCATCATTACCACACTAGAACCGGTCGTGGGCCTGCGAGAAAGCCGTCCAGGCTTTACTGAGATTTCCTTACATACAAGAGGCAAAAGCAGTGGAAAAGTACTAGACACGTCTCAAAGTAGCAGTTGGAAGACCCCAACCAGGAACCAGGAAATAACATCCTGGAAAGTCCCCACCCCAAAACAGGGGCAAGAGCAGCTGCCAAGGTCATCAACAACCTCTTGCCACAGCAGGCTGAAAGGCTCAGCCAGGGGGAAGGGAAACACCCCAAGGTAGGGCCCAACACTTGTGTTTATAGCAAGATAAAAAGAGAGTTTTTTACAGAAAACACCAACCGCCAATTGTATTCAGTAAGTTAGGGTTAGTATTTGGTTTATTTTAGTAGTGGGACATTGTGTGTCATTATTTTCTCATATGTTCACTGAAGTGTCACACCTTACACGGTAAATGTTTTAATGCTGAAAGAAAGGTAGGTTCACAGAGTGCTACACCAATCACAGTACACTAGGCAGGCCATGTTCCCTTTTGTCTTTTATTGGATATTTTTTATGTGCATTTCAAATGTTATTCCCTTTCCTGGATCCCCAAACAGAAGTCCCCTATTGAATCCCCCTTCCATTCTTCTCTAAGGGTTTCCCTACCCGTCTGCCCACCTTCCTCCCCCCCATATTCCCCTACACTGGAAGGTCCAGCCTTGGCAGGACCAAGGGCTTCTCCTTCCATCGGTGCCCAACAAGGCCATCCTCTGCTACATATGCAGCTGGAGCCATGGGTCAGTCCATGTACAGTCTTTGGGTAGTGGCTTAATCCCTGAAAGCTCTTGGTTGGCATTGTTGTTCTTATGGGGTTGCAAGCCCTTTCAGCTCTTTGAATCTTTTCTCTAATTCCCCAACGGGGATCCTGCTTTCAGCTCAGTGGTTTGCTGCTAGCGTTGGCCTCTGTATTTGACATGCTCTGGCTGTGCCTCTCAGGAGACAGCTACATCTGACTCCTGTCAGCATGTACTTCTTAGCTTTATCAATCTTATCTAGTTTTGGTGGTCATATATATGGGCTGTATACCAATGTGAGGCAGTCTCTGCTCCAAACTTTGCTTCCATACCCCCTCCTGTGAATGCTTTTGTTCCCCCATTTAAGAAAGAGTGAAGCATGTGCACTTTGGTTGTTCTTCTTGAGATTCATTTTGTCTGTGGATTGTAGCTTGTATAATTTAAGCTTTTGGGCTAATATCCACTTATCAGTGAGTGAATACCATGTTTGTTTTCCTGTGATTGGGTTACCTCACTCAGGATGATATTTTCTAGGTCAATCCATTTGCCTATGAATTTCATGATGTCATCGTTTTTGAGAGCTGAGTAGTAGTCCATTGTGTAGATGTACCACATTTCCCTTATCTATTCCTCTGTTGAAGGGGATCTGGGTTCTTTCCAGCTTCTGGCTATTATAAATAAGGCTGCTGTGAACATAGTGGAGCACGTGTCCTTCTTGCATGTTGGAGCATCTTTTGGGAATATGCCCAGGAGTGATATAGCTGGGTCCTCAGGCACTGCAATGTCCAATTTTCTGAGGAACCTCCAAACTGATTTTCAGAATGGTTGTGCCAGTTTGGAATCCCATCAACAATGGAGGGGTGGTCCTCTTTTCTCCACATCCTCACCAGCATCTGTTGCCATCTGAGTTTTTGGTCTTAGCCATTCTGACTGGTGTGAGGTGGAACTCAGGGTTGTTTTCATTTGCATTTCCCTGATGACTAAAGATGTTGAGCATGTCTTTAGGTGCTTCTCAGGAATTCGATATTCCTCAGCTCGGAATTCTTTGTTTAGCTTTGTACCCCATTTTTAATAGGGTTCTTTGGCTCTCTGCAGTCTAACTAGTTGAGTTCTTTATAGATTTTGGATATGAGCCCTGTATCAAATAAAGAATTGGTAAAGAATCTTTTCCTAATCTGTTGGTTGCTGTTTTGTCCTAATGACAGTGTTCTGTACCTTACAGAAGCTTTGCAGTTTTATGAGATCCCGTTTGTTGATTCTTGATCTTAGAGCATAAGTCATTGGTGTTTTGTTCAGGAAATTTTCCGCAGCGCCTATGTGATTGAGACTCTTCTTCATGGATTCTTCTAAATAGTAAGCAGAACTTACACTATGACTTCTGCAGTTGATGTTTCTATACAAAACATTGTGTTTTTTGCTCTATAGAAATGGCCTCAGTCTGAGATATGTAAAGTTACCTGAATAGGGGAATCAGATGAGGAATGCTGTCCCGGGTACCGGCACAGAGAGGACCACACAGGCTTGCTCAGTTCATTGTATTTTTTCTAGCATCTATGTTACATTAATTTGAGCAATAACAAATTATACTGCACTCTCTGAAATGTAGTAGTGATGATATGGTAAAATAATGATGTAGGGTGTAACCCTAACATCGCTCATCAAACCCTGTTGTTCTCTGGGAGGAAGTTTGTGGAGTTTGCCAAGGAGCCAAGGTGGGTGCCTGGGAGGAGAGATAAACCTCTATGAGTGTCCTGGTGGGGAGTGGGAGCTCCAGTTGATGTCTCCCTAAACTCCCCTGGGTTGGTCTTCTTCTGCTGGTTCACACCCCTCACCCCCTCACTAGTAAAGCTGCTCTGGCCCTCCCCTCCCCCTCCATCTCTCATGCTGCATGGGCTGAGCTCCCAGTGTTGGCCTCCTTTTCATCCTGCTGATGCTGGCTGCAGTCCTGTGTCCTGTTCCCCATTGGTACACTCTCTCCTGCCTGCTGCAGGAGACGAAACATTTGTTAAAGGCTCAGAAAATTTCTCTTCTTTTTAGTATTGTTTTCATTGGTGTGTGTGTGTGTGTGTGTGTGTGTGTGTGTGTGTGTGTGTGTGTGTGCATGCACACAGGTGCACTCGTGTGCAGGAGAGAGGACAACCTTGAGTGTCATGTTAGGGATGCCATCTACATGGTCTCCTGCTGGCTTAGAATATACTTGCCACATAGTCTAGACTGCTGGCCAGAAAGTCCTTGGGAACTCACTGCCTCTCTTGGTTTTGTCTTTTTGTTTTTGATTTTGTTTTTTGTTGTTTTCAACATGAGTTCTGCGAATCCACCTCCGGTCCTAATGCTAGCAAAGCACATTCTTTATTGGTTGACCCATCTCCTCTGTCCTATAGATTATGTATGTATGTATGTATGTATGTATGTATTTATTTATTTTTGAGGCAGGGTCTCAATGGGTAGCCCTAGCTTTCTTGGAATCTGCAGTGTAGACTGGGCTATCCTCAGACCCACAGAGATCCACCTGCTTTTGTCTCCTGAGTGCCAGGATTAAAGTTGCGTAACACCTGGCATGTCCACTTACAAGCCTTTTTTCTTTTTTTTATCATATCAAGATTATTTTCAAATTCTGTCTGCACATATAAGTTCTAGCCTTTTATCCTTTGCTTAACTCTGTGTCATAACTCACAGAGCCAGCAGTGAGCCTGCAATGCAGCAGATGTGTGAGCCTCCTTTCTCTGAGGTGACTTGTGGGCCAGCCGGATGCTGCAGGGTTCATTAACTTGGACAGGGATTGCATGACTACAGTGAGTGGTTACACACACTTTGCAGTAACATTTCTTTCATGATCCTATGGATGAAAATGTTTGGAGACATATAGAAGTTCTATGATTGGAACCAAATCATCTGTCTGTAAAGCCTCAAAAATGTTTTGTACACTCTCCCTCCAGATTAGAGACTTAGAGGCCTCCTATGGGCAGGGCTACTTTGTTGGGAGGGTTAAAAGGACGACAGTTTATGTTATGGAACTGGTTACATAGTTTAACTGAACTTGACTTAACTTTGTACATGGTATCTGTGTATAATTTCCCATTTTTTCTAGATTTCCCAGTTCTGGTGAGTCATGATTTTTTAATTTCCTCATTTTCTGTTGGTATTTTTCCCCTTTCATTACAGATTGTGTTACTTTGGATACAATCGTTGTGACTTTGAATTAGTTTGTCTAAAGGTTTCTCTATCTTACTGAGGTTTTCAAAGAACCGGTTCTTGGTTTTCTTGATTCTTTGTATCTTTCTCTGTGTTTCTATTTCTTTTTCTTAATCTTTAATACTGCATAACATTTTCTTTTAAAATACAGTCTCTTCTGAGGCAGACAGACCATAACTACAGAGCATCATCAGACAGGAGATAAACAGGATGTACAAGATACAGCAGAATGAGGTAGAAATGTGTTACAACCCAGAGAGGATCCCAAACCAATGTTAGCAGAGGGATGGAGGGCCAGTGTGCCCTCCCCTGTGCTCTGTCCCTGGATTCTTTGCTATGACCCCAACATTGCTAGGGCTCAACCTGCCCTGTCATTCTGCCCTGCCATCCTGCCCCATGCTCGTGGGGTAGGTGCTGCCGCTGGGGACTATCTTCTTGTGAAAAGCTTCCAAACCTGGAAACAGAAAGAGCCCAGCAAAGCAAGTGTGGGGACCTTAGGTACTGGTCCATTATCTCTTACCTAGCCCCTTGTGATGCTGCTGCCTGAAAGGACAGCTGGGTTCCCAACCTCACTTCTCTGCCCTGGTATCCCCACCCCCACCCCGAGATCTTAGAGATTCCCCTACTCTGTGCCCCATGGAGGGTCATCTGCAGCATCACTCGAGGCTACTTTGAGGTATCCAGTCCTGCACTTGGTTGGCTGGCTCCAAGGAGCGGCTTGCAGAGAACAAACATGAAGGGGACACAGCAACTCCCCTGTTCACCCTCCTCTGCTCACATCTGCCCTCAGCACTCTGCCCCTGCCATGTCTCTCATGGCAGCCTCAGCATCCAGAAAATGAAGGGACCTAGGAGCTGTAGGGGCAAAGCAGGGCGGTTAAGGTGGGACAAAGATGGGGGGAGGGGTCCTTTCTTGCACCAAAGATTGTGAAATGGCCTGAGGGGCCAAGGAGGTGAAGCCTTGTCAAGAGAAGGAGCAGGAGGGATGTGGTTTGCAGAGAAGGGCTCTGGACCAGAATCATAGGAAAACACCCAGTTCCCTCCAGGCCCTCCAGGTCTAGCCAGACCCAGCACTCCACAGGGACAAGTAGACACCCCCACACAGAGACACAGAAACCTTTCCAGGGCACTGCTCTGCCTTGTCACAGGTGGCCTGGGTCCTAGTAATCAATAGTTTGCCCAGCCAGACTTGTGGCCAGACCACATTCATGCCTGAGGAAATCCTCTTAGCTTTTTATTGAGCATCTCTAACAGAACCTACTTTCAGTCACATCGCCTGAGAACCTTCTGCCTGGGTCACCTCTAAGGCAGGAAATAGACAAGAGTACCCCAACTCTCTGGAAGGTTCGCAGACCACTGGAAGCTGAGGACTGGGGCCCAAGGTGGAGAATGGCAAGAAAGCAGCAAGCCCCTTCCTCTGGGGCCTCTGACCCATCCTCACCTCTTGCTTGCAAGCTAGTCCTGGGGAGGAAGCTCTTAGATACATTGTTTCTCTCCCTGGAACAGCAGTATGGGGCTCATGTCTGGTCTTCCTCATTAGCCAAAACCTCTCTGGTCTGGGAGAATCTACTCCCCAGGGACCGGGCTTGGGGTAAGAGGAGAGCAGTCAAACTCAAACACTCTTTCTGAGGTCAGTTTCTTCCTGAATTGTCAAAATAAAACAAAACACATCAAATACAAAATACATATTACAAAAATAAGAGACCTAAATTATTAAGCAACCTGCATTTCTGGGACTTCCCCTCAAAAAAAAAAAAATGAACAAACCAAAGAGCAAAACAAAAGCCTTCTTTGGGTAGTTTTTATCCTTGTCCCACCCCTAAGACCCCAAGATTTCAGGTGGGTAGGGTACAGAGGAGGCCTGGGGCTACCTGGTCCACCTTTCTCAGCCTCCAGGCCAAAAGAACTTCTGCCAAGAGTCTCTGCAGTGTTAGTCAGAACAATGAGGGAGGGTGGGTTAAAGCACAGCGTCAGGGAGACACAGGGTGAGGCAGAGACAGAAGCAGAGGGTGATAGATGGGGGTGGGAAGGAGGAGCTGAAAAGGAAGGGGTAAGTGACAACACCCTGAGGAGGAAACTAGGCCAGTACTGAGAAAGTAGAATGGGAAAGGAGGGTGTGGGCCAGAGGACAAGAGACAGAGGCTAAGGAGAGAGAGCAGGAGTTCCTTAGGCCCCGATGCCAACTCATGTCAGGTGTGTCTGGTCTGCTGAGCAGAGATGGCGAACCTCCCGTCCACAATAAATACGAAAAACCTGAGTCCACCGGCGCTTACGGCATCAATCTGCAGGCATTTTCCTTCCCATAAAAACAAATCCACAGGGAGAGCCTTTCTTCTCCCACCCCACATTCATCACTCCTTTGGCCAAAGCCATCTCCACCTCAGTCCCCCCACGCCCCAGGCAGAGTTGACTTCCTCTGCCACCCTCAGTGTCAGGACCCATACAGTTTGTCCCACTCAAATAATGAATACAGCTCCTTGGGAGGAGCCCGAGGGCCCACCTTGGCTAGAGCAGCCTCCATGTCTTTGTAGGAGAGGGACCTGTGCACTCTGGAGAGGCTGGCCTGGGCTGCTGCCTGCTGACACAACTGCCCCAGCTCACCCCAAAGAAGCCCTGGAAGCCCTGTACTAAGAGGCCAGCTCCAGCTCCCTCACAGCACAGCAAAGGCTGCCTGCAGGAGGTGCACACCCTTGACAGGGCAGGAGGCCACCAGGCCTTTTCCCATAGGCTCAGCAGCGTGGCACCAAGCTGGGTGGCAAGGCAGTGCCCCAGCAGCGCCTTACATCAGCTGCGGGACCTGAAGAACAGCACAGTCCGCGGAGGGCGCCCTGACCAGCCATGTCTAACCAATGCACCAGGCGCCCACAGTCCACCATCCTGCCACTCTCCAGCTCCAGCGCCCTGGGTCCACTCCTTTGGCGGGCTCCCCTGACAGCTCCGGGAAGCCTCTGTGCCTGGCAGGAACATGTTCTGCAAACTTGTCACAGGGCTCCAGCTGCGGGTTGTAGGCAGGGGAGCCGGGGACCTTGAGAGCACCGCTGCTGCCATCCTCTGTCGCCCCGGGTGGCTTTGCTTTCTCCCAACACTGGACATCTTCTGAGGTGGGCTACTACCCTTACTTGCGGTAGCGGGTCTCCGCGCCCTCGTCCACCCCCTTGTGCTTCAGCAACACTCCATGGGCTGGAAGCCGTAGGGCGTGGACTGGGGTGGGGTGGGCACAGGCAGGGGCGTGGGCCTTGCCCAGAGGGTAAGTAGGGCGTGAGCAGCAAGGCGGGTGGTGCGAGTGCGCGTCTTAGCTGGGCTAAGCAGCATAGCCGGCCACCAGGTAGTTAGTTGTAGAGTGGCGCTGAGGGCCCATAGCTGGTTGGCACCACTGGAGGTAGGAGTGCAGCCCTGAGCCCTGTGCTTGTCTGAGCACCTTACCAGGACGCCAGGTTCCCGCTTCCGTGGCCTGCGGGTATGATTATGATAATCTGCCCAAGACATCCGTTGTCATAACATTTTATAATGAAGCCTGGTCCACACTCCTTCGGACAGTTTACAGTATTCTCGAGACTTCCCCTGACATCCTGCTGGAGGAGGTCATTCTGGTAGATGACTACAGTGACAGAGGTCACCTGAAGGAGCCCCTGGCCAAGAGCAGTCACAGCTGCCCAAGGTGCGCCTGATCCCGCTAGCAAGAGAGGGCCTAGTGCAAGCCGGCTACTGGGAGCCTCTGGGGCCAGGGGCGAAGTGCTGAGGTTTCTGGACTGTCACTGTGACTGTCATGAGGGGTGGCTGGAGTCTGCTGCAGAGGATCCACGAGAAGGAGTCGGCCGTGGTGTGCTCCGTTATCGATGTCATTGACTGGAACACCTCTGAGTACCTGGGCAACTCCGGAGAGCCCCAGATTGGTGGCTTTGACTGGCGCCTAGTATTCACGTGGCACGTGGTCCCTTGGCGGGAGCGGAAGTTGATGCGAACTCCTATTGACATTATCAGGTCTCCAACTATGGCTGGGGGACTGTTTGTTGTGAGTAAGAGATATTTTGAATACCTGGGGTCTTATGATACCGGAATGGAAGTCTGGGGAGGAGAAAACCTTGAATTCTCCTTTAGGATCTGGCAATGTGGTGACTCTCTGGAAACACACCCTTACTCCCACGTGGGCCACTTCTTCCCTAAGCAGGCTCCCTATTCGCTCAGCAAGGCTCTAGCCAACAGTGTCCGAGCTGCAGAAGTGTGGACGGATGAACTTAAAGAACTCTACCACCACCGAAATCCCCAGCCCGCCTGGAACCCTCTGGGGAGCTGACAGAGAGAAAGAAGCTTCCGGCCAAGCTCCAGTGTAAAGACTTCAAGCGGTTCCTGGCTACAATGTACCCAGAACTGCAGGTGTGAGAGGACAGGCCTGGTTTCTTCGAGAAGCTTGAGAACAGAGGACTACGGGGGTACTGCCTGGACTATAATCCTCCCAGTGAAAACAATGTGGAAGGCCACCAGGTCCTTTTGTACCTCTGCCACGGGATGGGTCACAACCAGTTTTTCGAGTGTACATCCCGGCAAGAAATACGATATAACACCCGCCAGCCCCAGGTCTGCATAGCAGTGGAGGAAGGGAAGGATGTCCTTATCACGGGTCTCTGGAAAGATACCGTTGCAGAGAATCAAGAGTTATCCTACAGGAGGACGGCACGTTAGTCTACAAGCAGAGCGGGAAATGTGTGGAAGCCACAGAGGAGGAGTTCAACTCTGCCTTTGCTCCGAACTTGCGAGACTGTAGCAACTCAGACAGCCAGAGGTGGTTCTGCCAGGAGCGCATGTCATAGTGCACGGCCTTGTCAGGGAAGGAGCCCACCGCGGCCGGGGGCTGTGTGCCCAGTGAGAGGGACAAAGTACGTGGTTGTCATCTGTGAATGTGTTGGACTCCACAACAATGTGAATTATATTTGTACAGATTTGGAAAACTTTAAAAATGTCTTCCAGTATCCCGTTTTCTAAGGGCCGTCCTAAGATGCTGCCTTTGGTATTTGGGAAGCTTAATGCACGATGTGCATTTTACCCATGGTGCCTTTTATTCTCATTAGCAGAAAGGGTAAATATTTTACTTTGTTACTTACGAAGCTTCCCGGGTGTTTAGTATACTTGACACAAACTGGTAATACCTCAAATGTGGACTGGTAATACCTCAATGTCATCAAGTTAGAGTTCTCTCAGGGGGATGAGATGGACACTAGAAATACTGTCTTAATTTCGTTTGGTGTGAGTGGGTGGGACAGTCTAGATTTATACAAGAAAGAATGCTTTTTGCTTATGTGCTGATGCCACAGTCAAACCTCCATCATAACGCTCAGACTGACCCAAAAAGGCTCACCATCTCTGAAAGCTCAAAGAAAGAATATGGTTTGCCAAGGTCCTACAAACTTGCGAGTGTACATTTCCAGCAATGTCTAGTGGGAGGATGTCTAGTGACTTAGGAGGACTTAACGACTGTGACTGGAAAAGGCATTCAGATCATTTCTAGTTTTTAATCAAAGGACAGTTCCAGGGAGAAACGTAATGTTCTACATGAAACTCAACTTTAAAGTTTTTCCCTAAATAATATTTGATTGTTTAATAATATTATCTATAATAGTATTTGGTTATAGATATAATTATTAAAATAGTATCTGATTATTGAGAGTTTGTCATGAGGCAGCTACTCTGGCCATGCTGGACAATCCTGATGTCTCAGTGGCTCTAGATCAGCTACAGTGACCTGAGGGTGTGGGTCCCTGGCTAGAGTGCCTGCCTACCACGTATGGAGCCCTGGGTTAAGTTCCCAGAACCCCATTTACAGAAATCAGCTTGTCGGCACACCCCTAATCCCTGCACTTGGGAAGTGGAGGCAGGAGAATCAGAAGGTTAGGGTTATCACTGGCCACACAGAGAGTTTGAGGTGAGGCTGCGCTACATGAGACCCTGTCTCAGGACATCATCAATCAGAAGGTAGACTTCGGACCTTATTTTTGTCCCGGTCAATTTCGAAAACACAAGTGAGATTGATAAAAAGCGTCACTGCATTTCTCCAAAAAAAAAAAAAATCTTGGCATAACTCAAACCGAGCAAGTGAAAAACCATATGGCAAGAAATAGAAGTCTCTTAGGAATGAAGTGAAAGAGGACCTCAGAGGATGGGAGGTTTCCTGTGTTCATGGATCATCGTGAAGGAGCATGGTTAAAAAAAAGGTCATCTAAACAAAAGCAGTCTCCAGATTAAAAAATCTCCATCAAAATGCAACTCAATTCTTCACAAAAAAGAAAAAGAAAAAGAAAAAGAAAAAGAAAGAAAGAATGGCCCAAACAATTCTCAATAATATAAGAACTTCGGCGCGAATCGCCATTTCGGCATGAAGATGTACTGCAGAGAAACAGTGAGAAAAAGCTTAGTGGTGATGGTAACACAGACAGGTGGAGGAGTGAACTAGAATTGAAGACCCTTAAATAAACCCACACACCTATGATCACTTGATCTTTGATGATGATTCCAAAACAACTGAATGGAAAACAGAAAGCATTTTAAGAATGACGCTACCTTCAGTGGTGGTCTGCATGTAGCAGAGTGCAAATTGATCCATTTCCATTTCTTTCTACAAATTTCAAGTCCAAGTGGATCAAGGACATTAACATAAACCCAGATCTGCAGAAGCTAATAGAAGGGAGAGTGTTGGACAGTGCCTAGAACACATTTGCATATTAATAATATATTTATGTTTTCAACAGAGATTTTGACATATGTCTCCATAAGGACCAGATATACATTGTCTGTTACTTATATTAACTGAAGATTGAACTCCATAATTTTTGTGACTCACTTTTATTGAAATTTCACATAGATGAACCCAATCGATATTTTATCTTCTGTCCTTGCACCCATAATAAATCTTTAGTTACCTTGATAAAAATTTTGAAAAAAATAATTTGTATTTTTACTCCATTAGGCTTTAATTCACTGCCTCAAATGACCCTCAATATCAGCTGTCCCTCTCTATGTTCCCTCCACTGCTGCCCTCTCCCTGTCTCTTCACATTCAACATTCCTGTCCTGACACTGTCCCTCAGCATCCATGAGTGAACTTGTACTTCCCTAAATGGGGACAGTCTGGCCCACATCCCTAGACCCTCACACTAAACTGATCACACAGTTACACAGGTGGAAGAGTTAACATTCAGATTACAGTGAATACGAATCCCATTTGTCCTCATTGATCTGGATCACCTCATCCAGGATGATTTTACAAGATCCATTCATTGTCCTGAAAATTACATGCTTTCCTTTTTCCTCTTGTAGTTATTGATCAGCGATCCAGTCTGGAAATGCACCATGCTTGCTTTATGCACTCATCTCGTAAGGGACCACTTGGATATTTCCAAATTCTGAATATTATAAGAGAGCTTCACTGAACATGGTGGAGAAAGGGTGTCTATACTAGGATGAGTCAACATTAGGATATATGCCTTGGTGTTGTGTCTTGAGGTTTACCCATTACCACCTTCCTGAAGAAATTGCATACTGATTTCCAAAGTAGCTACAGAAATTTGCATTGCCACCAGGAGAATCTCAATGTTCCCCTTGCTCCATAACCCAGTAGGAGTGAATTCTCTTATGTGTTACTAAACTAAGTTATGAAAGGTATGAAAAAATATCTCAGAACAATTTTGCATTTCTCTAGTGTCCAAGGATGATAAATATTTATGAGTTTCTAAGTCATTTAACTTTCTTCAGCTGTATTATGCATATATATATATCCCATTTGAATTACTTTTTTTAAATATAGTGATTTAGTTTTTCAAATATGTTTTATATAAGCCCATTAGTGAAGGTGCACAGGGAAATAATGCTTATCTTTTCTGTAAATGGCCATTTAAAAAATTATTAATGACAAATTAGATAATGCTCTCTCAATGAACTCACAGAATTGGCAGACAAGTTGTAAATAATAGAATTCATTGCAAAAGTCCAGGACAGGAACTGGAGACATGGCTCATCTGTTTGAGAATTTGAATCCCAGAGGACCTAAGGGGCAATTAACAATTCTCTGTTACATCACATCCCAGTGAAATCCACTGCCCTCTGCTGGCTGCTCAGAATTGCATGCAAACGAATATGGGGAGGTGGGAGGGAGATGACAGGCATGTGGGGTAGCACCCACATAGAGGTAGGCATTCTGGGGAGAGAATAGGGGTTTTCTGGGATGAAACTAGAAAGGGACATAATATTCGAAATATAGATAAAAATATCCACTACAAATTGCAAAAAAAGAAATAATTCAAAACTGTAAGACCTCTGCCCAAAAGAAGTTATGATATATATCAAAATGAACTCAGCAAAACATCATTATCAATAACAACAAACAAACCAACAACAAAAATAGTAAAAATTTTCATTCCTCTAAAATTGGTGGAATTCATTAAATGTGCAGTCATAGCTGATGCTATATTTCAAGGAATCCATAGGCCTCAAACTCTGTGTGCCCTGAACATTTTTATACTCCCATACTGAATGTTTTTATTTCCTCTAATGTATTAGAGAAATACTTCCGTGTTTCTCCTTTGTTTGTCATTATAAAGGAAGCTAAATTTGTGAGCACATATATAAATCAAGGATATTTTTCATCATGAAGGTGGGTTCCACAGAGCATGACACACTGTCTACATCAAGAGCACAGTTTCCTGTGCAGCTCTGGCTGGCTGTGAACTGATGATGAAGCCTACGCTGCATGAGACTTGCAAAAAACCACTGTTGCCTTACACTTGTGCTGTTACAGGAGGAAGAACCACACACGACTCAGGACGGCCTTGTGAGTGAAGGGTTAAAGGTCACATTTTTATTTATAGGTAAACATTAATTTATTCAAGAACATTTTAAAGTGTGGAGTCAGTGACTTCAATGTATATAGACTTAGGAATATGGCATATTAATTAAAAAAACTAAAGTTAACAAATGAAAAACAAAACTTCAAACTTAAACAAGTAAAACCAAATGCATAAAACAACCAAACTTCAAACTAATAACCAAATATAACAAGTAAATTAGGCAGCATTCAATTCCTGCTGATCTTTCAACATATAACTCCAGCCTGTTGCTGGCCTTGCAAACACAGCAGAATGGCAGGGAAGATGGTAAAAATCTCTTCAAGAGGAATGTAGACCTGCCTCATTCCGAGTGGTTGGTTGTGGATGGACAAGTCGTCAAAGGGTTAAACGTGAGGCATGTTCCATGCCACATCTCAAGGTCTTTCAAATTCAGCCCAAGATTGGAACGGTTACAAGGACTGAGATGCGGGAGGAGTTGTCAATCTTTGCACCCTCAGTGCTCCTGGTGGACAGGTCTGTCTCTGAGAGCTGTAGTCCTGGTCTGGGCCATGGGCAAGCTTCTGCTGCAGTGTTCAGACCTAGGGGTGGAAAAGGCCTGGTGAGGACCTGCCATGTCACTTCTCCCATACACAGCAGCAAAATTCAGCAGGATAATCCAGGATGATCTTTCATCTGAGGTCATTTTCTCATGCCCAAGAGAGAAGGGTAAGAGATCCCACAGGCCTGCATATTTTCCCAGCTTTTAAAACTGCTAAAAATTGAACAGTGAACAGCAGATAACTCCAACCGTCTATATATATTATATTTTAAAATCATGTAGCAGTGTCTCAATGTCAGATGAGGAGACATGTGAACAACCTAGAAAACAATAGGAAGGCCTTGGAGGCCTGGCCATCACTGAAATGAAGACTATTATTATTCCTCCAGTGCAGGAATATGCCTGGGGTCCACTTACAACCTCAATATCTGCAAAGACCCAGAGAAACAATATCTCAAGAAGTACATGCACACTGAAGTGATATTATATTTGGCAAGAATATGCTGCATGGAAATCTTGCCAAGGGTAGGCATTGAACTCTAAAGGAAATACTCATGCAGAAAATAAACTATACCACTCCTTTGTTTATGGTTATCATAAAACTCTTTGTGGGGAGACTTAAAGGCACTGGGCTCAGATAATACAAGAGAGCTCAGACTGGAGGGATCAGTACACAAGAGCCAGAATCTCTATGGATCACATACACCTCATGGATGGAATTCTTTTAAAATGGACAGGAATAATATTCTGAGCTGCTCCTAGCTGACAGATGGTGAGAACTATGGAGAAAGTCACACACCCAATAAGACAGTTCATAAGTACAGGGAATCTACTTGGGTCCTCTCATCCTGTGCTTTCAAACCATCCCAGTGACACCGAAATGATGCTGCATCTTCCCAGTCAAGGCCATTTGCTCAGTGAACAGTTTTTTTCTGATTCTGGGGGTCCTGCAGACTTTCCTTCATTCTCTCCTCATCCTGGTCATTAGAAGATTATATTGTCCATGGAGACAGGCATGTATACAGAGACAGACAGACAGACACTCAGACATACACACTTTTGAACTCACCCAAAAATGTTTGTTCACACACACAAGCAGAGTATTTTGCAGAATGTGGTTAGTTTCCCAGTTAATGGTAATAGAAGAGATCACCCAGTCTACTATTGTGGCATAAGAAGAAAAACCTGGAATTGGGTAAGTACACAGTGAGCATAGCCTAAAGACAGCTCAGCCAATAAAGTGTATTCCCCTGAAAATCAGAAATTAGAAATGTGACATCTAGGCCTGTTAGCCAAGCCTGCTTAGCAAGTTCACAAGGCCGTGCACAGGAGGCTGATTTCAGGCAACAGAGCACTGGGTGGGGGCAGGTGAGCCTCTTCTGTCCTCTGCTCACTGTTTCCCAGTGCCTGCAAAGTGAGCTGCATTTTTCAATATGAGGTCCCTTTAGGATACAGTACCTGACAGGGCAGCCAAACTACCAGCACAAACAGCTAGGAAATCTCCATACCACAATCCAAGGTAAAACTTGTAATGGGATGCTATCAGATATAATTCGAGTGAGATAAGGCTGACTGATTCAAAGTCAAATGCTGGCAGGTATAATCAAACTCAGCCACAGTCCATGGAAGGGCTGGACAACATTGTACCTTTTCACTTTCTGACTGGTGGACTTCTGGATAATTTTGCTTCATGGCTGCTCTGAGGTGAACCACTACCACACTAAGGTGCCACAGTTTCTCTGCTGACACCTACTTCTTGTTCTGGAATTGCTGTGTCAAAGGTTGAACTTTCACAAGAGTTGTGCATGGCTTCTCACAGGGCTACCCATTTGACACCTCCAGCAATGTCTGAGGGTCATCACTGTTCTAAACGCTCCTTACAGATGATTTTCACTCAGAACAAATGATTTTGAATACCAGTAGTTAAGAGTGCCACAGACCCAATACAGGGTGAGTGCTGTGGACTATTTTGAGCCTAAGTTTCTGTCTGAGGCAAAGATGTGATTACAAATCAGCATAAGTCCTGGATATCTTCTGCCTGCAGATTCAACTCTAAGCAAATTAATCTTTCAATTAACAAATTCCAGACCAAACTCCAAGCCAAGGTATATTCAACCAAGTTTAGGCGACTCTGGAGAGAAAGTGGTGGCAGGTAACGATTAACATAACCAGGATGTTGAAAGACACAACAAGCACGTGACCTTCCAGTGTTACTGCACAACGGGAGCAAAGGAGGCAGAAGAGCCCTGAGTCAGCAGTTTCCACACTCAGGTACATGGATTTCACACAGCAGCCTCTCCTCACATCCCTGTACCCCATTCCTGAGATTTCTCCAAGTAATGTCAATGTTGATGAATAGTTTTCCCACTGTAATAATTTCAATAGTAATCAATACCCCATTAAGAACAGTTTGAAAGTAATTGGAAATATTGTGTTTCCTCTTCTTCTCTCTCTCTCAATCTCTCTCTCTCTCTCTCTCTCTCTCTCTATATATATATATATATATATACATATATATATATACTTTTACGTGTTTCTATATGTGTACATATAGACTAATAAAATATATATAAATATATGTGTCTGTGTTCAGAAACTTGATGAGTTCACACACACACACATATGCATGAACACACAAATACATACTTCTATATGTAAGCACCCATACCGCAAACACTTAAAACAAGCAACTCCCAATGTAAAATATGCACCATAGCCATAAACATGTACACATCTGTGCCCACAGACAGAAACACACACACACACACACACACACACACACACACACACACACACAGACACACACACACAGAGTCAGAGAAAAATGGAGAGGGGGAGGGAGGGAAGGATTGAGGGAGAGAGAGACAGAGAGACAGAGAGAGAGAGAGAGAGAGAGAGAGAGAGAGAGAGAGAGAACAGAAATCATAAGTGAGAAGCAGAAAAGAATGAGGAGGCCATCCTTCTGGAAGCACAGATGTTGCATACAGATTAGGCAAAGGAAATGTGTCAAGTGAGAGCGTAGACACTGCTCTCCATCCCTTATAGAGTAAACCTGTGTAGGGAATGCACTTCTTGGGCACACGAGGTTGAGAGAGTTGGAGAAAAATTTCCCTCTAACCCTCACATATCTCACACAAACCCTCACCCTGAGAGAAGCCTTTCTTACATCCCTGTTCATCCAGTCGGCTCCAGGACAGAAGCCCCAGGAAAGAACACTAAACCACTGACATAGAACAGGACTGACACACTGCTTCTCAAGCTCTGTCACTGTAAACCACGATTTGAATAGGCAGAAGGGATCATTTTCAATGTACAGGGAAAAGGAGAGAAAGTCCACAAGCCCCATCATAACTGACAATGAGAGCCATTCTTTTAGCAATTGAACTGAACTCTAATCAGTTCTGTGCACTACAAAGACGGCTACCACATGGCATCCCTCTAGCATAATGGCATGTAAGTGTGCAATGTGTGATCAACAGATCCCCCTTAAGGAAATGCATTTGCTAGTTGAGCAGGAGGATTTGGTTGTCAATCCTCCAATTTCTTGCATGAAGCTAGCATCACAGAAAGTTTTGTAAATGGTCAAAGAAATGAACAACTGGATGAGTCTGAGGAGAGGTTCTGCATAAGGTGGAGAAAGGATAAATTGGTTTGAATTGGTTTCTGCTTAGATATCAGGAAAACCTGCCCTTGATGCTTCATTCATCCTACCTGAGGCTGCTTGTTACGCGGATTTTCATACTGGCTTCCCCACAGAACCTTGTTGTTTCCTTAATGGACTCTTCCAGTGCAATCTGATCCCATAGAAGCTCCCTGTTCTCATTCCTTGCTCTCTGGGCATTGTTCTTCAGCTCAAAAAACTCAGTTAGGAGGGGATAGAAGCTGTGGCTGAGACACAAAGAAAAAATGGTGAATCCCAGGCAGTCTCCAACTTCCTCCCACTTCTCCAAGTCCATTACTCCTTCTAGGGTCCTGATCAGAAGAGAGCCCCAGATTATAGTCCACGTCCACAGTAGCCAAGGAGCATAACCTAGAGACAGGTCAAATGGAGAAAAGAGCAACATTCCAGAAGACTCAGGGCATTTCTCAAAAACCTGATACCATTGATTCAAGTTTTTCCCAGAAGAGGACTTAATCGTTATGTGTGCTTATATGTCCATTTTATTAGAATGTCCCTTGGAGGCCAATCTTTCTGTGTCTTGTGTGTCCTACAGCCTTCCTTAGAGACAGGCTTCCTGATAATGCTTCAAACACTATAAAGCCTGATCCTCACTTTACTTCAAAGATAAGAATGGGCTGACACATGCTGTGCCTAGTGCTGGGGTCACAACCTTGTAAGTTACTCACCAGTACCAGTCATTTTCCAGTGTAAGGTTTTTACATTTGACCAAAGCATAATTGACCTGCTCGCTCATTTTCTTCATGTCGGTCATCACTTCCTCGTGCTGCTTCATGAGCATCTCGGACTCAAAGTTGTTCCTGTGGTAGGGCATGGTCCAAGGATCAAATAACATTATGAATGAAGGATTCGAGAATTACATGAATTCAGACTGAATCCTGAACTACCCCAGCCTAGAACATGCCACGCCCTTGCTCCTTGGTACTGGGTTCATTTGGTATTTATTCAGTTTATTATTATGGACACAGGGACAGCAGTGCCAGCAAACAAAAGGAGGGAGCTGATTTGCTTGAGCTCCCTGACAGGGTTTCAAGGAATAGACTAGCTTTCCAAGAACATTCGAGGACCCTGTGCCACCATCCAGGCTCCAACTTAAACCCATGAAGACTATTCTCCTGTACTTAGGTAACAATTCTCAATCATAGAAATGCTACATGAAAACCCAAAGGAACATGAACAGTATTTACAGGGAAAAGAATTTATAGCACACACCAGGAGATTCCCATGAGCGTCCAAGCTGAGCAGATGTGAAATGTTGTACTGCTCAAAGCGAGGCTCTCGGCCCCATCATTATAATGCCATGGAAATTGACACAGGATAATTCTCAGGCCAAATCAGAACATAGAATACCCAGATCTTAAGTGATACACACAAACGCACTCACACATGCATACACACACACAAACTCACACAAAACTCTCTCTCTCTCTCTCTCTCTCTCTCTCTCTCTCTCTCTCATACAATTAGAATGCCAAATAATACAAGGATGTGGCATTATCTCAAAATACAATCAATAAAATCAGAGAACACCAATGATACCCTTTTGTCAGTCCGGTCACACACTGTGAGGCAGCAAGAGGGATTGGGTCCCTCCAGCTCTTCACAGGACCTATTGAACCCAAAGCACCTCCACGTCAATTACAACAATGATTGGTCATAATCAGAGCACCTAGAAATTCCCACAAGCCAACACCTGTCCAGGCTACTTCAACCACACACTGAGAGCTCACACACTTCTACCCTTATTCCCAGACTGTGATTCAGGCCACAGGCTATGATTTACGTTTGTAGGAATCAAAATAGCCTGTGCCACCATCTCATTCCCATCTGAACTTCACATTCTGATGCAATCAGGAAAGTGATTTTGACCATGAGGACACCCTGGAGTTGTAGCCTACTGTGATGTGAGGAAATGTGGATTTAACAGAACTTGCATTGTGACTACCTGTCATTTAGATTCTTTCCAGGGTAATCCGCCAGGATTCTCCTGAGTTCATCTCTCTCCTTCTGCATCTTGTGGAGATCAGTTTTGAGGTTCTCCAAACGCTTCATTCTCTCCTCCTCAACAGGTGTCGTGGAGGGTTGGGATGATGCCTTCTGATCAAACTCTGTAGGTAGATAAACACCAGTGAACAGGCATATATGTGGACATAATGTCAAGAAAAACTATGCTTACTCTAAAACAGAAGTCTGAGGATGAACAGTTCTACAGATACAGTGAATCCCTGACAGAGCAAGAAAGCTATCTTTAAGCTGAACTCAGCTCAGTCCCTGTTCCCCAGCATCATAGCCATATGGTGACATATGCCATCATGGATATAGACCACACTTCCTACAGCCATTCCTCTGGCACTGAAATTCTAAAGCTGACCTAAAGAAGAAAAATTGGAGGACATTCTCAGCTAATGTCTGATGTTCGGCAGGCAAGTCCTTGAGTCCAAACTGCTTAACATCTTGAATCCCTAGTCACGTGTGTTCAAGGAAAAAGTAACTGAGAACTTGATATATGACCAGGAGAGTATCCCTCTTGGCATCAATGACCCACGTAATCTACAGGACACTGCTGAGAGGAAGTGCTTCCACAGCCTATCCTGAGTGACACTTTGTTATTCTTACACAGGCACATTCTGGTATTCTTTGACACTGCCCATGACATTGAAGAGATCCAAGGAAAGCCCTTGACATATAACAGTTCTTGGTTCTCTGTCAAACTAATGATCAGAAATTTTTGAGTCTGGGTCAGCCATTTAGGAAGACTGAGGCTCTAAATCATACGTCCGACTCCTGGAAGGACCAGCTCAAGCCAACCTCCTCCAGGAAGCTCCCCTTGCCCTGCCCAGTACTCACTTGACCTCCTCACAGACCTTTCCATTCGTCTTATTCTCCAACGTGATAGAAGGCTGGCCTCCCTCTGCCTTGGTCTGGTCTCTGCATGGATATGATTGTCCCTCCGAAAGAGACTGAGGATCCTGGAGAACATGCCTCCTCGGGAACCCATTAGGAAATGAAGGGAAATCGCTCAGGCAGTTGGTGTCACCACAACACTGCTGACATCACAGAAGATTCTAGTGTCTCCTGGATACAAGAGAATTTCCAGGGAAGACACTACCGGTGATGTCACTGGGAAATGCCATAGCTTACTTGCTAACTACCTCCACCCAGACTGACCAGGTTCTGCAGTGGCTTCTCCAGAGACTCACTTTTGAGCGAGGGAACACCCATTCGCACACTCTCCTTCCAGAGCTTCAGAGTTCTCACTGCTTCATTACAACTCAGTTGCTGAGGAGAGGGAGAGTTGGTTAAAGCCTTGATATGGATAGAACATCTTTGTTAACAGCCGAAAAATCTGAAGACCCTCACTGAGGGAGATTCTTCTCCCTGAAATGTATAAACCCAGGGTCCATGCATGTGACATATAGTCCAATTCCCACAGTTTTTACTCTTCCCAGGAGGCCAACATTTTTTCCTACACCTTTAAATGTATGCAAGTTGGAGCATATTGTTTCATGGAGTGTGCCTTGGGAGGGGGCATGGTTTCAATATATTCACCCATGTTTTTTCCTGAAATCTCTGTCTTACAATCCCATTTTGTGCAATGAAAACTCCCTTTCCCGTGGAACATAGGTGCTCAGGTATAGGGCAAACATCAAATTGTAAACTTTCTGTCCATTCTTAAAAGTTAAAATCCCCAAAAGTGAGGGAAGCGAGAGCCATGGAGGGGCAGAATGCAGAGGTGCTGCTGGCCAAGGAAGAGCAGGAGGAAGCAGAGAAGCTGTAGCACATCATGGTGCACAGGGAGCTAGAACTGGAGATCGACCTGGGCAACCTGCTGGCTTCTGACAGCAACCCCTCGATGGTGCTGTGCCAGACCAGGGCCTTGCTGGAGGCCGAGCTGTGTGCTCTGGAGTGGGAAAACCCAGAACATCTCAACAACCAGCTGTGGAAGCTGCTGACCAAGGCATGGAGGAGGCGGTGGTAGTGTGCTTGCAGGAGCCTGACACAGGCCTTCCCCGCAGGAAGCCACTGCCTGGCCAAGGGCTCTCCCTTGCTGGTAGCAGTTGTGAGCAGAGCTTTAACGGTATCCATCCCAAGAAGAGGACCAACCTCATGTGGGAGGAGGTGAATGGCCAGTAGTGATGCCCTTGTGGCTACAAGCCCTCCCTGGATGACACTGACTCTGGTTTGCCTGAAGCCTCAGAGATAGTATTAACTTAACGTATGTGTGTATGTATGTATGTATGTATGTATGTATGTATGTATGTATGTATGTATGTGTGTGTATATGTATGCATGTATGTATGTATGTATGTATGTATGTATGTATGTATGTACGTAAATATGGCAAAACTCAAAAACCCAAACTAGGAATGAAGGAAAAATAAATTGAGAGTATGACACAGTTGAAAAAGTTCTTGGTTTTCATTTAACTTGTGTTTCTATGTTTAATGTAAAGAAGAATCTTTCTTCTTGTCTGAGTAGGTGTACCTTTTGTGTCCTACTGTCAGAAGGTGTGCTATGATATTTGCTAGAGAATTTAATAACGTGCCAGATGAATCCATAAATGTAATTTTATAAGGTTTTCAAAGAATGATGTTTTTTATGTAAAAGAAAAGCATCTGATATTGTTTCTATGAGCAAATAATTGGCATCAATATTTCAATCTCTAGCTATGCAAGTGTAGATTTTCCAAAGTAGGTCTTAATATTACCTAAACAAAATTCCCTGGGCTTACCCAAGAGCTTAGAGTTCCTGTTTGTTTTACATGAAATGCTGATAAACTGCTCTGATGACAGCCATGTCCAGTTACAGCCCACTGGGCAGGGATCCTCACTGGTTGATCAGTAAAGTATTAAATCCCTGGCCCAGACCTCATGAACAGCAGTTGGCTGGGTGCACTTTGCTCCTTGTCCACTAGAGGGAGACAAGCCTGAATGGTTTAATGTAAATGGAGATTCTCAGTAGCAATGGGCTCCTGCAGTGCTAAGATGTCACCAGCAGAGCAAACCTGTCTGAAGAACTTCTCAGGGAGCAGGTGTTTCCTTAAAGCACTGAGAATGGCTACACAGGACAACTGAAAACTGACAGGACATTCAAAGACAGTGCACAGAAGAAGGAACACATATCCTTGAGAAATGTAGAAAACCATGCAGCCTAATCACAGAAATACAGACGCTGAATTAAATGATGGACGGCCAAGCAAAACCCTGTGACTTACACGGAGGTTATTGAGATGTAAATATTCACAATCCTCTGGGAAGTTTGTCAATTTCTACATCCTTCCTTGATAACAGCCTTGCTACAGATACACTAAGAGCCTAAAAAGTCCTAGGGTGCCAGCATTTCCAACCTGAAATTCCATCCCAAAAGAAGAACTAGAGATATTGTCAAAATTACATTTTAAAAAATTGTAGCCCTATGTTAAGTAGAAGAAAAGAAAGAAATGAAAGATACTACCAGAATAAGGACTAAACAAACAAATTCAAACACGCATTTATATACAAACTACTTACAGATGGGAATAATAAATATGTCTACAAAGATAATGTCTTGCAAAAATAAATCAAAAGCATGAATCACAGTTGCTCTTGTCCATAATTCTTTATGTTTTCCAAGATTTGAGAGAATAAGTATTCCTTTACATGAAAGTTCATTTGAAAAAGTGTCTAGAACTAAACTGAGAAAATAGGAGAAAAAGGCAACCAGGGTGAGCGTTGGGTCTGAGGCATCAGAATGTGCAGAGGCAGGCAGGCATGAAGGAGGGCAGAAGGCTTAGGAGCTTCATCTTGTCCCAAGTGTGGATTCATGACCCAAACCTCACAGAGAAGGCGCTGCAAGAGTGGCAGTTTTCACACTGGGGAATAATGGGTGGGTCAGCAGTAGGAGCTAGAGTACTGGCAGGCCCTGCCTTTTTATAACTGGGGGCTTTGAAATGAGGGCAGTTTGATAGATGGAGTTGGGGCCTCACACTGGGATGTGGACTATGACTGGGGAGGGCAGGGGCACCAGGGAGCATGAGAGCATGTGTCACACCTGATACAGTGCTGCAGTCTTTGTACTGGACAAGGTCAGGAAGTAATGAATCTGTAAACAGCCTGGCCCTGGTATTTCATGCCTTGAAACCAACCGAATCGGAGGGAGGGGTATTTTATGATTTATGTACTTGCAAGGGGACATAGATACTCTATGTGCAGGGGCAGAGAAGCTTAGTTGAAAGACTCCCCTCAAAGATAAAAAGGAGTCAAAGGTTCTGTCCCCTAAATGTAAACAAAAACTAGTGTTAGCCTCAGCAGAATTCAAACCACTAAGGGTAATGATTGAATTCAACTATGTGGCTATAGGATAGCACCAGGAGTAAATCCATCACAGCTGGTGGTTTTTGAACAAGCACCATGGCCATCAGAATACAAAGGGAAGAGCACAGAATCATGGGAAATCAAAGTGGTAATACCATGACACATGGCAGAAAGATTCAGGCAAGATGGAGCTGGATTCAGGTAGCAGGGGAAAAGGAGTTGAGTACACAGTGGCTTAGGAAGCAGAGCTAATGGGATCTACCACGTGACTCATGGGATCCACCACGTGACTCATGGGATCTACCATGTGACTCATGGGATCCACCATGTGACTCATGGGATCTACCACGTGACTCATGGGATCTACACGTGACTCATGGGATCTACCACGTGACTCATGGGATCCACCATGTCATTGGGGTCTCTGTCCTTTAAGTTCCATTGCAGTTGACCACTTTCTGTCTCTGAGTGTCTGTGTTCCCATAAAATGCTGTGAATGGAGAAGCATGGTGAAAGAGTGTCTCTTCCCCTAAATTTCCAGTTTTCCTGGACAATAGGTTATGACTCCTGGCTGAGATTCCTGTGGATGTTCAGGAGCTTAAGTGACAGTTGATTGGCTTTGTCACTTCTCTGTTGCTGTGATTAAATATGTGTACAAAAGCAACAGTTAAGGGAGAGAAGTTTACTTTGTTTTATAGTTGCAAGATGCACCACAGTGGAAAGTCAAGCCAGCAGGAGCCTGAGAGCTGTTGTACTGACTGCAGGCAGAGAGCAGAGGAAGATGCTGGTCTTCAGATCACTTCATCCCTCTTATCCAGTCCACTGTCCCAGTCAACCACAGAGGGTGTATCTTCACACTTCAATCAGTCTAATCAGAAGAGTTCTGCACAGCATGTCCCGAGGCTAACCTCCATCTAGTAATGCCTTATATAATAGAGCTAATAATCAAATGAGCTTCCACTTGGGTGCCTAGAGGTGTGTGTCCAGGGAGATTCCAGGTGCTGTCAAGTTGACGATCAACAAACACTAACCACCATGGAAACTATGAAGACGAGCTCTTCATTTAGACTCAAGCCTTCTTGCCATGTACTCCTAGAAGTTCAGGAAAGTAGAAATTCCATAAATATCAAAACCTGAATAACCTCCTCACTTACCAGTCAGGCATGCTAGACCAACACTTCTGAAACTGTGACCTGGACAAGTACTAGTAGCTTCATTACCTGAGAATTATCAGAAATGCAAATTTTAACTCTACTCAACCTATTCTCTGGATGAAGCCAATCACCTCCTCTCATTGGACGGCCTGGAATGGATGCTTTCTCTTCCCAGAATGGCCTCCAGGTGCAGCAAAGCTAAGTTCACAGCTAATTGCACTTGGGTGTTTGGGGCTTCCTGTTCCTGCCCTTCACAATTACCTGACTTAGTAAAAAGAATCAGCGGGCCCCATCTGTTATCGACAAGGTGACCAATCCAGTCTTGAGAAAAGCAAGATTTAGAAGTCACTTTAGTCTTGAAAATCAGTACTATGCAGGTAGCTAGGTCTTACCATGCCCTGGCAAAGAATCTACAAAATTCAGAAAGCTTGGTTTTTGTTGTTATTTCTATTACCAGAATGCTAAAAGTGAGAAGGACTAAACAGGTGACCCAGGTGACATATAGAACAACATATTTAAATGGGGACTTTCAATTTCATAGTTTTAGAGCAAGAAAATGTGGGATTAACAGCTGAGAGTTCCAGTGTTGATGAAGAAGTAGAAGAAATAAATGCTACCTGGGAATGGTGGGCGCCTTTGAAGCCTCAAAATCCACTCCCAGTAACACACGTCCATCTTGCGTCCAGACCTTAAAGCACTGGTGGTCTGGGAGTCCCCTGGAGCTGGAAAGAATGTAAAGGTCAAGAACTCCAATTGTCGTACAACCTGAGACGTTCCAGAGCCTCATGAATTCCTTTGATGGTTTGCTGCCCAACGCTTCTGAGGAATCTTACACCTCCACTCCACAAAAGGAAGAAAATTGAAAGTTGCCTGGTTTGTCACCCCTAGAGTTAAGTCTGGTGAAGGCACCTTCTGTTTAGGGGACCAATGTGATGCAGGAGGTGAGGATGTATGACTGAGGTCCTTATGGTCTCTTCAGGTGCATGAATGTATGGTTGGGACCCTGATAATCTTCTCTATGTATTTATCTCTCTGTATATTTCTGTCACTTCTACTGATTCGAGTCAAAGATCTAAAAAAGAAGGGAAGTGAGCCCTCCTGGGACAACAGCTACTGGTGCCCCTGGGATGATACACAACTTCCCATAGGCTCACTGATCATGCTGGCCCATTCATGCTGTACCCCTCTTCTGGCAGCAACTGGGGCTGTAGGTCGGTGCTACTGTTGCTATGGTGATGCAGGCAGTAAGGACTCCTGAGTAGTATTGTGGGTGATGGACACAGGCCCAGAAGGAGTTTTGTGGAGTAGGATGGCTATGATGGATGTCTCCGGCACTGTGACCCTGGAGGAGGCTAGTGGCCTCTCTACCCAAAAGACTTGATCCTGTTAGGCCTGCTTTTTTGTGAGCAGTTGGGGCTAAAACCACACTAATAAATACATTGACTTTGTGCCAGGAACTGTTATTAACTTACATCTCCATCATTGTAATGGACCTCCTGAGGGGAACTGCAGTAAGTGGATGCATAACATTGAAATAACCCATTATGAGGCAGGTCTTCTGGGCCAGACCCATATCTGACTTAATAAAACGATAGCCGTCAGCCCAGCCAGCCTGCTACCAGATGATAACCCAAAGGAGCCACTCCAAGACAGCAGCCAAGTTCAGGTCATCAGACTCCCCCGAACAGAGGAGGGACATAGCCGTGGATGTGGATAGAACCCTACCAACCCTCATAAGGTGAAATGTACTCCAGGAACTCCCCAGTTTCTGGCTCCTCCAGTTCTGATCAACAGGAGCTCAAAGCTCAGATCCTGCAGGCAGGGTCTGGCCATGCACAAACACCCATAGCTGTGGTAGAAGGTGGATGTGAGCAGCTTCATCTCCCGTCTTAAGCAGGAACCCAGGCCTGATTGCTGCTACCTCTGCAGTTGTGGCTGCTGCATCCTGCTCTGCTCTGGGGCTGGCTGGAGCCTCTGGCTTCCACTCTGGCCTCCACTGCAGCTGCACTCTGCACTTCCTAAAAGTGATTGATGCAGTCCAATGTCACACACGGAGAGGTTTATATGGAGCAGTTTTCTTCAACATGGAATCAGGTACACTAGGTTGCAGGGGTCACCGACCCAGGATGGTATAGGCCCAGTCCCTCAGCCAATGGACTTCAGCACAAAGGGCTGACCTTCTGGCTTCATCCCATTCATTTTACTGGGAGAAGGGCAAAGACATGCACACTATGAACAGTTGACATGCATTTGCCAATGCCAGTGTCCATGGGCCCTCTTTAGAGAGAGGGGACCCCTCACCTTGACAGAAAGAAGACAGAAAGAAACCAAGTGACAAAAAGAAACAGGAGGCAAATGGATGGCAGTTCTTGTTAAACAAGAGACCCATACTCTGCTGTTATCAGAAGACAAACAATTCTGTATATGGGTTGACTCTACCTCTGAATTTTGAAAATGCCCTCACCTTCATGACCAAAGTTTCCCCTAAATCTGGCAAAGGCCCTAAATGTTCATCTAAAATTACGTTGCGCATAGAGGCTGCAAAACTCATGAATGGTAAAATAAATGTGTCCATGAGACCAATGAAAATTAGGCTAACCTTCTACCTTTTGCCCTCCTAAGGGTCAGATGCCCCCCATATTGAGATGTTTAGTAGGTAAACGTTACTAGCCGTTCCCCCATCACATTCTTGGAGACCCTGCAACAGACCCAGAGGACTATTCACAAGGCTGAACCCTTGCTCATGTCTGAGCTTGTCCAAATGTTCCAGACTGGAAACCTTATGTGGACAGAGAGGACCCTGACACAGAGCTTGGAACCAACAGTGAAAGCCTATACATTGTGGTCCTCAGCACCCACTGTCACCACACCCAGCTAAACGGGGCTACAGAATATAGGTCACCCCCAGAGTCTCTAACCCACTAAAGACAAAACAGACACAGTTCTTATACTGATAGTTTTCTTATTTTATTTAGATTTATGTTTCACTAATTGTTTCATTAATCCATACGTGTTTGAACACATAAAACATTTTAAAATAATATTTGTATGATTATATCAACTTTCCAAGCATAAAACTATAAAATCGTATGTTACGTTACCAAATATTTTCTATTTCTTCATCTCGCTTGTCTTGATCACTCAGCAAACTTGTTTTGGCACAAATTACCACATGAATGCTAGAGCCCAGTTTTATATGCCATTCACAGAATGGTGCCATGGCAATGATGCCAGCCAGAGTGGGCTTCCAACCTCAATAAACTGTAGTTTTCTTATGTTGTCTTTTTTTGTAGGAAACTCATTAAACCCTGATAATCCAAAAGATCAGAAGCAGGGAGCTCATAGCCAATCTAAGCTCTACCTCCAATTCTATCAGCTAGAAATGGGACCAATCTAAGGTCACCCCGGGGAATCTCCAGGCAAAGGGTACATGTTTAATGTTACCAAGATACCGGCTAGTAGTTCCTGGGTGCAGATGCTTTTAGCCAAGCACAGCAGATTAATTCCAAGAATGACAGTCAAATGTTTTTGTAGGCCCCAGAGACTACATAGCCTGCTCGCACTAACAACTTAACTAAGGGTTAAGGAGCCAAATCTGGACCATTAGTAGCTGGTTCCCTCAAGAATTGCAGGACTGAGGAGGATCCACAGCACTTATGGCTGCGGACTCACCCTGAAGACTCACCCTGCAGTCAGTGTGGCTCTGCTTCCTGCATCTTAAAATGCAGGATTTGGAGAAGGCAGATCCTCTAATGCAGTGTACACAGGCCTGTGACTTCAGGATCACAGGGTATGGGCACATCTAGTTTTATTGGTATAAAAATGTTTTCCAACTTACACCACATCCCAGGATTTTGGGTGCTTCCTATCAGTCTGCGTCCTCAGTAACACTCCTATTGTTGTAGGTTTCTGTTTATCTATTCTGGACTTGTTATCTCACTGAAAAACAACTTCTTTTTGGACAAAATCTAGGGTGGCTTTGAACTGACTATGTAGTCCTGGCTGACCCAAACTCACAGAGATCCTCCTGCCTCATCTTCACAAGTGCTGGGATTACACATATGTGCCACCACGACTAGAATGTCTCTCCTTGAAATTTGGATGTGTTTTACTTGTTAATGTTGGTGTTGTACATACAGTAAACTTAAGGACTGCAATTTCGAGATTTTTTTGTTTATGAAGCTTCCTCTGGATCCTTTCCCTACTTTTAACATGCTTGCCTTTTCACACTGATATGTACATGTCCTACCACATGAATTCCTTCCCCATTCCTAAAACACATGCCTGAGAATCAACTTAATGAAGGGGTGTATGTTGGCCAACAATTGGAGGCCATAGTCCACCATGACAGGTTGAGCAGCTGTCTATATGGTATCCACCCTGAGAACTCAGAGAGCAATGAATGCTTATGCTCCACCCCCTTTCTCTTTATATTCAGTCAAGGCCTATTGATTGATCAGTGCTGTTCACTGATTTATTGTGCAACTAGCCTGACCCCAGTAATCCCTCAGGGTATCCAGAAGGTTATATAATCAAGGTGTGGTCCATTTCCTCAGGCTCTTGTTTTTTTGTTTTTCTTGTGTGTGTGTGTGTGTGTGTGTGTGTGTGTGTGTGTGTGTGTGTGTGTGTGTTTCTTTGAGACAGGGTCTCACTATGGGCTGAAGTTGGTCTTCACCATGACTGATCCTCTGTCTCCAGGGTGTTAGAATGATAGGGCCTAACCACCACATTTGCCTGAAACAGGAAAACTCCACAGTTCTAAATCTATTTGTTTCTTGATGATCAAAAAGAGAAAATGACAATGGTCAAGCTAGGCCCAATGTCTTTGCTCCTTTCCTGCTGCCTGCTGACTGGACTGTGGAATTTTCAGCTGTCTCTCCAGTACCATGACTTCCTGCGTGCCCCACCCCCCGCTCACCATGACAATAAAAGACTGGACCCCTGGAAATGTTAAGCCAGCCCCAATTTAAAGTTTTCCTTTGTAAGAGTTGTCATGGTCATGGTGTCTCTTCATAGCAATAGAACATTGACTACGACACTAGTACTATGTCTGATCTTAAACAACTGTAACTCAACCAGGCATGATGTTAGTAGAACATCCAGGTGAGATGATGTTGGTGCTAGAAGCTCACAGAGAACCCCAACCAACAGGTACCTGTAAGGTCTCATGGGCAGGTCTCTGTTTTCTTTAGTGTCTTCTTTCCGTCGATCTTACTGATTTTTATTCTCCCCATGAACAGAGTGTAAAAATACGTTGTCTTTACTCCTAATTCCTTAGCCTTTCCTTTAAGCCTGAGTTTATGGGACAAGGTTTCTTTTTTTAAAGATGTATTTATTTATTTTATAAATACATAAATCTTTATATATTTTTACAGTGTATATGAGTACACTGTAAATTCAGACACACCAGAAGAGGGTATCAGATCCCATTACAGATGGTTGTGAGCCACCATGTGGTTGCTGGGAATTGAACTCAGGACCTGTGGAAGAGCATTCAGTGCTCTTAACTGCTGAGCCATCTCTCCAGCCCGGGGGCAAGGTTTCTTACTAGAATCTTCACCTTTGCAATATTTCTAATCTCTGGACTCTTGGGCCCTGAAGAACAAAATAAGAACCAGGTTCTCAGAGACTCTCAAAGAGGAGAAATGAAGTCCATGAAGTCAGTGAAAATTTTTATCAACCCAAAGTCAAACTGATTCAAATCAATGCTGGCCCACTAAATTATCAGACCATCTTCAAGAGAGAAAGTTCCCAGTACTAGGGAGATATGTTGAAATTTGAGCTTTGAATCTCATTTCAGATGAAAGCGATGTGGACTGGGAGCAGAGGCAGGAGGGTCTCTTGGTTGTGTTAAGCTTGGGCTGTGCATTGAGAGCCTTTCTCAAGAGAACAGTCACAAGGAAGTGACATGGAAACAAGCTGTCATCTCAGGGGATGTCACTTTATATGATTGGTGGTTTAATCCTGTGAAAAGAAACTCAGATGTGGGGTGACAGTCTAACGGCAGAACCTTGTCTAGCACAGACAAATAGAAGGACAGGAAGGAGGGAGGAAGAAGGGCCAAAGGTGAGCAATGCTGCAGGCATTCAAAGGTGAATAATGCTATCCCTAAGGACTGGAGGAGAGCTAGCTGTCCCACACTGGAGCAATGCTCACAGCTGACTGCAGTTCTGAAACTGGAGATGATTGTCCCTGTGTTGCTGTGCAGAAAGGACTGGAACTGCAGCAAAGACAGTGGCTGCACCCATTTCATGGGTGCTTTAGAGCAAGACACCTTCCGGAAAGGTTTCCAACTAAAAAAGTTCAAATGCTACCTTTGAGATTTAAAATTTTATAGCTTAGGTAAAATCAGATTTTTCTTGTTATTTCCAAATGAAGTTTTGAAGGGTTTCAAGTCGTTCCTCTAGAGGGAGCCCCAGGACTTGAATATTCTGACAGTGAACCTCCCCAGGCATCTCCCCAGTGATCAAGGTTTAATAGGTACAGTTAGTGATTTTTACACAGCTCTTTTTGTTTGTGTGTGTGAGTTGTCCCTTGTCCACAACAGCTTTTTGTTTTCCTCAATGAGGAATGTTGCTCATTTCTGATCGTTCATTAACTCAAAATGAAATGGTTAAAAATATTTATCCTGTTAGAATAGGATGCATCTTTTTAACGACTCATTAAAAAATTAAAACAACGAAAACAAAACTCTGGCTTTTGAGATGACTTATACTAATTCACATTGTTTACCTAGCTGTAGTGCTACATAAACACTACTTAAAAGGAAAAATAAACTTCGTTTACATAAAAAACAATAACAAAAACAACAAAAGGTTTCAGAGGTGCAGAGGAACAGCCTTGAAGGATGCTACTGACATGGAGACTCCAGGCTCAGCCTCAGCCCATGAAGAAGAGAACAGAACACAGAAATCTTCCTCTTCCTGCTAGCGCTGTGGCAGCCCACACCTGCCCTCCTGATGCTTGGGGAACTGAGACAGGAGAGCCTGGAGTTTGAGGCTACAAAGGGAGGCCCTGTGCTTCCTCATTACCAAGCCTAGTACAGCACAACACAGCACAACTGTGAAATGGGTCTCTCCTGCTCTTGCAGTTGCAAAGGGAAATGGGATGTAGCTTTGCACAGTTCTCAAGTTCCACCTGAGTCTCCCCTCTCCAGCTCTGAGCCCAGTCTCCCCAGTTTGTTGGATGTGACTTCTATGATCCCAAATTCATGTGCAAAATCTTTTTCCTATAATCCAGCTTTTCATCAAAGACACTAAGACCCAGAAGCTAAACAAAAAGCCACAGCTTCTCAAGAACTTTTTACTTCTTTCGTTTTCAAGGGCCCAGGGCACCATCAAGGAGACTAAAGCAGGGGTGGGAAGAGCATGAGAAAGTCTCAGAGGTATTGGGCTTGTACTGGGAAGATCTTTTCAGATGCCCCTGGAATGCTCTGAACTCACAGGCAGGGCACTTGTAAGTGGACTCTTTATCCTGGTAGCTAGATGGGGAAATGACACTTCAGCTCCTATTTGGGGATGGCTTACCCAGGGAGCTTGGCTCAGTGGTTGAGAGCTTTGGCTTTTTTTTTTTTTCAGAGAACCTAAGTTCAATTCTAGCAAGTACCTGTCAACTCACAACTGACAGGATCTGATGCCCTCTTTGGCTTTCTAGAGCATCAGGCATTCATGTGGACACCACATACATGTAGACAAAATACCCATACATATTACATGAATAATAACTGATAACCAAATAAATATCATGTGCGCATCCTGAAAAAAAATCATGGTTGTTTAAAATAAAGAGAAATCCAATGATAAAGCATCTCCCTACCATTGAGAAATTACTGCTATGGACACTTTAGCTCAGCTCCTCCTCAGTACTGAAGGGTGAGGTGTCACTGAAGTATGACAATGTCTTGTTACGTGCTTGCTTCACTCAAGCTTCTTTAACTTTCCACACAGCACCCTTCCACCTGTTAGAATTGATGTGTTTTATAAAAAGTGTAGAGAGACTTTGGGGGTACTTGCTTCTAGACACTTGGCAGGAATCTGACATTATTAGGGCAAAAGACTTCAGCTCAAGGTGGAAATGTGACTTTGGGCCAGTACTCAGGATACAGGCCCTGATTAAGAACATTTACTTTTGAGTTAATGCAAAGCTCAGAGGAGGCTCAGCTGAAGCCTGTGTGGCATCCTTTGGTTTTGGTCATCCGGATTCAGCCCCAGAAAGGTGGTTACAAGATTTTGTTTATCACCTTGCTTGTTCCTTGGCTCAGAAAGGATCTGACTGTTCTGCATGTAATTAAAGTGATATAAAAACAGACAGAGAAAAATAAAGCTGCTTCAGCCTCAGCACTGGCTGGAGTTATGTTAAATGTTGTCTAATTGTCTTTTTTTCTTTTTTTAATCCTCACTCCCACCTTGGATAACCTGTTGGATGACTGAGCTGGCTTGGTCAAAAAATGGTAAGAATACATTTTATAGAGTGTGGGGGGAAGGGTACTTCAGCGGGCCCATGCTGAGCCATCCTCCCTGCATGGGGACTAGAATAGAATAAAGTTTATTCAGGGGCATGGGGAGGGGAGTTGAGAAGGGAGTAGAGGCAGAGAAAAGGAGGAGACAGAGAGAGAGGGAGAGGAGAGAAATATGAAAAGAGGGAGAGAGAGAGAAAGAAAGAGAAGAGAGGAGAAGAAGCTGGACGGGAACATGTGAAGAGAGATGGGGGAGGGGAAGAAAAAGGGAAAGGGGTCAGGGAAAGCAAAGGGGTTAGAGTCAGAGAACATAAGAGAGGCCAAAGAGTCCCTTTTATAGCAAGCCAGGCCTACCTGGCTGTTGCTAGGTAACTGCTGGGTGGAGTGTAGAATGAATGCCAGCATTAACAATAATTGTGGTCCAAATGCAAATGTCTGCATTGAGTTCTCAAAAAATCCTTTGATGGTCCATTTGTTCAGACACAACCTGGTTCCTGACCTTTTTGTCTCAGGACTCACATTCTTAGAAACTTGCTCCCTTGCTGAAGACTTGGCCTGCCGCTCCTGCTGAATGGCCTGTTTCTGCCTTCTGTTCTGCAACACTGACTGGATGCTAGGATTCATTCTTAGGCATTGTGACCTTTGAGCCTTACAAGATATATTATGTTTATTCACCTCTCTCTCTCTCTCTCTCTCTCTCTCTCTCTCTCTCTCTCTCTCTCTCTATCTCTCTCTCTCTCTCTCTGTGTGTGTGTGTGTGTGTGTGTGTGTGTGTGTGTGTGCACTTATGCACATGAATGCCACTGTGTACTGTGTAGTAAAGTGTCACTTTTGGGAAGAGTTCTCTCCTTTGGATCTGATTCCAGGGATCACATTCAGGTTACCAGGCTTGGTGGCAATCTCCTTTACCTGATGAGCTTGTTGGTCCAGTCTGAGCTGTCACTGATCCCTTAGCCCCTCTCTCACCACCAGCCACAAGAAAGCAATCTCTGCAGTGTTACTTTGGGTCCTACGTGACTTTCTTGTGTCCCAACAACTGAACATTTTAATTAGAATTCAACATGGTAACTAAATTGCTAAATTTAATAGGAATTACAGAATGTGGGCTTTTCTGATTCTGTCTTGCTTTCCATATTCTTAATTAACAGTCTTCTATACAGTGGAAGAGTCATCATTTGGACCTATGTGGTTTCCTTAAGATACATTTTTAGGAAGATTTTGGGAAGTTTCGATGTTTAATTTGCTCCTCAAATATCAATTTTCAAACTAGGAAGTGAGTGTACTATGAACTTCAAATGAGAACCCACTCAATAGATTTTTTTTAAAAACACTTTTGAGTCATTCGAAAGCTGTTTCTACCTCCTTCTTTGCAGGCCTCAGAATTCCTGGGAGGCCTTTTGTTTACTAATGAGAAAGCAGACTGTGGTGGAGCAGTGGATGCACTGACACTGTCTCTCCTCTTGCTGTGCCTTCCATGCAGATGCCTGAAGCCTTGGAGGAGCTGAATGGTAGAGTTTCCTGTGTCTTCCAGAGGAGAAGAAAACACCATCCAGAATCCAGCTTGCATGTGTGGGGGCCGGAGGACAACCTTGGTTGTTACTCTTCAGGTGCCGTCCACTATTTTTATAAAACGGGAGTTTTCATTGCCTCGGAATAGGACAGGTCAGCTGGGCTGGCTGGCTAGGGAGGACATGGAGTCTCTGTCTCCCCAGCAAAGGTGTGTGCCCCACACCAGGGTTCTTTATTGTGGTTGATATTGTAATTGGCTTCTTGTGTTTGCACTGAAGTTTATCATCTGAGTTTCTGGCTCCATGGCTTCCCATGTGAGCAGGAGAGGACATAAAATGTCTGACTGACTGTGTGTTGTGTATGATTGTCCTTGAGTCTAGTATAAAAGTGAACCAGAATGTTGCTTTCTGGCTTAGTCTTGCTTGGTCACACTCAAGGTTTAAGAGGAACTTCTTGAAGGTTTAGTCACACAACAAAGGTTGTATAATTCTCTAAGTCCCTGACTCTGATATCTGAGATGACTAAGATTTTACTTCCTTTCATTTTCCCCGTTTTAGGCACAGTCTGCATTAGGTAGATGAAATGTGGAATAAATTACTAATGCTAAAATTATTGTGATCTTAAGTTAATTGGTGCCAAACTATTGGAAAAGGCTGGATCTGGTGCAAATATTGAGACTTTTCCCTTGCCTGTGATAGCCCAGAGGTAGGCAGCCAATCCACAGAGGGCAGCATTTCTCTGGCTATTCAGGGCCACAGGTCCCTCTGTCTGCTGAGCCATCCTCTAGGGATTAGGGATGACACTATTTTACTGTACTGTAGAGAAATGTCATGAGGCGACTGCTCCTAGCTTGCCAGCGGCGGGGCACCCTGGGATGGTTCGGTCACTCTCACCACACTGAGATACAGAGGAGGTGAACGTCCTCAAGCAGAGGATCCTGGTGCTCTGTCTGCCAAGGAAGCTGCAAACCTGAGGACGTGGACTTCATGGTCATTTTCTCACGAGAAAGTAACTTTCTTTATAGCTTAATTAGACAGCAGCACCTCTAACACGTCTAAGAGTTGGACGGCTGACATGTTTCTCATTCTGCAAGGAGGTTTGGGTCACTAAGATCCAAGATATGCTATGGCTAGGGAAACAGCTTCTGGAGAGAACTAGAAACAGTGGGAAACTTTTATCCTGCTTTGTCTTTAACAGAAATGAAACTGAATAAACTGTGCATTGGCTGACTGGGCTGTGTACCCCGTGTCCAGTTTAATAGGACCCTCACATGGGAACTCAATGTACCAGACTGTAGCAGTGAATTAATTAAACAGCTTGGGCTCCTTAGTGCAGTCATGGCACCTGCCCAAGAGTTCTCTGATTTTGAGAATGAAACACACACACACACAGGCACACACACGGTCAATGTCTGGACATTTCTAATCCTCCTGACAGCTACCATACACCTCCCTTCCACCCAGCATCCCAGGATTAACACCTTTTATATCTATGTTTTATCTTTGCTGCCTGTTACCTTCTGGGAAACACCCCACTCCCCCAATAGGGTCCTATTCCCTTCCACCTACATTGTAGGCTGCTTTCTCTTCTGTAGCTCTTAAATCTGACCCTTCTAAGTCTGGATCATGGTGATTCTCTTCATCCTCCACTCCCTCCCAATCCCTTGCCCTGTCCTTCTGTCTTTCTGTCCAAACATTGGCAATGGAACTTGAAGCCCTCAGGGACCCTCAGGTCTGGAAGTACAGCTTTTTGGGAGCCAAAATAAGACAATTATGAACACTGGATATTGATACCTTACACATACATTCTTGATATTGTATAAATCAACTATCTTTAAGAATATGGAAATTTGATCCTCCGTACTACGGAGGGTAAACTTCATGAAGAAAATGGCAGACATTTTGCCCATGGACTCCGTTCATATGTTTCTGGACAAAACTTAGTCACATGCAAACTCTTGGTTTGAGAGGCACCTAGGAAATATAATTCATAGTTGTCAACTCTGTGCTCTATTGAAGATGTAGGAAATGGGAAGGGAAGCTAGAAAATAACAGTACAGACTCTCTCAAAATTCTCTGAGGCCTGTGGGTTTGTACTTCCAGGGACCCTGGAGGCCTGCTCAAACCAGAGACCCAGGAGGCACACCCTAAACAGAGACAGTACTACCTGACTCCCAGGAGATCAGCTGTTGCCCAACTCATAGAGCTCTATATTCCTCCAATGAGGCTGGATCCAGTCAGAGACACTCATGACAGTTAACATCAGAGATAACCATTTGGGGAGAGGCAAACCATAAACAACAGAACCCAATGCAAAATCTGCTGCTCACTCAGAGGACCTATAGGGCTCTTAACAATCATCTATAACAGGATATCTCGTGCCCTCTTCTGGCCACTGAGAGAACTGCACGCAGAGGGACCACAGACAAAAGTCAGCCAAAGAACAATTCACCAATATAAATAAAAATGAATACATTTCTCTTTCAGAAAGGCATACGGCTGTATGATCAAGGCAAACAACACCGAAAATGGGGACAGTCTGGCCCACGTCCCTTGACCCTTACACTAAACTGATCATACAGTTACACAGGTCGAACAATTAACATTCAGATTACAGTGAATATGTATCCCATTTGTCCTCATTGATCTGGATCACCACATCCAGGATGATTTTACAAGACCCATTCATTGTCCTGAAAATTACATGCTTTCCTTTTTCCTCTTGTAGTTATTGATCAGCAATCCTCTCTGGAAATGCACCATGCTTTCTTTATGCACTCATCTCGTAAGGGACCACTTGGATATTTCCAAATTCTGAATATTATAAGAGAGCTTCACTGAACATGGTGGAGAAAGGGTGTCTATACTAGGATGAGTCAACATTAGGATATATGCCTTGGTGTTGTGTCTTGAGGTTTACCCATTACCACCTTCCTGAAGAAACAGCATACTGGTTTCCAAAGTTGCTACAGAAATTTGCATTGCAAATCTACAGGAGACTCTCAATGTTCCCCTTGCTCCATACCCAGGAGGAGGGAATTCTCTTATGTGTTACTAAACTAAGTTATGAAAGGTATGAAAAAATATCTCAGAATAATTTTGATTGGCATTTCTGTAGTGTCCAAGGATAATAAATATTTAATATGAGTTTCTAAGTCATTTAAGTTTCTTCATCTGTGAGTATTATGCTTATATATATAGCCCATTTGAATTAAGTTTTTTAAATATAGTGTTTTAGTTTTTAAAATATGTTTTATATAAGCCCATTAGTGAATGTGCACAGGGAAATAATTTTTACCATTTCTGTTAATGGCCATTTAAAAAATCATTAATGACAAATTAGAAAATGCTCTCTCAATGGACTCATAGAATTGGCAGACAAGTTGTAAAGAATAGAATTCATTGCAAAAGTCCAGGACAGGAACTGGAGACATGGCTCATCTGTTTGAGAATTTGAATCTCAGAGGACCTAAGGGGCAATTAACAATTCTCTGTCACATCAGGTCCGAGTGACATCCACTGCCCTCTGCTGGCTGCTGTCAGAATTGCATGCAAACGAATATGGGGAGGTGGAGGGAGATGACAGGCACTTGGGGTAGCACCCACATGGAGGTGGGCGTTCTGGGGAGAGAATAGGGGTTTTCTGGGATGAAACTGGAAAGTGGAATAATGTTTGAAATATAGATAAGAAGCTTTGAAATATATCAAAATGAACTCAGCAAAACATCATTATCAATAACAACAAACAAACCAACAACAAAAATAGTAAAAATGTTCATTCCTCTACAATTGGTGGAATTCATTAAATGTGCAGTCATAGCTGATGCTATATTTCAAGGAATCCACAGGCATCAAACTCTGTGTGTCCTGAACATTTTACATTCCCATAATCAATGTTTGTATGTCCTCTAATGTATTAGAGAAATACTTCTGTGTTTGTCATTATAAAGGAAGCAAAATTTGTGAGCACAGATATAAAGCAAGGATATTTTTCATCATGAAGGGGGTTCCACAGACATGACACACTGTCTACATCAAGAGCACAGTTTCCTGTGCAGCTCTGGCTGGCTGTGAACTGATGATGAAGCCTACGCTGCATGAGACTTGCAGAAAACCACTGTTGCCTTACACTTGTGCTGTTACAGGAGGAAGAACCACACACGACTCAGGACGGTCTTGTGAGTGAAGGGTTAAAGGTCACATTTTTATTTACAGACAAACATTAATTTATTCAAGAACATTTTAAATTGGGGAGTCAATGAGTTCAATGTTTACAGCCTTAGGAATATGGCATATTAATTAAAAAACTAAAGTTAACAAATGAAAAACAAAACTTCAAACTTAAACAAATAAAAACAAATGAATAAAGCAACCAAACTTCAAAGTAAAAACCAAATAGAACAAATAAATTAGTCAGCATTCAATTCCTGCTGATTTTTCAACATATAACTCCAGCCTGTTGCTGGCCTTGCAAACACAGCAGAACAGCAAGGAAGATGGTAAAATCTCTTCAAGAGGAATGGAGATGCCTCATTCGGGGTGGTTGGTTGTTGATGGACAAGTCGTCAAACGGTTAAACGTGAGGCGTGTTCCATGCCACATCTCAAGGTCTTTCAAATTCAGCCCAAGATTGGAACGGTTACAAGGACGGAGATGCGGCAGGTGTTGTCAATCTTTGCACCCTCAGTGCTCCTGGTGGACAGGTCTGTCTCTGAGAGCTGTAGGCCTGGTCTGGGCCATGGGCAAGCGTCTGCTGGAGTGTTTCAGACCTAGGGGTAGAAAAGGCCTGGTGAGGACCTGCCATGTCACTTCTCCCATACACAGCGCACAATTCAGCAGGATAATCCAGGATGATCTTTCATCTGAGGTCATTTTCTTATGCCCAAGAGAGAAGGGTAAGAGATCCCACAGGCCTGCATATTTTCCCAGCTTTAAAACTGCTAAACATTGAACAGTGAACAGCAGATAATTCCAATCATCCATATATATTATATTTTAATATCATGTAGCAATGTCTCAATGTCAGTTGAGGAGAGATGTGAACAACCTAGAAAACAAAGGAAGGCCTTGCAAGACTGGAGGGATCAGTACACAGTACCCAGAATCTCTGTGGATCACATACACTTCATGGATGAAATTTCTTTTAAAATGGACAGGAATAATATTCTGAGCTGCTCCTAGCTGACAGATGCTGAGAACTATGGAGAAAGTCACACACCCAATAAGACAGTTCATAAGCACAGGGAATCTACTTGGGTCCTCTCATCCTGTCCTTTCAAATCATCTCAGTGACACCGAAATGATGCTGCATCTTCTCAGACAAGGCCTTTTGCTCAGTGACCAGTTTTTTCTGATTCAGGGCATCCTGCAGACTTTCCTCCATTCTCTCCTCATCCTGGTCATTAGAAGATTATATTGTCCATGGAGACAGGCATGTATACAGAGACAGACAGACAGACACTCAGACATACACACCTTTGAACTCACCCAAATATATTTGTTCACACATAAAAGCAGAGTATTTTGCAGAATGTGGTTAGTTTCCCAGTTAATGATAATAGAAGAGATCACCCGGTCTACTATTGTGGCATAAGAAAAAAAAACAAAAACAAAAACAACCAGGAATGGGGTAAGTACACAGTGAGCATAGGCTAAAGACAGCTCAGCCAATAAAGTGTATTCCCCTGAAAATCAGAAATTAGAAATGTGACATCTAGGACTGTTAGCCAAGCCTGCTTAGCAAGTTCACAAGGCTGTGCACAGGAGGCTGATTTCAGGCAACAGAGCACTGGGTGGGGGCAGGTGAACCTCGTCAGTCCTCTGCTCACTGTAATTGGAAAAATTATGTTTCCTCTTCCTCTCTCTCTCTCTCTCTCTCTCTCTCTTCCTCTCTCACTCTCTCAGAATATATATATATACACACACACATATATATATATACTTTTACATGTTTCTATATATGTACATATAGACTTTTACAATATATATAAATATATGTATATGTGTCTGTGTTCAGAAACTTGATGAGTTCACACATACACACGTGCAAAAAAACACACATATACACACACTTCTATATATAAGCACCCCATACCACAAACAATTAAAACAAGCAATTTCCAATGTACAATATGCACCGTAGGCATAAACATGATCACACATATCAGTGCCCACAGACACAAACACACAAACACACACACACACACACACACACACACACACACACAGTCAGAGAGAGATGGAGGGGGAAGGAGAGAGAGAGATAGACAGAGAGAAAGAGAAAGAGAGAGAGAGAGAGAGAGAGAGAGAGAGAGAGAGAGAGAGGACAGAAATCATAAGTGAGAAGCAGAAAAGAATGAGGAGGCCATCCTTCTGGAAGCACAGTTGTTGAATACAGATTAGGCAAAGGAAATGTGTCAGTGAGAGCGTAGACACTGCTGTCCATCCCTTATAGAGTAAACCTGTATGGGGAATGCACTTCTTGGGCACACGAGGTTGAGAGAGTTGGAGAAAAATTTCCCTCTAACCCTCACATATCTCACACAAACCCTCACCCTGAGAGAAGCCTTTCTTACATCCCTGTTCATCCAGTCAGCTCCAGGACAGAAGCCACAGGAAAGAACACTAAAACACTGACACAGAAACTGACAAACTGCTTCTCAAGCTCTGTCCCTAGAAACCAAGATTTGGACAGGCAGAAGGGACCATTTTCAATGTACGGGGAAAAGGAGAGAAAGTCCACAAGTCCCATCATAATTGAAAGTGAGAGCCATTCTTTTGGCAATTGAACTGAACTCTAATCAGTTCTGTGCACTACAACGACAGCTACCACATGGCATCCCTCTAGCATAATGGGATGTAAGCCTGCAATGTGTGATCAACAGATCCCCTTAAAGAAATGCATTTTCTAGTTGAGCAGGAGGATTTGGTTGTCAATCCTCCAGTTTCTTGCATGAAGCTAGCATCACAGAAAGTTTTGTAAATGGTCAAAGAAATGAACAACTGGATGAGTCCTAGGAGAGTTTCTGGATAAGTTGGAGAAAGGTTAAATTGGTTTGACTTGGTTTATGCTTAGATATCAGGAAAACCTGCCCTTGATGCTTCTTTCATCCTACCTTAGGCTGCTTGGTACACGGATTTTCATACTGGCTTCCCCACAGAACCTTGTTGTTTCCTTAATGGACTCTTCTAGTGCAATCTGATCCCATAGAAGCTCCCTGTTCTCATTCCATGCTCTCTGGGCATTGTTCTTCAGGTCAAAAACCTCAGTTAGGAGGGGGCAGAATCTGCGGCTGAGATACAAAGAAAAAATGGTGAATCCCAGCCAGTCTCCAACTTCCTCCCACTTCTCCAAGTCCATTCCTCCTTCTAGGATCCTGATCCGAAGAGAGCCCCAGATTATAGTCCAAGTCCACAGTAGCCCTGGAGCATGACCTAGAGACAGGTCAAATGGAGAAAAGAGCAAATTTCCAGAAGACTCAGGGCACTTCTCAAAAACCTGACACCATTGATTCAAGTTTTTCCCAGAAGAGGACTTAATCCCTATGAATGCTTATATGTCCATTTTATTAGAATGTCACTTGGAGTCCAATCTTTCTATGTGTCCTGTGTGTGTGTGTCTGTGTCTGTGTCTGTGTCTGTGTGTCTGTGTCTGTGTGTGTGTGTCTGTGTGTGTGTGTGTCCTGTCAGAGCCCCAGATCATCAAGATTGATTGACAACTCAGTCATTGTGCACACATTTTCTATGTACAGGATCCCTATTTGGGAAGGACGGAGATTGAAGAATCTCACAACCTCTTTCCATTTGTTCAAACTATCTACAAGAGGTCAAAATCCTAGAGCCTTCCTTAGAGACAGGCTTCCTGGTCTGCTTCAAACACTATAAAGCCTGATCCTCACTTTACTTCAAAGATAAGAATGGGCTGATACATGCTCTGCCTAGTGCTGGGGTCACAATCTTGTAAGATACTCACCAGTACCAGTCATTTTCCAGTGTAAGGTTTTTACATTTGACCAAAGCATAATTGATCTGCTCGCTCATTTTCTTCATGTTGGTCATCACTTCCTCGTGCTGCCTCATGAGCATCTCGGACTCAAAGTTGTTCCTGTGGTAGGGCAAGGATCAAATAACATTATGAATGAAGGATTCAAGAATTACATGTATTCAGACTGAATCTTGAACTACCCCAGCCTAGCACATGCCACGCCCTTGCTCCTTGGTACTGGGTGCATTTGTATTTATTACGTTTATTATTATGGACACAGGGACAGCAGTGCCAGTAAACAAAAGGAGGGAGCTGATTTGCTTGAGCTCCCTGACAGGGTTTGAAGGAATAGACTAGCTTGCCAAGAACATTCGAGGATCCTGTGCCACCATCCAGGCTCCAACTTAAACCCATGAAGACTATTCTCCTGTTCTTAGGTAACAATTCTCAATCATAGAATCTATTGCTACGTGAAAACCCAAAGGAACATGGACAGTATTTACAGGGAAAAGAATTTATAACACACACCAGGAGATTCCCATGTGCATCCACCTGAGCAGATGTGAAATGTTCTACTGCTCAAAGTGAGGCTCTCAGCCACATCATTATCATGCCATGAAAATTGACACAGAATAATTCTCAGGCCAAATCAGAACACAGAATACCCAGATCTTAAGTGATACACACAAACGCACCCACACATGCATACACACACACAAACTCACATAAAACTCTCTTCTCTCTATCTCTCTCTCACTGTCTGTCTCTCAAATACAATTAGAATGCCAAATAAACACAAGAATGTGGCATTATCTCAAAATAAATCAATAAAATCAGAGAACACCAATGATCCCCTGTTGACAGTCCAGTCACACACTGTGAGGCAGCAAGAGAGATTAGGTCCCTCCAGCTCTTCACAGGACCTATTGAACCCAAAGCACCTCCACGTCAATTACAACAATGATTGCTCATAATCAGAGCACCTAGAAATTCCCACAACCCAACACCTGTCCAGGCTACTTAAACCACACAATGAGAGCTCACACACTACTACCCTCATTCCCAGACTGTAATTCAGGCCACAGGCTGTGATTTACGTTTGTAGGAATCAAAACAGCCTGTGCCACCATCTCATTCCCATCTGATCTTCACATTCTGATGCAATCAGGAAAGTGATTTTGACCATGAGCCCACCCTGGAGTTGTAGCCTACTGTGATGTGAGGAAATGTGGATTTAACAGAACTTGCACTGTGACTACCTGTCATTTAAATTCTTTCCCGGGTAATCAGCCAGGATTCTCCTGAGTTCATCTCTCTCCTTCTGCATCTTGTGGAGAGCAATTTTGAGGTTCTCCAAACGCTTCATTCTCTCCTCTTCAACAGGTGTCGTGGAGGGTTGGGATGATGCCTTCTGATCAGACTCTGTAGGTAGAAAAACACCAGTGAACAGGCATATATGTAGACACAGTGTCAAGGAAAACTATGCTTACTCTAAAACAGAAGTCTGAGGATGAACAGTTCTACAGATACAGTGAATCCCTGACAGAGTAAGAAAGCTATCTTTAAGCTGGACTCGGCTAGGTCCCTCTTCCCCACCATCATAGCCATATGATGCCATATGCCATCATAGATATAGACCACATCTCCTACAGCCATTCTTCTGGCACTGAAATTCTAAAGCTGGCCTAAAGAAGAAAAATTGGAGGACCTTCTCAGCTAATGTCTGATGTGAGGCAGGTAAGTCCTTGAGTCCAAACTGCTTAACATCTTGAATCCCTAGTCACGTGTGTTCATGGACAATGTGACTGAGACCTTGATATATGACCAGGAGAGTATTCCTCTTGGCATCAATTACCCACGTAATCTACAGGACACTGCTGAGAGGAAGTGCTTCCACAGCCTATCCTGAGAGAGACACATTGTTATTCTTACACAGGCTCATCCTGGTATTCTTTGACACTGCCCATGACATTAAAGAGATCCAAGGAAAGCCCCTTGACATATAACAGTTCCTGGTTCTCTGTCAAACTAAGGATCAGAAATTGTTGAGCCTGGGTCAGCCATTTAGGAAGACTGAGGCTTAAATCATACGTCCTACTCCTGGAAGGACCAGCTCAAGCCAACCTCCTCCAGGAAGCTCCCCTTGCCCTGCCCAGTACTCACTTGACCTCCTCAAGGACCTTTCCATTCGTCTTGTTCTCCAACGTGATAGAAGGCTGGCCTCCCTCTGCCTTGGTCTTGTCTCTCCATAGATATGATTGTCCCTCCGAAAGAGACTGAGGATCCTGGAGAACATGCCTCCTCGGGAACCCATTAGGAAATGAAGGGAAATTGCTCAGACAGTTGGTGTCACCACAACACTGGTGACATCACAGAAGATTCTAGTGTTCTCCTGGATACAAGAGAATTTCCAGGGAAGACATTACCGGTGATGTCACTGGGAAATGCCATAGCTTACTTGCTAACTACCTCCACCCAGACTGACCAGGTTCTGCAGTGACTTTTCCAGAGACTCACTTTTGAGCGAGGGAACACCCATTCGCACACTCTCCTTCCACAACTTCAGAGTTCTCACTGCTTCATTACAACTCAGTTCTGAGGAGAGGGAGAGTTGGTTAAAGCCTTGATATGGACAGAACATCTTTGTTAACAGCCAAAAATCTAAAGACCCTCAGTGAGGGAGATTCTTCTCCCTGAAATGTATAAACCCAGGGTCCATGCATGTGACATATAGTCCAATTTCCACAGTTTTTACTGTTCCCAGGAGGCCAATATTTTTTCCTATGCCTTTAAATGTATGCAAGTTGGAGTACATTGTTTCATGGATTGTGCCTTGGGAGGGGGCATGGTTTCAATGTATTCACCCATGTTTTTTCCTGAAATCCCTGTCTTACAATTCCATTTTCTGCAGTGAAAACTCCTGTTTCCTGAAAACATAGGTGCTCAGGTATAGGGCAAACATCAAACTGTAAACTTTCTGTCCATTCTTAAAAGTTAAAATCCCCAAAAATGAGGGAACTGAGACCCAAGCGAGAGCCATGGAGGGGCAGAATGCAGAGGTGCTGCTGGCCAAGGAAGAGCAGGAGGAAGCAGAGAAGCTGTAGCACATCATGGTGCACAAGGAGCTAGAACTGGAGTTCGACCTGGGCAACCTGCTGGCTTCTGACAGCAACCCCTCGATGGTGCTGTGCCAGGCCAGGGCCTTGCTGGAGGCCGAGCTGTGTGCCCTGGAGTGGGAAAACCCAGAGCATCTCATCAACCAGCTGTTGAAGCTGCTGACCACCAGCATGGAGGAGGCGGTGGTAGTGTGCTTGCAGGAGCCTGTCACAGGCCTTCCCCGCAGGAAACCACTGCCTGGCCAAGGGCTCTCACTTGCTGGTAGCAGTTGGTGAGCTTTAAGGGCATCCATCCCAAGAAGAGGACCAATCTCATGTGGGACGAGGTGAATGGCCAGTAGTGATGCCCTTGTAGCTACAAGCCCTCCCTGGATGACACTGAGGAGTGGCTGATTGAGGTGCCTGGGTGTGCAAACTCCATGGAAGACCAGTTCTCCAAAAAGGGTTTAGGCCAAGAAGAATTCATGGCCAAGAACTAGCTGAACCATCTGTGCAACTAGTCTGCATGCACAAGATGCAGATGCCCAGCTTGGCTGGCCTGCACCTTCCTGACACCAGAGTAAGGGGGAGCTGGGCTGCACCGTGCAAGTGTCCAATGTCTCCAAAGCTTCCTTGGGACACTTCCAGGAGGGTTCTGTTCTACCAGGTCTCCTGGGTATGCACATATTCCACATTCTGGGGAAAAATAAAAGGTTTTCTACTTCCAAACAATTTGGAGCAAATATGTATTTGTTCACCTATGAGCCTGTGAGTGTATGTGCATGGTTGTGGGCTTGTGTATATGTACACCACAGAACCCAGTGCTTTGCCTCACAAATTAATATCAGCATGGTTACTAACAGTGGCACTCATTTATTATTAGTGCCTCGTGACTATAGCAAATTATCAGGAGTCTGATCTCGTCAGGAGACTTCATGCTAGCCTAAGGCAGCAGTCTGCAAACTTGTTTCTGAGGACCTCTTTTTCTTTCCTTTTTCTTTCTTTCTTTCTTTTGTTTTTGTTTTTGAAGACAAGGTCATAGACCAGGCTGGCCTGAAAGTCAGAGATCCACTTGCCTCTGCCTCCCGAGTGCTGCGATTAAAGAGATGAGCCACAACTGCCAGGCATCTAAAGACCTCTTAATATTCTCAAAAATAACTAAGGACCCATGCAACTTGAATCTAAATGGATAGTATCTGAATCTCTATCTACTAATCATATAGTAAACATAAGAAGCTTATGAAATGTAGTTGTAGGGTATTGGGGAGAAGGCTTAGTTAGTGAGTCACTTGCCATTCATTTGTGAGGACCAGAGTTTGAATCCCCATCATCCTTGTAAAGCATCATCAAGTTGACAACAAAAACTTTTACTCAATAAGTGCTGAACCCACCATAGGGCACGCTCTCAAACAAATGCTCTTTTTATATTCAGAATAGTATTAATTACATGCATATGTATGAGTGTGCTCAAATTTACGGGCACGCACACACACACACACACACACACACAAAGACATGTACACACGATTTGAAAATGCACATGTAGAAAGGAGAGAACAAACTCCCATGAGTTAACTTCTGACTTCCAGTGATGCCTCTAACCCTAAACATATAAAATAAATAAATTTTAATTGAAAAGTATAGTGTTTCTTTTAATTATACAGGAACCATTAATTTATGAAGCATTCTTGCATGGTTGGAATTTTGGTTGGAATTATATTTCACCACACTTCTCTCTGAGGACCAAACCAAGAAATATATACCACATCTGTGAAATGTTTGATTCTAAATCAATTTAAGGTTGTGGTCTGAGTCATGGCCATTTGGTAGATATGGGACCTCATCCTACCTACCTCACCCAGCACACTGTAGCACAATGAGAAAAACATCCTATGCATCTGCACAGACTGTAAGGGAGAAGAATGATTAAGGCTAATTGAGAGCTTGGCAGATTAAAGGGGCAGCTCCTGCTGAGCAAATGATCTACCAGTTAATTATCAAGTGTTTATAATATCCCAGAACCTGTGCTTGAAGCCATCTTCACTCCATCACATTCCGGCTTGAGAATCATGGAAAGCAGGCACAGTGACTTTCCCATAAAACTAGGAAAACTAGATGTAGATGTCTCCATCTTCCCTGAAAGCCACGACTCTGAAGAGAGGATTCTAACCTGGACGCTTAGACTTTTAGGCACCATCTCAAAGAGACTCCTAAAAAGGGTGATATTTAAGCTGACTTGAAGGACAGTGCTATTTGGCTGTATAACGCATTTCTAGGTTTGTAAAATGAAGACAATGACTGTTTACCCACAAGTCTTTTGTAAGAAGAACATGAAAACCTTAAAAGCCATAGGACAGTGCCAGGGAAGTGAAGGGTCTAAGTGTTCATGGTCACCACTATTACTGTTGGCATCGTGAAGCAGGAATGAGAGAGACAGTGTCCACACAGCAGTGACAGGTGAGAGGTGAGTCTAATGGAAGTCAAGTTCCTCATGCTCTGGATGAAATAACCAAGACACTGACTGCTGTAGAGATTGGAGGCAGAGGCTAAGGAGATTCCTTCTAGGAATGTGCGTCTTTTCTGAGAGATGTTCCTGGTGGCCTTCAGTGCTCTTAACCACAGTTACTCCTACTGATAATGATTTTTGAAGTTTGTGTCCCATTAGGGTCAATGTGTTTCATTGTGGATTTAGAATCTAGTAGGCATGGAGGTCTAATGCTGTAAGAAAAAGAATCTAGTCTCAGAATGGTGGTCTGGGGTTGTTCTGATCTAGGTAGCAATGTGACCTGAAAGGCACCAGAGAGAGTCATGATTTGAGGCTCGTCACAGAACTCTGAGGAAACTACAGCTACACAAGTGACATGAGGGCATAGATGGAGGCTGGACACAGGAAAGTAGGGGTCTATCTTTAGGGTACCTCCTACTCAAACCTTATATAGAATCTACCTTAAGCAAAAGACTAATTCACATGAGATGGCCAGGTCTTTCATCTGATCACCTGCTACATTTTAATGATCATTTTTACTATCTTTTTACTTCTACTCAAAACCCCAATTCACTGGTGTGTCCATGTGTCTGCTAGTTACTTTTAAGCAAACTTACTAATAGTGGTGAAAGACCCCCGGAGCGGGGAGACTCTCACTCAAGTCTCGGGATGATGCGACCCCCCAAGAACTCACGTGAGACCATCCTTGCTGTAATAAACATGAGGTTTATTGATAGGAACCAGTGCACTGGGGTCGAGACTCATATCCCACGCAGGGGCAGTGGAGTTCGACCCCCAGTAACTAAGACAAGGGGTATTTAAAGGGAGAAACCACAACCCCAGCGGGTAGGGAGGGCGTCGCTGGAAAATGTCGAGAATACCAGTGAAAAATCACAAGGAGGAGCTTCCTGTTTCTCAAGATTGTTTAACTTTATGGTCCATCAATTCCTGGGAGGAGCTTCCTGCTTCTCAAGATTATTCTCTAAGATTTTAATCTAACTTTATGGTCAGGTAGTACAGGTAGAGGGCAGGGTCTGGAATTTGAGGTATTTAGGGCTTTTTTTAAATTTCTGACTTCTTAGCTGCATTTTTTATTCTTTCATTCCCTACTTCTTCTAGTGGCTAGTTATAATCATAGAACTAAAATTTAGTATCTTTATAATATTGGCTTTCTTGTCCTCCTAAAGCATGATACTGTTGGCATAACATCAAAATCTGAACAGTACTCACTCTTTCTCTAATGAAGGTAACTAGTTTCTTTAACACACATGGACCTATAAGCAGAAGCAGAAGCAAAACTAAGAAGGGTCCCATAAGGGAAGATATCAGAGTAGTCATCCAAGGAGATCTACTAAACCAGCTCTCGAACCATCCCTGATGCACTTCTCTGTCTCTCCGTCTTTTGTCTAACCTTTCTCTAAGTTTATTCATGGAGTCTTTAATTACTCCTGAATGGTCTACATAGAAGCAACATTCTTCTTTCAGTGTAGCACACAGACTCCTTCTTTAAGGAATATCAGGTCTAATCTTCTCCTATTCTGAAGGACTACTTCTGAGAGGGAGGTTAGGTATTCTTGGAGGTCAGCTAAAAAGTCGTTTTTACTCTTTTTATATCTGAGTCAATGGCAGTTCTGAATTCTCCATAATCCTTGTGTTGCAGGGCAACATCAGATGTCCTTGTAGCTGCCCTTGCGCCTGAGATAGCCCTAAGTAATTGTCAACTCTCTTTTGTGTCTTACTAAGTCTTTAGCATCAGGATTCTAATCTGGACACTATCTGAACCTATACACAAAGGAAATGACTGTCTTTTAGAACTTCTAAACTTATACAGGTTGTGATCCCTGAGGCACAGTCCCAAGAAGTGTTAGGAGTACTAACATATGCAATGTTACATCATTTGCTATAGAAATCAAGCCTATCCCCACACCTATCCCGATGGAACCCAGGGCAAACATGAAATTCTTGTTTCTAAAGCACACTCCTCAAGTGAGCATTATAGCAACCTCCCAGCCACGTCTCTGATGTATCCACTTATCTGATGTGCAAGTCTAGGGAGCTTTTTGAAGATCTGAGTGTCCCTCTAGGTCCCAGCTCTCAGCCCCAACAGCTAGTACGCAGCTTGTGAGGGCTGAGACTTGATGGCTGTCAGGGTGGTCAGCAGCACCAGGTACGGTCCTTTCCAGCGAGGCTCGACTGTCTGGGCTCCGTGTCATTGTATGTAGATGCAGTCTCCGATCTGGAACTGATGAGATGTCTCAGATGTCCCCGGGGCATAGGCTGCTGCCAGCTGTGAGCAGATTTCTTTCTGTATCACCTGTAGGTCTTTTAGCCTGGCATACAAATCATTATTACTATGACATGTTGGTTCAGTAACATCATCTAATACAGTCAGAGGAGCTGAGGCCCCATATAAGATCTCAAAGGGGGTAAGGCTGAATCTGGAAGGGGTATTTCTTGCTCTGAAGAGAGCAAGAGGGAAGGAGTGCCACCCAGTCTGCGCAATTTTCCATGGTCAATTTGGTCAGGGTCTCTTTTAAGGTTTTATTTATTTACTCTACCTGTCCTGAACTTTGAGGTCTGTAAATACAACGTAATTTCCAATCGACCTCTAAATACTTGGCCACACCCTGGCTTACCTTGGAAATGAAAGTAGGGCCATTGTCTGACCAGATTACCTTGGGCACTCCACACCTGGGGAAGATTTCTTCCAGTATCTTCTTGATGACTACCAAGGCTGTCTCTTGCTTGGTGAGGAAAGCTTCTATCTATTCCTGGAAAGGTATCTACAAGCACTAGGAGATACTTGTGATCATATTTTTCTGGTTTTATCTCAGTGAAGCTCACTTCGACTTTTCACTAAACTCTCTAGGTCTCTTTGCCCTGTTTGCTTGCTAAGCATTCACTTACTGACATACCTTATATTTTTTACTGCCTCTCTGGCTAGAATCTTAAAGTCTATTACATAAACCTTAACTACTTGGACAAGCTTCTTATCTAAGTGAGTCCATTTCTGTATTTGGCAAAATGAGTCTTTTGTTTGTTCTCTGAGGAATATAGTTTTCCCTCAAGCGTGCCATTGTCTTTTTTTCATTTAAGCAATTTGGGCCTTTTCTTCTGTTGTACATTCTAAGTGAGGCCATCCCTTAGTCCAATCCCAGTTCCCTCTTGCAGGCCTGTAACCAGGATAGACTCCTGCATAGCCATTTCCCGAGCCACTTTATCTGCTTTGTTACTGCCCCATGCCACTGAATCTCTTCCTTCCTGATGTCCTGGGCAATGAATAATACTCACAGTTGCTGGCTTCATCAGGGCATCCAAGAAATGGCAAAGACATCTGCGGCACTGATGTGCTGGGGGGTTGGGGTTCAGCCATTCCAGATGACATTGTGTTGTCCACCACGGCAGCACCCACTTATCTCTGACCTTCATGAAGAGAACTGTTCCCATCTGTAGACAAGGTAGCCTCGGCTTTCAGCAGGGGTCAATCAGCCAGTCACAGAGGTCTTTCCTCCACCCATGGGCTTCTGCCAGTACTTGACACTCATGCTATGGTGGCTCCAGGTCAGGATTGGGCAGCAAGGTGATCAGATTGCCCCCAACCAGTGGAGAATCTAGTGCCTGGCAACTGACCAGTGGTCCCATCTTTTGGGACGTTCTATTCAAAGGCAAAACATCAGCCACTCTATCACAGTTTAAGTCCTGGATTGGGTGATAATTGTTAGTGCCCGGCTGGTAGGAACGGTGTGTTCCAGGCAGAATGGCACTAAGCCATACATCTCCCAGCATCAGGTACTGGTACACTGAGACAGGTCTTAAGCTCCACAAACACAGTCTGCAGATATGCATACATATGGCCTCACCCAGCCATTTCAGCCCACGCAAGCCATTTTGGAGAGCAAATTTCTCATGAGCAAGGGATAGGGGCAGTCAGGGATGACCATGAACTAGTGGGTTACCCAGCCCACGCCAAGGTCCACTGTTCTTCGGGCAGTCCATAAGTATTGTTTGTTGCCAGTAGCCCCCTGTACCCAAGGTCTTTGGATACTGGCCCACTGGGGCATAGGAGCACAAAGCGTTGGGTCCCTGTATCCACAAAACAACTGGGCGGGCTTCCCTTCTATCTCTGCGCATAGCCAGCACTCTAGGACTGAGAGGCTCTCCAGTGGCCCCTCTTGTTCTTTCTGGGGCAGTCCCTGACCCAGTGTCCTTTTTCTTTGCATTAGGCACACTGATCTTTAGCCAGGAATTCTCTTCTGTTGCCAGGTACTGTCTTCCTAGGTTCCCTAACTACGGTGGCCAGTATATGTTCCTCTCTTGTCTTTTATCTCTCTTTAGCTCTCTAGCTTCCTCTTCTTTTTGTCTCTTTTCTTCCCTAGCTTTCTGCTCTTTTTGTCCTCTTTCTTTCTTTCTTTTTTTCAGGCTCTCTGTCTGCATCTTCTTCTACAGCTATTGGGTGCTGTCCACTTTTGTGCACAGACCCTGAACCACACATCAACCTTATTTTCTCTGCAACTTACAATAACTCTCTCAGTGATTTAGCTTAACCCTTCAAGTTTCTGCAACTTTTTCTTCATATCTTTTCTTTACTTTAGTCAAATTGGTGGGGCATTTGTTTCAGCCCCTCAGAGACCCACCAGTGGAGTCTGACGGTAGACCTGGCACTCCCTACCTTCAGACATATTGAAGTCAACAGGCAGAAGTGAGGGCCTTCCATCCATGTCTGGAACATTTTTTCTGGCCTCTAGTAGGCTTCTGTATCTCCTGTAACAGCTACTAACAAGCATCTCAAGTGGAATGGCGAGAAAACAAGAGTCCAGAAAATAGAGGTCCGCCGAAAAGAACAAATAGCATTCAGTCACACAGAAAGACAATCAAAAGATTAACAGACAAAAAATAGAAGTGCGCACAAAAACAAAAAACAAGCGGCCACCATGAGATCACCACAAAACTGAACTAATTTAGAAGGGAGCTTACAATGACAGATGAAGGAGAGCGGATTCCACATCACTCTTCCTTCTCAACCACAGACAGATGAATGACAGCAGATCAAAAATAATGGTTAAGTCAAAGGTGCCTTCTGGAGGCCAGCCAATATCAAACGCTGGCCACTCCAAGGAGCAAAAAGTCTGCCACGGTACAAATTGTGTGCTCTAGCAGTCCAGTGGTCTAAAGTCAAACTCAGGAGTCCCATCGTCAAAGTCACAAGTAACACAAAACAAAGACCTAAAACACACAGACAAAGACCACTCTAGAAATACAGACAGCTGGGAGGACGGGTCTCTTCTCCAATCCAGGAGAATCAGCGAATCCTCATTGGCACCCAGACAGCTGGGAGGAAGGGTCTCTTCTCCAGTCCAGGAGAATCACCGAATCCTCACCGGCACCCAGACGGGAATCTCCCAGGCATCCCTGGGGTTCCCCCAGACCTCCTGGGACGTCTCCCAGGGCAGCATAATCGGTGAGCCCCTGGCACGTCTACCACTCACACTCGAGTCTCTCCTGAAACACGAGCCTCCCTTCTCAGCCCGAGATGGGAGCGACTGCAAAACCAGAACTCCAGAACTCGAGAGCAAATACAGACACAGAGTTTAGCCGGCACAAAACACAAGGACACAGACAAAGACACAGATGCTATCTCACCTCCAAGTGGGTCTTCGGAGACGAGGGTGGTCACTGATCCCAGACAAGCCCCCAAATGAAAGACCCCCGGAGCGGGGAGACCCTCACTCAAGTCTCGGGATGATGCGACCCCCCAAGAACTCACCTGAGACCGTCCTTGCTGTAATAAACATGAGGTTTATTGATAGGAACCAGTGCACTGTGGTCAAGACTCGTATCCCACGCAGGGGCAGTGGAGTTCGACCCTGAGAGGCTGGGAGAAAGGGTATTTAAAGGGAGAAACCACAACCCAAGGGGGCAGGGGTGGCGTCATTGGAAAGTGTCGAGAATACCAGTGAAATATCACAAGGAGGAACTTCCTGTTTCTCAAGATTGTTCTCTAAGGGCCTTATCTTAAGTCCTTTTTTTAGTTCCTGAGAGAGCAGGCTCAAGAAATTTGACCTTTTACTTACAGGTAGAGGGCAGGGTCTGGAATTTGAGGTATTTAGGGCTTTTTTAAACTTCTGACTTCTTAGCTACATTTTTTATTCTTTCAAAACAAAGAGAGGAGAGAGGAGAAGAAGCTGGATGGGAACATGTGAAGAGAGATGGGGGAGGGGAAGAAAAAGGGAAAGGGGTCAGGGAAAGTACAGGGGTTAGAGAGTCAGAGAACATAAGAGAGGCCAAAGAGTCCCTTTTACAGCAAGCCAGGCCTACCTGGCTGTTGCTAGGTAACTGCTGGGTGGAGTGTAGAATGAATGCCAGCATTAACAATAATTCTGGTACAAATGCAAATGTCTGCATCGAGTTCTCAAAAAATCTTTTGATGGTCCATTTGTTCAGACACAACCTGGTTCCCAACCTTTTTTGCCTCAGGACTCACATTCTTAGAAACTTGCTCGCTTGCTGAAGACTTGGCCTGCTGCTCCTGCTGAATGGCCTGTGTCTGCCTTCCAAGGATTTTAAGGCTTCAAAGGCCCCCACCGTTCCCAGTCAGCTCTTTGTCTTCTACTTCCAGATCAAGATGGGAGTTTTCAGCTGTTCTACCCAATGTTCTCGCTCTAAAACTCTGAAACTGTAAGTCCCCAATTAAATATGTTGTTGTATAAGCTGCCTTGGTCACCTGCCTTATCACAGCAATAGAAAAGTGACGAAGACAGCTTAAAATAGCAGCACTTGGTAACAGGTGTACTGCTTTATGCAACTTTTAACTTTGTCTCCTCTTTCCAATTACCTTCCTGGTGCAGCCTAAGTATGAAACCATCACCAAACTTCACGAGCTTGACTGACGAGAGATTTCTTGATTTTCTTAATGGTGCTTGATCATCCTTCTTAGTTTTAGCATTCTGGTAATCAAAATAACAACAAAAATTAAGCTTATTGATTTTTTTTAAATTCTTTGCCAGGGCATGGTAAGTTCTAGCTACCTTCATTGTGATGACTCTTGAGACTAATGTCTGAACCCTTGCTTTTCCCAAGACTGGAATGTTCCCCTTGTCAATAACAGATGGGACCTGTGGATTCCTTACATCAAGTAGGCAATTGTGAAAGGCAGAAAGAGGAAGCCCCAATCACCCAACCACAATTAGCTGTGAGTTTAGCTTTGCTCCACCTGGAGGCCATTCTGGGAAAAGAAAGCATCCATTCTAGGCAGTCCAAAGAGAGAAAGCGATTGGCTTCATCCAGAGAATAGACTTAGTAGAGCTAAAATGTGCATTTCTGATAATTTCCAGGTGATGAAGCTACTGTTGCTTGTCCAGACCCTACTTTCAGAAGTGTTGGTCTAGCATGCCTGACTGGTAAGTGAGGAGGTTGTTCAGGTTTTGATATTTATGGAATTTCTACTTTCCTGAACTTCTAGGAATACATGGTAAGTAGGCTTGAGTCTAAATGAAGAACTTGTCCTCGTAGTTTGCTTGGTGGTTAGTGTTTGTTGATCATCAACTTGACAGCACCTGGAATCTCCCTGGAGATACACCTCTAGGCACACAAATGCAAGATTATTAGACTATTAGCTCTATTATATAAGGTATTACTAGATTAGGTTGGCCTCTGGGTATGCCTATGAGGGACTATTTTGATTTGACTGATTGAAGTGTGAAGACCCACCCTCTGTGGTTGACTGGGATAGTGGACTGGATAAGAGGGATGAAGTGACCTGAATACCAGCATCTTCCTCTGCTCTCTGTCTGCACTCAGTACAACAGCTCTCAGGCTCCTGCTGTCTTGACTTTCCAACTGTAAAACAAAGTAAATCCTGTCCCCAAATGTTGCTTTCACAAGGTTATTTAATCACAGCAAAAGAGAACTAAGAAAGACAGATTAGTTTTTACTTAACCTTCTTCAAATCCACAGGAATCTTAGCCATGAGGTGTAAGTTATTGTGCAGGAAAACTGGGAATGTAGGGAGAAGAGACAAACACTTTTTTCCCAGTGCTTCTCCTTTCACAAGCATTTTATGGGAACACAGAATCTCAGAGACAGAAAATGGTCAACTGCAATGGAACTGAAAGGACACAGACTCTAGTCACATGGTAGATCTCACGGGTCACATGTTAGATCCCATGAGTTCTGCTTCCAAAGCCCCTCTGCACTTGTTTCCTTTTTCCCTGCTACCTGAATCCAGTTCCATCGTGCCTGCATCTTCCTGCCATGTGTGACAGTATTTAACACTATGATTTCCTGTGATTCTCTGCTTCCCCCTTTGTATTCTGCTGACCATGGTGCTTGCTCAAAAAAAAAAATCACGCTGTGATGAATTTGTGCTTGGGTCTATCCTATAGCCACATAGTGAATTTCAACCATTAAAACTTAATGGTTTGAATTCTGCCGTGCCTAACACTAGTTTTTGTTTATATTTAAAGGGCAGAGCATTTGACTCACTTTTATCTTTGAGGGGAGTCTTGCAACCAGGCTTCTCTGCTCTTGCACATAGAGTCTCTGTGTCCCCTCTCAAGTGCATGAATCATAAAATACCCCTCCCTCTGATCCGGTTGGTTCCATAGCATGAAAATCCAGGGTCAGACCCTTTACAGATTCCTTAGGTCCTTACCTTGTCCAGCACAAAGCCTGCAGCACTGTATCAGGTGTGACACATGCTCTCATGCTCCCTGGTGTCCCTGCCCTCCCGGTAGAGTCCACATCCTAGGGTGAGCCCTCAACTCCATCTATCAGACTGCCCTCATTTCAAAGCCTCCAGTTACAAGCAGGCAGGGCCTGCCAGAACTCTAGCTCCTACTGCTGACCCCCCCCCCCCATTACTCCACAGTGTGAAAACTGTCACTCTTGCAGCACCTTCTCTGTGAGGTTTGGGTCATGAATCCACACTTGGGAGAACATGAAGCTCCTAAGCCTGCTGCCCTCCTTCAGGCCTGCCTGCCTCTGCTCATTCTGATCCTTCCGACCCAAAGCTCACCGGGTGCCTTTTCCTCCTATTTTCTCAGTTTAGTTCTAGACACTTTTTCAAATACACTTTTGTGTATAAAGGAATAGTTATCATCTCAAATCTTGGAAAACAAAGAATTGTGGATAAGAGCAACTGTGATTCATGTTTTCTTTGATTTATTTTTGCAAGTTTTTTTTGTGTGTTTCCATATTTATTAGTCACACCTGTAAGTAATTTGCATCCTGTTTTTATCATGAGAACTCTTGCTTCTTTAGTCCTTATCTCTTTTTTAAAAAATGTAATTCTAATAATGGCACCTTAGATCATTTTAGGCTCTTAGTATGTCTGCAGCAAGGCTGCTATCAAGGAAGGATGTAGAAATTCACAAACTTCCCAGAGGATCATGAACATTTACATCTCAATAACCTCCTTGTAGGCCACAGTGTTTTGTTTGACCCACTGTCATTTAATTCATCCTTTGCATTTCTGTGATTAGGCTGCATGGTTTTCTACATTTCTTAAGGATGTGTTCCTTCTTCTGTGCACTGTCTTTGAATGTCCTGTCAGTTTTCAGTTGTCCTGTGTAGCCATTCTCAGTGCTTTAAGGAAACACCTGCTCCCTGAGAAGTTCTTCAGACAGGTTTGCTCTGCTGGAGACATCTTAGCACTGCAGGAGCACATTGCTACTGAGAATCTCCATTTGCATTAAACCGGTCAGGCTTGTCTCCCTCTAGTGGACAAGGAGCAAAGTGCACCCAGCCAACTGCTGTGCATGAGGTCTGTGTCAGGGATTTAATACTTAACTGATCAACCCAGTGAGGATCCCTGCCCAGTGGATGGTACATGGCTATCATCAGAGCAGTTTACCACCATTTCATGTAAAAAAAAAAGTGCACTAAGCTCTTGGATAAGTCTAGGAAATTTTGTTTAAGGTAATATTAACACCTACTTTGGAAAAACCACACTTGCATGACTAGAGATTAAAATATTGCTGGCAATGATTTGCTAATAGAAACAAAATCACTTGCTTTTCTTTTATATTAAAAAGCAGCTTTCTTTGAAAAGTCTTATAAAATTTCATTTATGGATTCATCTGGTGCTTTATCAAATTCTCTAGAAAATTACCATAGCATACGTTCTAACAGTAGGACACAAAAAAGATTCACCTATTCAGGCCAAAAAAAAAAAAAAAAAAAGATTTGTCATTCACATTAAACATAGAAACACAAGTTAAAGCAAAGCCAAGAACATTTTTCAATTGTGTCGTACTCTAAATTTATCTTTCCTTTATATTTAATTTGGCTTTTTCAGTTTTGCTATACATACATACATACATACATACATACATACATACATACATTAATACATTAATACTATCTCGAGGTTTCAGAGTTGAGGAAATTGGTTTTCTGCTGAAGTGGAAGAGGGAGCTCCTCCTGTCTTTGGAAGAGATTACAGGCTGCAGACCTTAAGACCGGTTCAGCATCTGAGTGTCAGGATGCTCAAGGACTCAAAAACTCTATCTTATCCCCACCTCTTGATTTAGAAATGCTGAAGGCTCTTGCTGTGATCTCTAGCTAGAACTTTCTCTCCCAGTGCAGGGGCAGCCCATGCTCCACTTTCTCTTTGGACCACACATAGCGTTGCTGACCCTTGAGATCTCATAAGTGAGCAATCACAGTGCCCTCAGTGTCCTTCTGAGCCACGCTGTGCTCTGGTTCTGCTAGCAGAGCTCATAGGAGCCCCAGGTACCATTTTATTTCCTCCTCTAACAGCAGACCGGAGCTGTACTATGCAGCAGTGAAGACCATTGCCATCACCCTCCACAGAGGTTCCATCCTGAGTGGGCCTCTCACTGTGCTAAGTGCCCTATGAGTTCACACGGCTGAAATTGGTAAATAATCCAGTTCTTTGGTGAGTCACACACCAGTGTTCTCCCAAGAAGCATAAATCCTCTGCCTCAAAGAATCCATCAATGTGAAAATGGTTTCCTGAATTGAAAATTTTAGTCTCATCATGAAAGTTTTTGACCACACACCCCCACCCGACACCCCTGTCTCCAGATCAGACTTCAAAAGATCAGTTTCCTTTTTTCCACTTTGAGTTGTTGGTCCTAATTACATCCTGCCTCATTTAACTAAATGGAGTCGTAGCCTTCACCTGTGGCCGTGAGCCTCTGAAATGCTCTCTCCAAATGCTTGACCTGATCTAGTTTCCCAATTCATTCTTCTGAAATGTATCTATAATTCAGATTATTCTTACGTCATTTGACAAAAACAAACCAAAAAAACCAAACCAAACCAACAACAACAAGAAGCTATGATGATACAAACTAAGTTAGGCTTCACTGTAAAAACATGTGAGCCATTGCTAGGCTTGTTCAAGAGCACCCACCGAAAAATGACAAACAGTGAAACAGTATTGTTTCTACTGTATTTCAATAAAAACCATAGGTCTTAAGACTGCTCTAAACATTTAGAACTATCAGGTACAAATATTGAGACAATTAAAATCATTGCTATAACACTGTTAACACTGTTTACAACATACAAATTTTAGTGGCTGTTAATAGTACATTTTTTTTAATGGACCAAAAGGGTTTATGGAGACAGAGTGACAACGTATTGTAAAATTGGTTACTTTCAAAAGTAGATGACTTAATTCTGGGTGATACTTTAAATTTACTTAAATTACTTTTAAGTCTCTCTCTCTCTCTCTCTCTCCCTCTCTCTCTCTCTGTGTGTGTGTGTGTGTGTGTGTGTGTGTGTGTGTGTGTGAGAGAGAGAGAGAGAGAGAGAGAGAGAGAGAGAGAGAGAGAGAGCGCTCGAGTATGGTTATATGCACATGAGTGCAGGTGTTTATGGAGCCCAGTGGTGTCAGATCCCCTGGAGCTGGAGTTACAGAGGTTGTGAGGCACCTGATATGGGTGCTGGGAAATGAACTCCGGTCTTCTGGAAGAAAAGTAAATGCTCTTTCAGGGCCGATGCATCTCTTTAGCTCCCCGTGGGAAGTATGTTTTAAGGATTTCAATTGTAAGGCTTTTCCAACCACAGTTCTTTGTCTGAATGTGTGCTGTATTTTCAGCTTGCCAGAACATGCAAAGCCCTCACAAAGTGGATTCCATGTTAGTCTGCCAGGAATGGCTGCGCCAGTTTCTGTAGATCAGAGGTCTTGTGAAAGCCTTGTGAAATAACATCCGGAATACTGAAGTCCTGAAAATGATGAAGATCCAGGGGTCCACGATGGAAATCACAGACAGAAAACGCAAGGCTTGGAGGTCTTCCGAGTCTCCGTCAGCTCTGTCCACAAGTTTAAAGGCTCCATAGTAAGCACGATACTGTTGGAGAGGAAAAAAATCATCCCACAAATAAAGATAAAGGCTTTCAGAAGGAAGGAATTCCATTATTTTGTTTGTCTTAGCCTGGAATTCTCACCCTATGGCAGTTGGATGTGGATGGGCCTGAAAAGAGGAGCCTGAGGGACATCAGGGAGACCCAGGATACTGACTCCCTCAAGGCCTACATTCTCAGATCAAAGACCCCAGGCTTCCCCACACAAATTCTTTTTATTTCATTTTTTACTTTTATATTGGTTACTTTATTTACATTTCTAATGTTATCTCCCATCCAGGTTTCCCCTCCACAAACCCCATCCCACCCTTTAGCCCCATGCCCCTGCTCCCTCCACCCACCCACCCTCTTCTGCCTCACGCTCTAGCATTCTCCTAGCTTGGCCCCTCAAACCCACACAAAATCTTTAGCTAGTGTCCTCATATGCATGCATCATTCAGTCCTCTCTTGCTTCTGTCCACTATTATTAGTTTGCTTAAAGGTAATTAGCAGACACATGGACACACCAGTAAATTGGGGTTTTGAGTAGAAGTAGAAAGACAGGAAATATGATCATTAAGAGGTAAGAGGTAGGGCTGGGGATTTAGCTCAGTGGTAGAGCGCTTACCTAGGAAACGCAAGGCCCTGGGTTCAGTCCCCAGCTCCGAAAAAAAAGAACCCCAAAAAAAAAAAAAAAAAGAGGTAAGAGGTAATCAGATGAAAGACCTGGCCATCTCATGTGAATTAGTCTTTTGCTTAAGGTAGATTCTATATAAGGTGGGAGTAGGAGGTACCCTAAAGATAGACCCGTGCTTACCTATGTCCAGCCTCCCTCTAAGCCTTAATGCCACCTGGGTTCTTGTAATTTCCTCAGAGCTCTGTGAAGTGCCTCAAATCATGACTCTCTCTGCTGCCCTTCAGGTCACATTGCTACCTAGATTAGAACAACCCCAGACCACGATTTTGGGGCTGGATACTCTTTCTTACAGCATTAGACCTCTATGCCTACTAGATTCTAAATCCACAATGAAACAAATTGACCCTAATGGGACACAAACTTCAGAAATCATTATCAGTAGGAGTAACTGTGGTTAAGAGCACAGAAGGCCACCCAGGAACATCTCTCAGAAAAGACACACATTCCTAGAAGGAATCTCCTTAGCCTCTGCCTCCAATCTCCACAGCAGTCAGTGTCTTGGTTATTTCATCCAGAGCATGAGGAACTTGACTTCCATTAGACTCATCTCTCACCTGTCACTGCTGTATGGACACCGTCTCTCATTCCTGCTTCACAATGCCAACAGTAATAGTGGTGACCATGAACACTTAGACCCTTCACTTCCCTGGCACAGTCCTGTGGCTTTTAACGTTTTCATGTTCTTATACTAAAGACTTGTGGGTAAACAGTCATTGTCTTCATTTTACAAACCTAGAAATGGGTTAAACAGCCAAACAGCACTGTCCTTCAAGTCAGCTTAAATATCACCCTTTTTAGGAGTCTCTTTGAGATGGTGCCTAAAGGTCTAAGCATCCAGGTTAGAATCCTCTCTTCAGAGTCGTGGCTTTCAGGGAAGATGGAGACATCTACATCCAGTTTTCCTAGTTTTATGGGAAAGTCACTGTGCCTGCTTTCCATGATTCTCAAGCCAGAATGTGATGGAGTGAAGATGGCTTCAAGAACAGGTTCTGGGATATTATAAACGCTTGATAATTAACTCGTGTATCATTTGCTCAGGAGGAGCTGCCCCTTTAATCTGCCAAGCTCTCCATTAGCCTTAATCATTCTTCCCCCTTACAGTCTGTGCAGATGCATAGGATGTTTTTCTCATTGTGTTTCTCACTCAGCTACAGTGTGCTGGGTGAGGTAGGTAGGATGAGGTCTGATGTCTACTAAATGGCTATGACTCACACCACAACCTTAAATTGATTTAGAGTCAAACATTTCACAGATGTGCTATATATTAGTTAATTTTGTCCTCAGAGAGGAGTGTGGTGAAATGTAATTCCAACCAAAATTCCAACCATGGAAGAATGGTTGATAAAGGAATGGTTCTTGTATAACTAAAAGAAACAGTATACTTTTAAATTAAAAATATATTTATTTATTTTATATGTTTAGGGTTAGAGGCATCACTGTACACATGTGGAAATCAGAAGTTAACTCATGGGAGTTTGTTCTCTCCCTCCTTCATGTGCATTTTCAAATCATGTGTGTACATGTCTGTGTGTACTCATACATATGCATGAAATTAAAAATATTCTAAATATAAAAAGAGCATTCATTTGAGAGAGTGACCCAAGGTGGGTTCAGCAGTCACTGAGAAAATGTTTCTGTTGTCACCTTGTTGTTTTACAAGGATGTTGGGGATTCAAACTCTCGTCCTCATATTTGCATGGCAAGCACTTCAATAACTAAGCCTTCTCCCCACACCCTACAACTACATTTTATAAACTTCCTAGGTTTACTATATGATATGATAGATATAGATTCAGATACTATCTATTTCGATACAAGTTGTTTGGGGCCTTAGTAATTTTTCAGAGTATTAAGCGGTCCTTAGATGCCTGGCAGTGTTGGCTCATCTTTTTATCCCAGCACTCGGGAGGCAGAGGCAAGTGGATCTCTGAGTTTAAGGCCAGTCTTGTCTATGATCTTGTCTTCAAATGCAAAAACAAAACAAACAAACGAAGTAAAGAAAGAAAGAGAGAAAGAAAGAAAGAAAGAAAAAAGAAAGAAAGGCAGGCAGGCAAAAGAAAAAACAGGAAAAGAAAAAAGATGTCCTTAGAACACAGGTTTGCAGACTGCTGCCTTGTACTAACATGAAGTCTCCTGAGATCAGACTCCTGATAGATAGTGCCTGCTACAGTCACTAGGCACTAACAATAAGTGAAAGCCACTGTTAGTAACAATACTGATGTTAATTTGTGAGGCTAAGCATTAGGTTCTGTGTTATACACATACACAAGCCCACACACATGCACACACGCTCACACCCTCACAGGTGCACGAATACACACTTACTCCAAATTGTTTGGAAAACCTTTTGTTTTCCCCCAGAATGTGGAATATGTGCATACCCATGATATATCGTAAAACTCTCCAAGTATAACAGCCACAGTTTTCATGAGATTTATGTTTCATAATCTGTGGTCTGAAGGTTTCATTTTATGTATTTTGAAACAGCCACACTATTTTGGATTCCAGCATGAATTAATGCTGAATCAATTAAGCATGAATTTAATGCTCAAATGTTTTAGATTGTGCAGCATTTTGGATTTTCTGTTCAAAATCACTCAAGTGGGCTGGGGAAATGGCTCCATGTGCAAAAGTTCTATGAAAGCTTGGGCATCTGAGTTCAACTCTCCAGAGCTCACAGAAACCTAATGGTGAGCATTTCTGTGACCCACGTATTCCTGTAGTGTCCGTTTGCATTTGTGGTAGACTCAAAAAGTTAGAATGTGGTTTTCAACCTTCCGAATGCTACAACCCTTTAATAAAGTTCCTCATGCTGTGGTGGCCCCAACCATAAAATTATTTCATCATAACTTCATAACTGTTATTTTGCTACTGTTATGAATCATAACCTAAATATCTGATAAACAGGTTATCTAATGTGTGACCTCTAAAGAGGTCATGACCCACAGTTTGAGAATCACTGAGGCAGAGTTACCTGAGAAGACAGAACTCCAATTTTTCAAACTGCTGTAGGCAAATCTGTGGAACATTACTTAGTTAGTGATTGATAGGGAAGGTCTCAGCCCATTGTGGGTGGCACCACCCTGGGCAAGTGATCCTGAGCTGTATAAGAAAGTAGGTTGAACAAGCTACAGGGTACAATCCAGTGAGCAATGATCCTCCATGATCTCTGCTTCAGTGCCTGTCTGCAGGCTCCTGCCTTGACTTCCTGTCCCGACTTCCTTTATAGATTGTGATATGAAACTTCGAGCTGAAATAAATCCTTTCCTTCCTGAGTTGTTTTTGGTCACATTGTTTCATCCCAGCAACAGAAATACGGCAAGAGAGGAGGCTCCTGTCCAGCTGGTCTACACACCAGCAAAAAAAAGATCGTGTGTCAATCAAGATGGCTGGTGAGTATCAACAACTGAGGTTGCTCTCTGGCCTCCTCATGTGCACCATGGAATGCACATGTCTGTACTCATATAGGTGCGCACACATACACACACATACATGCACATGCTTCATACACAGAGCAAAGAAATCTCAGGGTGTGTGTGTGTGTGTGTGTGTGTGTGTGTGTGTGTGTTAATCCTACAGAACAAGTGTGGTTATCCCACAACAGGTCAGGTCACCCAGTAACTAATCCACTATCACAGCTAGTTAGGGCTGAACCTTGATCCAGACCAACAGCCAGTGCTGTTCCTCTGCCTAGGGAATGATGACTCCTGAGAGGAAAGCTACCTGGGGGACAGTTATCCAGAGCTTTACAAACTGTTTCACAGAATGGTTTTCAAATATATTAGTTCCTTTAATTCTCACAGTTACCATAAGGCAATACAGATCCCATAGACATATGCGGAAGGCCTGGGTTCTTTCATTATTTACACTGTTTGAGTTATTCTCACTGAAGCAGCCAAAGCTACTGGACACCTCCGCTTGCTTTGCTCACAGCACAGGTACACTCCAGCTACTCTGGAGGTATTCTGTAAATATCCAGAGAATAAAGGCTTCAGGTCTATAGGCAAATGCAGTTAATAATGGATGTTCTGTTGAAACTAAAAGAAGCAGAGATAACATATGTCCCCACAACTTGTATTTACTTGTTTATATCTATAGGTGTTTTGTTTGCATGTAAGGGTTGTACCACACGTGTGCTTATCCTTGTGTATCCAGGAGCAGGCGTCTGAACCCAGAGCTGGAGTTTACAGATGGTGGTGAGCTGTCATGTGTGTGTGCTGGGGATTGGACCCTGCCCTCTGGAAAATCAGCTAATGACAGCTTCTGAGCCATGTCTCCAGATCCTCCTATAATTTCTACTTTTGACATAAAAGATAATAATAATGGGTATACTTCTTAAAGTATATAGCTAATAATAGGATTGAATTATTTTTTAATAATTTGAGTAGAGCTTAGCTTAATTGGGCTCAAAGTAGAAAAATAAAGCTGTTTGGAATTTCAGGCTGCATCAAGAACAGCAAGGAGGGCAGAGGTGGCCGTGGGGTAGCATTTGGGAGCTGTTGGTCTAGGGTGGTTGTTCAAATGTGATCCCTACAGCAGCAGTTTCTCTGCCAACCCTCTCTACAGTCATTTCCTTGTGAGTTGGAGCCCATGGGAGTAGGATTCCTTGCCATCTCACTGGCCAGGACATAAGAAAAGAAACCATCAGGACACGTGAGGAAACAACTTGCCACCTGAAACCTCTCCTCCTCTGCTGCTCTTGTTTTGCTGCTGCCAACCACCTACCCCCATCCCGGTGGCAGCTTCCACAACACAAGAGGTTTTCAGAACTAAATCTGTGTTTATCACTCACCTCTCTAATCCTCTTGGGATAAACTCAATCACTCCCTATCTTTCTTCTCTCTCCAGGCCAAACCACTGAGAGGAACTCCCTGATTAGTCTGTTTCCAACACCAGTAAATTAAAGGGCAGATCCAATGAAATAAAATATTACATAGCATGTGCAGGGGTGGATGGGGAGGAAATAGAGGACTAAGGTCTTGGGCACACAGATGACTGGGGACCTCCTGGAAGCAAAGCACAAAGGAGGGGGTGTCTGCTAACTGGAAAAGGTTTTGCTGAGGTCAGGAGACACCACGTGATTCATCTGTCTAATCTTTGTCTAACATTCCCTCTTCTCCTTCTTCACATGGAGTCATACCTTATGACTGTGGATGGAATCACACTCCTGAGGAGTTAAGCTCCAGTTCAAACCCTCCAGGCACTGGATGCTACTCCTAGCCCTCCCCCTCTCCCCCACAACTTCCCACAGGGCTCTTGCCTGAGGTGACCCAGTTTCTCAAACTTTATTGCCCAGCAACTCACAATTAAAGGCAGGGAACACATGGTGAAGAGCACTGTCGTGAGAGCCAGCAGAACAAAGTGGTCCAGCTCCTCCAAAGGATTCGGGGACCCATGCCTGTAGTCTGAGCCTGACTGGGCGCGGTCCCTGGAGCAGCGGCGGGGATGGTGCCTCTGGCGCCTGTGCATGGCATAGAGGTTGGACATGGCACCCAGGTTGCACACCACAGTTGCGAGGACCAGCAGCGCCATGAGGCTGGAGTAGAGCACAGAGAAGCCTATTACCGAGAATGAGCGCTTCTTGTGGATCATCTGGATGAAGCACCAGGTACCTGGACAGTACTGCACGAACTTCCCAAAGCCAGCAAAGGGGAGCGCACAGAAAGCCAAAGAGAAGGCGCCTGCGACTGGCGCCACCAGCACTCCCCGGCGGGCGGTGATGTGCCTTTGGTAGAAGAAAGGGTGTCCCAGAGACAGCCAGCACTCCAGTGCCATAGCCAGTAGCTGTAAGGTCGAGGCTAACCCAAAGAAGGACATCAGGAAGGCGAAGGCTTCACATAACTGATTGCCTGAGGCAGGCAGCAGTTCCTTTAGGCTCCGATTTTGCGCGTAGGCAGCCAGGACCATCGGGCTGATCAGACACTTGCCCAGCAAGTCGGTGACCGTCAAGCCGCACACTAGCACATAAAAGACCGAGGGCGGCGGATGCAGTGGCCCTGGCCGGCAGGACCCCAGCCCGGATCGCGCCAGCAGCACCAGCGCCAGGAGATTGCCCAGCAGTCCTGCACTGAAGAGCACACCACCCATTGTCGCTGAGGAGCCCCGTTCCACCCAGGTGGCTGCCTGACAGCGATAGGACTCATTCATAGCTAGCCCTTGCCACGTCTGCCTGGAGGGAAGGCTGCAGCCAGGACAGCTGTGAAGGAGCCCCAGGCTGCTCCGGGTGCAGTCAGGGCACAGAGGTTGCGAAGCAGAGAAAGCTCCTAGAGCGGCTGGGTGTTGTTCACAGTCAACCCTCCCATCTATGCTCCTAATCACACCCTTGAGGAGGGGAGGACTCTCCGCCCCTGTGAGTGTGTGAGTGTTCTGTGCTACAGACCTAGAAGCAGCACTGCTAAGAACTCAGCCTGTTGCACAGGGTCCTAAGGACAGACAGAATCTGTACCCAGACTCAGAAGGAAAGGGGAAAGTACCCAGAGTGTCCAAAGCTGGTCCTCCAGAGGAGAGAGAGAACTGCAGAAATGGAGAGGGGAACCAAGTAGGAGCTAATGAGGGGAAGGAACACCAGGTGCTGGTGGTGGCCATGAACTCTGCAGATTAACCAAGCAGGGAGACCAAGGGCTATGATTTCCACCACTCTTGAGGCTTGACTCCAAATCTCTCTTAGATCGCTGCAATGTGGAGATTAATGATGAGGTAAGGAAGCAGGGGCTTGAAAAGTTAGGGGATCTGCTTGGGGTGACCAACTTAGGAAGTGGCAGAGTCAAATAGGAATCAGGTGCTTCTTGGGTACCCCTGTCTGTTTCCATGGTTGCTGTCCCAAGAGGCAGCCCAAATTCCAGGGGCAGCTTTCTCTGCACATGGAAACCATGAGGTGATATTGAATAGGGTGTCAGGCAGTGCACTGAGTGCCACACAGCACTATGTGTCTGGATGCCTGCTGCCTTTGGAGAACGGAGGCAAGACACAGACTATGCCTGGGAAGTTCTTCTGCTTGGTTGCCACAATTTTCTTTGTGTGTGTGTGCGTGCGTGTGTGTGTGTGTGTGTGTGTGTGTGTGTGTGTGTGTGTGTGTCTGTGTCTGTGTGAGTTTTCTTTGCCTTACTTTTTGTTTTTGTTTTGTTTTGTTTTGTTTTTTAAGCTGATAGGTAGCTGCACTTTCCAATGCTGATTTGAAACCAGAACATATAAGCCTTATCTTAGGGCCTTCCCTGTCCTTGTCTCTGACTACTGGAGAATATTCCATATTTCTGGCAGTGATTTCTTGTATCAAAGGGGTGGGGCAGAGTTAACTGGAATTTCTATATTTAACACTCCATATCCTTGGACAAAATCTGGCTTCCAGCTTGGAACTTTGGAGTGACGATTCGGTCCAAATTATGTAAGCAATATATTATTCCTCGCATACAGAGCTTCATTTGGGTGCTGTCTGTTTATTCTGATGGACAGAGCCAGGGAGAAGGCAGGGCCCTTAGCTTCATGTATAGAATCCTGCAAAGTGGACAGACAAGCTGCCCCCAGATGAAAGTCAGGCCAGCAATTCAGGCCACAGCGCAGGAAGAGTTCAAGCTTTGGAATTAGAGGGAACCTTGGGATTCTGGCTTAGTGATCCAACTTTAGTTGTTGAGAGGGTTTTCATGTCCTTCTCTGTAGGGCATGGGACTGCTTTGACCTCACAATTGCTGTGAGGCTGAGAAAAATAAATAAAGTGCTTGGCACAGAATAATGGCAGTAAAAAACTAACACTGGGGACCTTGTCTCTACTGGGTGACATCTAAGCCTTTCAGGGTGCACTGACTATGAAGGCTCTCTGTAGGGTTAGCTCTGTGTCTTGTGTGTCTTCTTTCTCACCCCATCTCCTAGAAAATAATTTTAATTTAGACTAGTCCCATGTGCCCATGATAGAGTGGAAGGGGAAGGAAGTTTCTATGACCAATGGCAGTGGAATCTGAGGGTGGGGTCTCTTCTCAAGACAAACTCATAGTTTATTTCAGTATCAGTAATTCACCATTCCCTGAGGTCCTGTTGTGCTATCCGCAGATGATCCAGTAAACTCAGTTGAGGAATTCTGTTAGGGCATTGCTTGGCCTGATCCTGAAGGACACTCACTTGATTCATGGTGCCTTTCTCTACTTCTCCGTAGTTGTGTTTGCCAAAAGTGCAGGGCAGAGGGAGTAGGGAGCCTAAACATGTGAATTCTTTTTAAAATCAAACAATTTTGAAGTGAGCTGTGGGACCCTAATGGAGGTTACACGAGTTGTGTTTCAAAGAATGAAGGTTTGAATGGATGCAATTAAAGAAACCACAGGCTTCCTCCTGGTTAATTCAGCTGGCCTGGACCACGTGCTTTCCTGGAACATTTCCTGCCTGCTTTGCTGCTCTCCACCCAGTCCTCAATACAACATCAAGTCATTTGTCCCTGATCCTAGGAACCCTTCCAAATGACATCATTGTAGAACTAGGACATTACCATTTGTTCAAGCATCTGGTACCCTCTTGAGCTCCTCCTCCTGTGAGGCTGAGGAAAGTGCTGTTGGTTTCATATGCACTTACAACTAGAAAGGGAAGGCAAAGTGTCACGTGACCTTTACAATCTTATGTTTTTCTGTCAGCTTTCAGAGTAAGAAGGCCTAGCTTCTTTTTGTCTTAGAAACTTTTAATGAGAATATCTCACACTAGAGACCACCTCCATGTCATCTCATGCAGCTCGTGAGTGGTATACAGTGTCATTGTTGTGGAAGGTCTTGGGAGGTTTCCTGTGAGGACTGGGTCTCATCTTTCCTAGCCATGAAGCCTGCCATCTCTTGATCTCAGTTTTTTAAAGTGAAGGGTCAATTGTCCTGAGCATGCTTTAGAAACACTTGCAAAGATGGCTCACCGAGTAAAGGTGCTTGCCATGCAAGTCTGGCAAGATGGGCTTACTGTGTGGAATGCACATAAAGGTGGGAGGAGAGAAGTGACTGGACACACTTGTGCTCTGACCTCCACACACTCACATGGTGTGCTCTCCACACAGTAATAATATTATTTACTTAATTAAAAATACATAGAGTGGTAGGGAGATGTGGCATGTGCCTTTAATTCAAGGGCTTAGAACATTTTTGTTTGTTTTGTTTGTTGTTTTTTTAATTCCCCAGGCTAATTGCTGTGCACCTAGAATGTGAGTCCCATGCTCTGTAAGGCCCTATAAGATGTTAGTCAATAATTTTATCCTTATGATAAATCATGACACTGAAGCTCCCATTATTCACGTTCAAATAAAGAAAAAGAGACATACAGAAATCAAGCTCTTTGTACTCACATAACAAACCCATCATGAGTGTAGGGTGGCTTCCAAATCTTTGGATTTCCTAAGCTTCTACTTTGGAGAGGACATTAAGAAGTGATCGTAAAAGTAAGGAACCTGCGGTTTCCATGATACACTTAGAAGCTGGAGCCACAGCCCTGTCTATAAATCACAAAGTGTCATCCCGTGTGTATCTGTGCCCAGTCAATATCTTGTGCTCCGGTCTGCCCCAATATCAATTTGGCATGTTTAGCTAAATTTATTTGCATTTAACTGTGTCTTTGTCTGCTCTATTCCAGCCCTGCTACAACCAGTTAATCCTGTATTGTGGCAAGAATCCAGATATGCACTAGTGAGCACACACAGACAAACAGACAGACAGACAGACAGACAGACAGACAGGCGGGGAGAGAGAGAGAGAGAGAGAGAGAGAGAGAGATACAGAGACACAGAAACACAGAGACGAGAAGACACGTGGAGATAGCTTTGTTTTTAAATTGGGAAATTAAATTTTCCAGTGATTCTAGGTCTTGGCCATTCTTCCCAGCTTTGTGTATCCTTGAGTGAGACAAGATAGGTTTATCCATGTGCTAGGGACTATACTTGAAAAAGAAACCACAATTTCAATTTTGTTCTAGAAGTAGCTTAAGCCCTAGGGATCAGGATGAATTCTGAACTTGTCTTTGGGTGATGGCACTGAGCCATACATTGTCCCATCTTCAGGCTGTAGAGCCCCACTGATTCCTGACCCTTGTCAGCAGTTTGGCCCTGGCTGTCAAGAAACTGTTGGAGGTGCAGTTGGTTGGGTCCAGGCAGAGCAGACACGGAGCTGGAGAGTAGAATAGGATGTGTGGGATGTTTGCCTTGAACGGAACCCGGAGAAGGAAAGCTGGACTGACAGGGAACAGGAATTTGATCCTTCTCACAAAAGTCCTTCACTGAGCCCAGGAGCAGCAGGTCTGCTGCATCTGAGACACCGCCAGAACCTGAAGGGACTGACCGGATAAACAGTTCTCTGCACCCAAATCCCGTGGGAGGGAGAGCTAAACCTTCAGAGAGGCAGACATGCCTGGGAAACTAGAAGAGACTGCACTCTGCCCACATCTCTGACTCCAGAGGAAAACACCAAACGCCATCTGGAACCCTGGTGCACGGAAGCTCCTGTAAAGGGCGGCGCAGATCTTCCTGGTTGCTGCTGCCTTGGAGAGCTCGTAAGCAACACCCCACGAGCAAACGTGAGCCTCGGGACCACAGGTAAGACAAACCTTCCTACTCCAAGCGACCTGACTGGTGAACTCAGGACACAGGCCCACAGGAACAGCTGAAGACCTGTAGAGAGGAAAAACTACACGCCCGAAAACAGAACACTCTGTTCCCATAACTGGCTGAAAGAAAACAGGAAAACAGGTCTACAGCACCCCTGACACACAGGCTTATAGGACAGTCTAGCCACTGTCAGAAATAGAAGAACAAAGTAACACTAGAGATAATCTGATGGCGAGAGGCAAACGCAGGAATCCAAGCAACAGAAACCAAGACTACATGGCATCATCGGAGCCCAATTCTCCCACCAAAGCAAACACTGAATATGCAAACACACCAGAAAAGCAAGATCTAGATTTAAAATCACACTTGATCAAGATGCTGGAGGACTTCAAGAAAGACGTGAAGAACTCCCTTAGAGAAACACAGGAAAACATGAATAAAGAAGTAGAAGCCTACAGAGAGGAATCACAAAAATCCCTGAAAGAATTCCAGGAAAACACAATCAAACAGTTGAAGGAATTAAAAATGGAAATAGAAGCAATCAAGAAAGAACACATGGAAACAACCCTGGATATAGAGAACCAAAAGAAGAGACAAGGAGCCGTAGATACAAGCTTCACCAACAGAATACAAGAGATGGAAGAGAGAATCTCAGGAGCAGAAGATTCCATAGAAATCATCGACACAACTGTCAAAGATAATGTGAAACGGAAAAAGCTACTGGTCCAAAACATACAGGAAATCCAGGACTCAATGAGGAGATCAAACCTAAGGATAATAGGTATAGAAGAGAGTGAAGACTCCCAGCTCAAAGGACCAGTAAATATCTTCAACAAAAGCATAGAAGAAAACTTCCCTAACCTAAAGAAAGAGATTCCCATAAGCATACAAGAAGCCTACAGAACTCCAAATAGATTGGACCAGAAAAGAAACTCCTCCTGTCACATAATAGTCAAAACACCAAATGCACAAAATAAAGAATATTAAAAGCAGTAAGGGAAAAAGGTCAAGTAACATACAAAGGCAGACCTATCAGAATCACACCAGACTTTTCGCCACAGACTATGAATGCCAGAATATCCTGGACAGATGTCATATGGACCCTAAGAGAACACAAATGCCAGCCCAGGTTACTGTATCCTGCAAAACTCTCAATTAACATAGATGGAGAAACCAAGATATTCCATGACAAAACCAAATTTACACAATATCTTTCTACAAATCCAGCACTACAAAGGATAATAAATGGTAAAGCTCAACATAAGGAGGCAAGCTACACCCTAGAAGAAGCAAGAAACTAATCGTCTTGGCAACAAAACAAAGAGAAGAAGAGCACACAAACATAACCTCATATCCAAATATGAATATAATGGGAAGCAATAATCACTATTCCTTAATATCTCTCAACATCAATGGCCTCAACTCCCCAATAAAAAGACATAGATTAACAAACTGGATACGCAACGAGGACCCTGCATTCTGCTGCCTACAGGAAACGCACCTCAGAGAAAAAGACAGACACTACCTCAGAGTGAAAGGCTGGAAAACAACTTTCCAAGCAAATGGTCAGAAGAAGCAAGCTGGAGTAGCCATTCTAATATCAAATAAAATCAATTTTCAACTAAAAGTCATCAAAAAAGATAAGGAAGGACATTTCATATTCATCAAAGGAAAAATCCACCAAGATGAACTCTCAATCCTAAATATCTATGCCCCAAATACAAGGGCACCTACATACATAAAAGAAACCTTACTAAAGCTCAAAACACACATTGTACCTCACACAATAATAGTAGGAGATTTCAACACCCCACTCTCATCAATGGACAGATCATGGAAACAGAAATTAAACAGAGACGTAGACAGACTAAGAGAAGTCATGAGCCAAATGGACTTAACAGATATTTATAGAACATTCTATCCTAAAGCAAAAGGATATACCTTCTTCTCAGCTCCTCGTGGTACTTTCTCCAAAATTGACCATATAATTGGTCAAAAAACGGGCCTCAACAGGTACAGAAAGATCGAAATAATCCCATGCGTGCTTTCGGACCACCACGGCCTAAAACTGGTCTTCAATAACAATAAGGGAAGAATGCCCACATATACGTGGAAGTTGAACAATACTCTACTCAACGATAACCTGATAAAGGAAGAAATAAAGAAAGAAATTAAAGACTTTTTAGAATTTAATGAAAATGAAGGTACAACATACCCAAACTTATGGGATACAATGAAAGCTGTGCTAAGAGGAAAACTCATAGCTCTGAGTGCCTGCAGAAAGAAACAGGAAAGAGCATATGTCAGCAGCTTGACAGCACACCTAAAAGCTCTAGAACAAAAAGAAGCAAATACACCCAGGAGAAGTGGAAGGCAGGAAATAATCAAACTCAGAGCTGAAATCAACCAAGTAGAAACAAAAGGGACCATAGAAAAAATCAACAGAACCAAAAGTTGGTTCTTTGAGAAAATCAACAAGATAGATAAACCCTTAGCCAGACTAACGGGAGGACACCGAGAGTGTGTCCAAATTAACAAAATCAGAAATGAAAAGGGAGACATAACTACAGATTCAGAGGAAATTCAAAAAATCATCAGATCTTACTATAAAAGCCTATATTCAACAAAACTTGAAAATCTGCAGGAAATGGACAATTTCCTAGACAGATACCAGGTACCGAAGTTAAATCAGGAACAGATAAACCAGTTAAACAACCCCATAACTCCTAAGGAAATAGAAGAAGTCATTAAAGGTCTCCCAACCAAAAAGAGCCCAGGTCCAGACGGGTTTAGTGCAGAATTCTATCAAACCTTCATAGAAGACCTCATACCAATATTATCCAAACTATTCCACAAAATTGAAACAGATGGAGCCCTACCGAATTCCTTCTACGAAGCCACAATTACTCTTATACCTAAACCACACAAAGACCCAACAAAAAAAGAGAACTTCAGACCAATTTCCCTTATGAATATCGATGCAAAAATACTCAATAAAATTCTGGCAAACCGAATCCAAGAACACATCAAAACAATCATCCACCATGATCAAGTAGGCTTCATCCCAGGCATGCAGGGATGGTTTAATATACGGAAAACCATCAATGTGATCCATTATATAAACAAACTGAAAGAACAAAACCACATGATCCTTTCATTAGATGCTGAGAAAGCATTTGACAAAATTCAACACCCCTTCATGATAAAAGTCCTGGAAAGAATAGGAATTCAAGGCCCATGCCTAAACATAGTAAAAGCCATATACAGCAAACCAGTTGCTAACATTAAACTAAATGGAGAGAAACTTGAAGCAATCCCACTAAAATCAGGGACTAGACAATGCTGCCCACTCTCTCCCTACTTATTCAATATATTTCTTGAAGTCCTAGCCAGAGCAATCAGACAACAAAAGGAGGTCAAGGGGATACAGATCGGAAAAGAAGAAGTCAAAATATCACTATTTGCAGATGATATGATAGTATATTTAAGTGATCCCAAAAGTTCCACCAGAGAACTACTAAAGCTGATAAACAACTTCAGCAAAGTGGCTGGGTATAAAATTAACTCAAATAAATCAGTAGCCTTCCTCTACACAAAAGAGAAACAAGCCGAGAAAGAAATTAGGGAAACGACACCCTTCATAATAGATCCAAATAATATAAAGTACCTCGGTGTGACTTTAACCAAGCAAGTAAAAGATCTGTACAATAAGAACTTCAAGACGCTGAAGAAAGAAATTGAATAAGACCTCAGAAGATGCTCATGGATTGGCAGGATTAATATAGTAAAAATGGCCATTTTACCAAAAGCGATCTACAGATTCAATGCAATCCCCATCAAAATACCAATCCATTTCTTCAAAGAGTTAGACAGAACAATTTGCAAATTCATCTGGAATAACAAAAAACCCAGGATAGCTAAAACTATCCTCAACAATAAAAGGACTTCAGGGGGAATCACTATCCCTGAACTCAAGCAGTATTACAGAGCAATAGTGATAAAAACTGCATGGTATTGGTACAGAGACAGACAGATAGACCAATGGAACAGAATTGAAGACCCAGAAATGAACCCACACACCTATGGGCACTTGATTTTTGACAAAGGAGCCAAATCTTCAAATGGAAAAAAGATAGCATTTTTAGCAAATGGTGCTGGTTCAACTGGAGGGCAACATGTAGAAGAATGCAGATCGATCCATCCTTATCACCCTGTACAAAGCTTAAGTCCAAGTGGATCAAGGACCTCCACATCAAACCAGATACACTCAAACTAATAGAAGAAAAACTAGGGCAGCATCTCGAACACATGGGCACTGGAAAAAATTTCCTGAACAAAACACCAATGACTTATGCTCTAAGATCAAGAATTGACAAATGGGATCTCATAAAACTGCAAAGCTTCTGTAAGGCAAAGGACACTGTGGTTAGGACAAAACGGCAACGAACAGAGTGGGAAAAGATCTTTACCAATCCTACAACAGATAGAGGCCTTATATCCAAAATATACAAAGAACTCAAGAAGTTAGACCACAGGGAGACAAATAACCCTATTAAAAAATGGGGTTCAGAGCTAAACAAAGAATTCACAGCTGAGGAATGCCGAATGGCTGAGAAACACCTAAAGAAATGTTCAACATCTTTAGTCATAAGGGAAATGTAAATCAAAACAACCCTGAGATTTCACCTCACACCAGTGAGAATGGCTAAGATCAAAAACTCAGGGACAGCAAATGCTGGCGAGGATGTGGAGAAAGAGGAACACTCCTCCATTGTTGGTGGGATTGCAGACTGGTACAACCATTCTGGAAATCAGTCTGGAGGTTCCTCAGAAAATTGGACATTGAACTTCCTGAGGATCCAGCTATACCTCTCTTGGGCATATACCCAAAAGATGCCCCAACATATAAAAAAGACACGTGCTCCACTATGTTCATAGCAGCCTTATTTATAATAGCCAGAAGCTGGAAAGAACCCAGATGCCCTTCAACAGAGGAATGGATTCAGAAAATGTGGTACAGCTACACAATGGAATATTACTCAGCTATCAAAAACAATGACTTTATGAAATTCGTAGGCAAATGGTTGGAACTGGAAAATATCATCCTGAGTGAGGTAACCCAATCACAGAGAAACACACATGGTATGCACTCATTGATAAGTGGCTATTAGCCCAAATGCTTGAATTACCCTAGATGCCTAGAACACATGAAACTGAAGACAGATGATCAAAATGTGAATGCTTCACTCCTTCTTTAAAAGGGGAACAAGAATACCCTTGGCAGGGAATAGAGAGGCAAAGATTAAAACAGAGACAGAAGGAACACCCATTCAGAGCCTGCCCCACATGTGGCCCATACATCTACAGCCACCCAATTAGACAAGATGGATGAAGCAAAGAAGTGCAGGCAGACAGGAACCGGTAGATCTCTCCTGAGAGACACAGCAAGAATACAACAAATACAGAGGCAAATGCCAGCATCAAACCACTGAACTGAGAATAGGACCCCTGTTGAAGGAATCAGAGAAAGAACTGGAAGAGCTTGAAGGGGCTCGAGACCCCATATGAACAACAATGCCAAGCAACCAGAGCTTCCAGGGACTAAGCCATACATGACTAAAGACTATACATGGACTGACCCTGGACTCTGACCTCATAGGTAGCAATGAATATCCTAATAAGATCATCAGTGTAAGGGGAAGCCCTGGGTCCTGCTAAGACTGAACGTGATTGTTGCGGGGAGGGCAGCAATGGGGGGAGGATGGGGAGGGGAACACCCATAAAGAAGGGGAGGGAGAGGGATTAGGGGGATGTTTGCCCGGAAACTGGGAAAGGGAATAACACTCAAAATGTAAATAAGAAATACTCAAGTTAAAAAAAATTAAATAAATAAATAAATAAATAAAAAAGTCCTTCACTGAACACCTGAAAATGTCTCCTGGTGGCTACATTGCTGCCTTTGATTATCTGCCTATAGCCTGATCTCAGAGAGCTGGTTCATCCCTCTGATGACTAAACAGTCTTGAGATTCTTCTAGGAAGTTCTTTGGTCCAAACCTAAGTTACTGTCTCTCAGCCTCTGTCAAAATCCCAGTGTTTACTGTAAGGTGTGTTTGTTTGTATATAAGTGATGTCTCTTTTTTTTTCTTTTTCCGGAGCTGGGGACCGAACCCAGGGCCTTCTGCCACTGAGCTAAATCCCCAACCCAAGGTGATGTCTCTTAAGGGCTCTGTCTACCTCTCCTCTGTCTTCCTGTGTCCCAGCTATGCACACCATAGGGCCTTAATAAGTGTTTACTGAATGAATGAAGACTGCATGATGCCTTCTACTATTTTTCCATACCCTGAAGGAAAGGCTGCAGGGAGCCAGCCCAGTCTGAAATGGTTAAAACCCAGACACATCATAGGATGTAGCTTTAAAGACTGATGCTCTCTGGCCTTGTAGCTCTCCAACTGTACTGAATGCTCACTGATGGCTTCTGTAGACTTAACAGTCTCTTGCTTATTCTGTGGCTGAAAACCTCTGTCCTCTTTTCTCTTTAACTCTCTGTGGCTTCTTTTTCTCTTTATAAATCTCTGTGTTTTACGAAATGCTGTATCTTTATTTTACAACTCTCTGTTACTGTTCTGTGCTTCATTAAGTGCTTCAGAAACTTGACTCTTTATTACTCTTCTCTGCTAAAAACTTAACACTTTCTTACTTGTGCTAAATAAGCCTTAATATCTGGTGACTAACACATGTAGGGATTCAGTAAAGGCTTTATTGCTAGTGCTCCTTTCTCTGACCAGCCTGGGTAGTTAACTCCTTGTTAACCAGAGAGAAAGGAAAGGAAAAGAATCAAACTGCTAGATATAGGCAAATACGCACAGAAACTTATGCATTCCTACATTCACACTCTGGCCAGAATGATCCTCTATCACAATCAACTCCACAAGTATTCATGCATGTTTACTTATATATACATATACCTACACATATATGGACAGACAAAACGACATAACATTTGGATGGATGGATGGATGGATGGATGGATGGATGGATGGATGGATGGATAGGGCAGAGCGCCACAAGCCAAAACATTCAACCAACAACTTTATTTCTTTTCTATGACCTTTTTATACATTCTTAGACAATAAGTTCTTTAGGAAATTACCCCATAGATGAAATGTTAACAAACTGGGAGTTACATAAGGATTTTGATATTAAGTTCAAAGCAGTGTCTCATTCTATATGCTCATTATAAGTTCAAAACAACAGTTTTCACATGGCTTTGCCTTATCATAGTGCACACCTGTCACTTAATTCTTAGCCTAAATGTTTTTCCTTGAACACAGATTTGTCCCAAGTCTATTTCCCTTTATAGTGTAATTATGAACGCTCATTGAATTTCTTATTGCAACCTCTACTTACTATTATGAACAGTGGGCATATTCTACTCTTGATTCTAATTTTTTTGCATCTTTCTAGCAACTAAGACCATCTCTAGAAACGTTCTTCCTAAAATAATTTGAATCAATTCAGGAAATTCTATAGAATAATTATCTATTTAAAGGTCTGCAGAAATCTACAAAAAAGGGTGGATCAACCTAGAGATTGTTATACATTTAATAATAACAGGAAAAGCATATTAATACCAGAAATTGTTCCTCAAATAATATTGTCTCAGCCTTTTATAACGGAGTAAATGTGTCATGGCTTTACAGTTCATGGCGGAACCATCTCAGAAAGATCATTGCTAGGTTTTAGCTTCTCCAAGATGGCTCCTGATAAAAGACTCTATTTAAAGTCTTAAACAAATTAAAGCTCTTATTCTAAAAAGCAAAGATCTATGCAGCTATTAGGCACAGTCCATGTGAATAAATACAAGTTGTATGAAGATGCAAGTCTTGGATCCAACAGTATTTTAGATACCTGAAGGGAGCCCTAGAAGAAGAGTCAAATAACTGATCGCTTTCGGTATCTGTGGTGTGAGCTGACGTTACCTTATGAATTATTTAAATTATATGCTTTATTTTCCTCAGGATAAATTCAGGAATAAACAATCAGAAGTTGTAAACTCTAATTTTCAAAATGAAAGGTTATCACAGGGAGAGGAGGGGAAGAGAGGAGGGAGGAGAAATTACCTGTTTCTGTGATAATCTTGAATACAAACACATACTGTATTGATTGGACACTATTTCCCAATCGTTCAACAACAAACAGTACACCCTAGCCAAGTTGATAAACATGGGAGGAAGAGAGGGTTGGCAGTAAGCGAAAGGATTTGGTGTGGAATCTCAGAGCGAATTAAACACATAGTAGTATTGTGAGTCTACACAGCAAGACATTGTGATCTTGTCTTGAAACCCTCATCTTACCTCTTTTGTTTTTAGCAAAGCATTATTATGAACAACAATCAACATGACTACAATTTTGTAATTTTTCCCATTGTTGCGGACTTGAAAGCACAGCTGAGCTAACCTGTTCTTTTATCTCAGTCTCTAGTTCTCAAGCTTCACCTTTCACAGCTGCAGAAGCTCATGGGTGGTGGAGGTTGGCAAATTGCTTAGAATTGTAGCCCAGTGCAAACTACCTTGTGGGTTATAACAACAATAAGAAGAAGGGGAAATGTTGACTCATATGTTTGTTATGGCACAGTGAGAGAGAAACACTGATCTGTGCCATAAGGAACAGATCCAGTGACACTTCACACCCTAGAAGACAGGGAGCCGGGGAGCTGGGCCTTCTAATGGAGCTGGGACAGAGCTGGGGAGTTGGGTGACTTAACCTTATGGCAGAGACTGTCTTGTCATTTACCAGACCAGTTTTTCATCTTAGGCAGGCACAAGCTACATTTTCTGCTCTCCTGTGTAGTTATCTGCCATTTTATAGCTGAGTTCTAGCCTTCCCCTTCCTGTCTAGTCTCTGATCCATTTCTCTGCCCTGTCTGAACAGAGGCCATGGGAGGACCTAGAAAGAAATGACCCTGGAAACAATCCGGGCCTTAGAATGACAATGTGGGATGCTTACCACCAACATGAGAGTACACATTTGGGTCATACATAAACTAAAATAACAACAAATAGTCATACTGTGTCATGCTGATGACTCTTTACAATTTGTCTTACAGCACGATAGGGTGGTTGGAGTTGGTCTAATGAGTATGACATTGTCAACTTCTATATCTTCTGCAAGAGAAGATGAGAAAGCCAGGCCTTTAATTAGACACAGACCACCTGGACTAAAACCATTGTTGTGTAGGGAAGAAAGGAGGGGACGGTGCTCTGTGGTAGAGAATTAGCAGAATTGCCCACAGTACAAATGGCTCGGGTCTCACAGAGTGATCAGGAGAAAGGAGGGCTGCGTTTGTGGGATTTGCCATTAGGAAGTCACTGGTGGTTTATGAGAGCACAGTGTAGGATGTGATAATTTTGGATGTGAAAAGAAGAAAGGAAAACATGAGAAGCAAGCTTTTTCAAACCTGGGAAGAAACCTTCACAATCTGAGGTTAACAAAAGGAAATGGGAAATGGTCAGGATATGGAGAGCATCAGTGGGGGGAGGGGAGACACCATGTTAAAATACCTTAAGGTTTTAGTACCAGTAGTCTCTACCAGTCAAGAACATGTGTCGAAATTCCAGAATAACTTAAATAATCATGATATTTATTTACATATATACATATATGTAGACAGAAGTCAATGTGGTAATGTCAAATATATAGTGATTTCAAGAAAAATATAAAACAGGTGGGACCAATAACATTTGTAAGATAATATGTATAAATATGTTATAGGATATATGTATATATCATATAAATGAACTACAGTTAATGTAGATTTTGAATTTGAAGAAACGGAAATCAAAAACAAAGAACTATATTTCACCCACTAGAAGCACAGAATACACATTCAGTAAAACGAGTGCGAGGAATCTAGGAACTGAGCACTTACAATGAGGTAAAAGTGCAACATTCCCTACAATCTAAGAAAAAGCTGGGGTCCCACCTTCCTTCATCTTCCCAGTTAATTTTCTCAAGATGGCAAACACTATACCAAACAAGGCATTAATATTCTAACCTGTAGAGCCTGTATAAAGGACTACTGTTTAAAGACTAAAATTTGACCTACCAGTTAATACTTTCAAGATATCGGGAAGAGAATGAAGCTAGTGCATCAGAGTGGGGAAGATGGCTCACTGGATAAGGGATTGGCCATGTAAGTGTAGGGACCAGAGTTTCAATAGGTCCAACAGCTCGCCTCTAACTCCATGCAAAGTTCAGGAAGCAGAGACTGGATCCTCGGGGCAAGATGGCTACCTAGACAATCAAAGGACAAGCTCCTAGGTCCACGAGAGACCCCACCCTAGAAAATAAAGGAAGGAACCTAGCAACCAGCTCCTGTGAGTTGTCCTCTGTCTTCACACGCACATGTAACATGTGCATGCACGCATCAATAAATGATCAGATACATAAATGAATAAACAATGTGATTTTTAAAAGGAAAGAAAGTCTACTCAGCTAGTCTTGGTGATGTAGAGTCACAGGACAGCAGAGGCTCTTCAGAGCAATCATTAATTACGTAATGATATTTTCAGTCCACATCCTCAGAAGCTCTAATATCAGTACACACCGACCTTGCAAGTTCCTAAGCAGTAACAATTCAATGAAATGAGAATAAAAACCAAAAACGAAAAACACAGTGAAGGACTATTAAATCTGTGCTGTGGAGCACACAGGGGATTGAGCCATTAGACTAATAGATCTATGTCTCTGAAATTGAAAATTGATGATAAATAGGAAAGAAAATAATAATGTTGGTGGTGATACTTTATGTAAGGAGTAGATGTTGGTATTTTCCTCTGGATAGAACAGATATCTCATAAAAAATTATGATTCCCCAAATGATGAGGTGCTCAGAGTAACTTTTATTCTAGTGTTTTTGGAATACTTTATTACATGAGTGTCTGAGACGCTTCAGATCTATAAACAATAGGGGTATGTGTGTACGCTAATGAGATGACTGGTGACAGCCCTCAAAGGCATGAATTAGAGATGAGAGTCTAAGTGTACAAACAGCTTTTCCCTCCAATCACCCTCTAACTGAGTTGTAGACAGCTGTGGTTGGGTTCTCTTCCCTGTGATCCGAATGGAGACTTGGACTTCCTCAAAGAGCCATGAGCAAGCATCCACTAGCAGCCATGCCTGGGGACTCTTGGCCCAAGTAATCAATCCTTGAGAGAGAATAATTAATGTCAGCTGTTGGGAACTTGCCCAGACTCAGTTCTTTGGAAATGAAGAGCAGGGTGACTTTGTTAACCCTGGAGGAAGAAGAGAAAATGGAGGGGCAAAGAAGTTTTCTCCCGGAAGCCTCTGGGTACAAACTGCAGCAGACGACTTAGGCACATAAGTCGGTGAAAGCAGATACAAGAGAGTGAACAAAAAGACCAGGACTGAGCATCACTACAGAGGGAAAGTGGGAAACAAGCGAGAGCACACGAGTGCCGATGAGAGGGAAAACAAGGAAACGGAAAACCACTCTACAGCCACAGGCACTTAGAGACCTAAGTGCAGTTTAAGAAGATCTTCTGAAGTAAAATATCAAGTTTCAAGCAAACATGATTTAGCAGCTGCACCAAAGGAGAAGCAGATCACCCCTCAGGCCCAGATGTTTTCTTTGCTTATCAAGTTGTTTATCCAAAGGATCAGTTCCTTCTGGACATTATGGTTGGAATTTTCCTAGTGTCTTCCTACCTTCTATCCTGGGCTAATGAATTCAGTTTTGCAATCTTTATCTAAAAGCTCTCTGTGAGCACCAGAGTATGTTGTGAAAGCGCCTTTCCCATTCCCAAGGTTTTAGAAAATTGGTTAAGCTCTGCAAACTTTTGGCAGGCAGTGCTGTGTGTGGATCTCAGGAGCGCTGTGGGTCAGGAAGGCTGGTGCACCAGCAATCTGGGGCCTTGGGTTCTTTACTTTCCTGGGGCTTTAGTCAAAGCCTCTCCTCATGCTCTGTCTCCTTGAAACTGGTGACTGATCCTTTATTAGATAAGTTGGAACACAAATACACACACTCACACAGATGCAAAACGTGTATCATATCTACATCTATCCCTCTATCATCTAACTATCCTTCTATCTATCTGTCTGTCTGTCTGTCTATCTATCTATCTATCTATCTATCTATCTATCTATCTATCTATCTATCTACCTATTTCTCACATATGGAAAGCTTGGTCTCCAGCATCCCAGAGCTCTGATGTGGGGTCTCTGGGATGTGATTGGATTGGAAAGGCCAGATTCATAAAACAATCCAATGATGGATTTGTAGTAGATGGGGTTTTGTGGCTTGGTGAAAACCTTAGGAAAAAGGCTACATGGTGGAATCATATTTCTGAAAGCGAGGCCTATTCACCATTTGTCCTGGGCTGCAGTGTGCAGGACAGCTATTTATCTCTCCACTGTTTTTCCTTAGATGATTCTCTCGCTCTGAAGCTCCATCTCCTGACGGACACTAACTTTCCTTTAAGTCTGGGCTGAAGTGTGACTTAGAAACGACAGCAGTGTTACTCTGTGCTTTGTCACATGAAGCCACTGCTGATTCTTTACAGAAATACAGATCACATAGTTTTCTGTCAGCTAGGGGACTCCTCCTATCATGACTGTGTCTACAGGGAGATGGAACATTGTTCCAGGCATCTCTGAATGCTTAACATAGACCCTGACCTGTAAGAAGCGGTCTACACATAGTAAATTCTTAAATGAAGACTCTACAGGGGAGGGGAAAAGCCTCCAACAACCAATGAGGAGAAGGCAAAATATGAAGTTGGTTAGAAATTTATTATATCTGATAACAGGGGGGCATTCAGATAAAGATTAATCACTTTTTTGTCAGGCCTAGGACTCCTACAATTCAAGTTCTGTAGACGCTGTCTTGTCTTGAACAGATCCTATGTAGATTTATTCTGGATTGGGATGGATTCAGCTTGTGGCAGGAAAGAGATGCCACATCTAAGTGGCGGAAATGGAGTCAGCAGAGTTAGTGAAGAGCTTAGAGAGATGTGAAAGGAGAACAGAGGCACTGCAGCCCTCAGACACTAGCACCACAGTTCTTAATGCAGAACAAGTGCATAGGGGTTAATGGAAACTTCAACAGTAAAGCTGAAGCTGTGGTCATTGACGGAAGAAGCTTCCAGAAAGAACTGGGACCTTTCGTGAGCCACTGCCCACCTGGAGACACACAGGAGAGAACTAGAGGGATGAGTGTCCTGACCTCTGCCCTAACCATGCTCAAACTCACAGCCATTTCTGTTGACTTACTGTCCCCGCCAGCGGGGACCCAGTTATTCAGGGTCCCGAAGGGGCGCTACCCTTGGGCCTAAATGGGGGACGAGAGAAGAAGGAGACTAAGCAAGATTCTGTTGTCAAGGTCTCGTTTATTGGGATGAACGTTACGGCTTTTAAGGCTTTCAGGTAGGGGGAGTGACCTTTGTGAAACATGAAGGAGGGGGAGATGAGGGTATAGGCAGTGATAGCTGGAGGCAAAGAAGTCAGGCGATGAGGTCAGGTGGTGGAGACACTGGGTGTTGACTGAGGAGATAACTGGTATCTGCTCGAGCTGAGGCATCCCTTGAATGTTATCTTCCTGTGCTGTAAATTCATGGGAGAGGCTTTGTCCAACAATCTTAAGACTTATGGCAGTCATCTTAGGGGTGAATATCTGTGGCCAAACAGCCCAGAGTCACCTAGTCACTTTGAGCCATGTAGTCAAAAAGCGGCTAGGCCCAAATCCAATATGGCTCTGTGCAACCTACACCAACGTGGACGATGTGGGCAGGGAGCCTTTTCTACATAGTCCGGGTCAGCCTTCAGGAGCATAGGATAGGAAGGAAAGAGCAGTGATGGGATTTATGCCAACCAGATTCCCGCACGAACTGCCCAATTCCTGCTGTCAAGGCTGTTTGCAGCCCTCCTGTGTTTCTTTTAATGCAGTGTATCTCTGTGTGTATTTGTGTGTCTGTGTCTGTGTGTGTCTGTGCGTGCTCACATATACATGGAACATGGGGAACACACATGTGCATGTGCACATGTGTACACGCGCCAGTGTATACACACACACACACACACACACACACACACACACACAAACTGATACTTCACTAGTTTGGGACCAATTAAATAGGCCATACAGTCTAGACAGTGAGCACCACAGGTCAGCATTTCTCATCTACACTGGGATTGCAAGTGTGCACATCCACATATGACTTTTCTTTTTTTTTTTTTAAAGATTTTGTCTACTTTTTTATGTATATGAATACACTGTAGCTGCCTTCAGACACACCAGAAGAGGACATCAGATCTCATTACAGATGGTTGTGAACCACCATGTGGGTGCTGGGAATTGAACTCAGGACCTCTGGAAGAGCGGTCAGTGCTCTTAACCGCTGAGCCATCTCTCCAGCCAGTGACTTTTCATTTAAACATGGGTTTTGGGGATCAAACTCATATCCTCATAGGTAATGATTGAATTATTTCCCCAGACCTGCACCGTGACTCTGCAATCAGTGTTTCTAAAGTTTCAGGGTTTAAGCTGCTGCTCACTTAGTCCTAAACAATCTCTGAACATTAACTTAGGGCCCTTGACTTAGATGGAGAAGCAAAACCAAAATCCACTGTCAGGAGGGAAGTTTAGATGGTGGGTCAGGAAGTTAGGAAGAGTAAAAGGAATGAACCTCTTGGGAGAGTGAGCTGGACAGGCAAAGGGGCTGATTCAAAAGTCCTGGCATAACAGAAGGGCACAGGGTGATGCTGTGCTCTCACGAGGCCCATGGTGGTGGGTGAGATGTGAGTTATCACACTCCAGACTCAACACAGTGCTTATCTTTCCCCAGACAGTTTTCAGTCATCCCCACAATTTTTAAGTCTCTACCTGTAGCCACCCTACCTCTCCTGGCACAGGAACTGCTACTTACTGGGCCAGTGGCCGAGGTTATCAGAAATAGACCTCGCTAGCCTCTACCTCCTTTCCTCAGATGCATACATACCCATCCTTGCTCCCAAGCTTTTCCCTCTCTTCTGGCCTCTGAGCCTTTCCTCTCATCCTTGGTCACTTTACCTTCAGATTCAAAATGGCACTGTGCTCCCTCAGTTCTGCAAGCCGGTGAGGGAGAGCACTAGTATAATGGGCCCCAAAGGTCATAAACTCGTCACTCATGTTCTTGCCCAGAGCATGGAAATCCTAGATAAATGTTTTATACCCATGGCTGCCTGTTCTCCTAGGTTAATGCTCTGAGTCTGGGTTTCTTCCCCCTCACAGCAAGTGTAGTTTGTGCAAAGACTTCAGGGAGAGCAAATCACTTTCTTTAAGGCTTTCTCTACCTGAGCCATGGATTCCTGAATAGATGGAACTGTAAACAACGTGTTCCTTTCCTTTCTTTGCACCCTCCATTACTGGGCTCCTGGATCTCTATGTGCCTGGAATTCTGGGTTCCACACAGTATCTGCAACATTGCTTAGTGTCCTCTCTGAAACTAATCTCTGGCTTCAGACCCTTGCAGACACTGCCTGTGTGTGCAACGGTGGGCAGTCACTTGATCGTAAGGAACCTGTTGTGTGAAAATGGAAAAGGTTCCTGCGCCTTTAGGGTGTGTGGACATCAAATGCATGGTGGCTGCAAAGCACTTTGTGGGCTGCCTAGGATTTTAAGAAGTGCTAAGAGTTAGCCGACAATATTTTTTATCTCTCTCCTCTTGCTGGTGATAAGTTTTCTTCCACCTACGCATCATTTCCTAGATGTGATAACTTGAATCTGAAACATCTCTCACAGGCTTTGTTTTTCTTTTGCAACTCAAAGTTTCCGTGTGACCAAGACTACCCTTTTCAAGTACATGCTAATAAACTCTGAGTGGCTTTAGGAGGTAAGGCCTAATTCCAAAAGGATTTCCCTGGGGCAGTCTTGTGCGGTACTCTGAGCCCCTGGTTCCCAGGGTTTCTGCTTCTTTCATGAGAGCAGTCTCTGTCACATGCTCCTACCACCAAGTTCTGAGCTGCTCTTCCTTTTCTCCCCCACGTTAATAGACTGAATCCTTTTCTCCCCCAGTTCTTCTGTCCAGCATTATGCCATAGCATCACAAAGGACCTAAGGAGCTGGATACTGTGCTTTCTGTCTCGCTGACTTTAACCACACCATCTCCTCTCCCCCAATGCCCTTCATTTTTGTGTTCCCTAATATCCTTCTTCTTGGCCCTACTCACTTCCTCCCTTTCCCACGAGGCCTCCCTGGTACCTCAAGCCAAAGCTGTTCCAGCTCAGTGAAGTCTCATAATCTTCTGCTGCCTCTTTTAGAATAACCTATTCTTTATTATATGAATTTAATTAAATGCTTTGTTTTCCTAACAAGATGTAGAATAGCTGCTTAAGTAGCGTCAGGACCAAGCATCCTAATCCATTTTCATTAAATTCATTGGTAATGTTTTTTCCAAGTCTGCAGATCATCTCCAGAGAACACTGATCAGGGTTCACTTTCACAATCCATGAATAAAATTTTGTGGGAAAAGCAGAAGAATGAGTCCCCAGATTCTTTATGTGTTTTAATGATAATAAAAGACTGGGGAATCCCTAGGAATCTGAGTGTGATGTGAGCCACAGTACATCTATCCTCACAGAAGTTGGGTGTTAAACGAGCTTAGAAGGCTAAGCAGGAGGAAACACTGAGTCCAGCCAGATGTCCTGTCCAGAGATCAATAAACAATCCACAGACTGATGGATCAGTAGGAAACAAGGAAAGAGAGATATCAGGACAGATCTTTAAGTCAACATTTGCTAACCATGAGCAAGGGAATGAATTTGTCAGAGTGAACGCAGTCGTACAGGAATGAGAAGACGGCTCAGTATGTAAAGGTCCTGAGTCACACATTGAGCTGGTGTCCTTAAACTCTCCATTATTAATAAAGCAGGAACAACTGCAATTGATGAACTTGCTTACATGGTCTGTAAAGGGAGCACTTCTCATTCTGCTCCTAAGGGTCATGGTGGCAAAAAAATTTGAGCTGTCAAGACACTGTCACATTTCTCTTACCACCTGGTATAGTCTCAACATAGTCTCTCCTCACCTCCTACAAAACCACTTGCTAAAATTTATGCCCCACTGTGTGGGACCAAGAGTGGAAACAGTCTACGATGTTTACAGATGAGGTTCTGGAAGGCAGTGTGGGTTAGATGACATCATCAGAGTGGCTTTTTAGAGCCCCTTGCCTTCTGCACTAGTGTTTCCACGGGGTATTTACCAAGCTAGAGAACAAGAGAGCACATTGTTTATTTATTTCCAATATGGCTATGAGTTCTTGTTTTAGATAGAATCTCAAGTAGCCTGGGCTGGCCTCGTACCCACCATGTAGACAAGCATGACTTCGGGTCCCCAAAGCCATCCTAACATTTTTAACTCATTGTCAGAACTACTTTTTGATTCCTAAGGTTAGTGAGCTTTTTAAGTTTCAAATTGTTTATCCGTAGATTCCCTTGTATTAGTATGCAAAGAATCATATCCTCTGGGAAGAGAATTTTGCTTCCCACCACTGCATGTTGCTTTCTTTTTCCTGAACCTAAATTGTTAAATGGAGACAGTGATGGCGGTAGTCTGTCACAGTTCCTTCTCTAAAGCAAATACTGATTTGTCCCTGTGGAATAAAGTCTGGGATGAGTTTCTCTGGAAACACTTGATCTAGTTATGGAAGTCCTCATGAATTTTTTTAATCTTTCTTTCTTTTCTTTTCTTTAGAAACTATAAATGTGTGCCATCATTTATTAAATAATTTTTATATTTATGTTACACACAGATATGACCAATATTGATGGACTCTTGGACACAGAAGAGCTGTTCTGTGTCTTTTCCTACAGTGTCCTGGACTCAGTTATTTCAAACACTGTATTATCTTGAGGCTAAGCAAGACAGTCATGTATGTGACTGTATTCATATTTTTTCCATCTTTATTAAATTGGGTATTTCTTATTTACATCTCAAATGTTATTCCCTTTCCTGGTTGGTTTCCAGGCCAACATCCCCCTAGCCCCGCTCCCTCCCCTTCTATATGGGTGGTCCCCTCCCCATCTTCCCCTCATTCGTGCCCTCCCCTCAAGAATTCCATCCACTGGGGGTTCAGTCTTGGCAGGACCAAGGGCTTCCCCTTCCATTGGTGCCCTTACTAGGCTATTCATTGCTACCTAAGCAGTTGGAGTCCAGGGTCAGTCCATGTATAGTCTTTGGGTCGTGGCTTAGGCCCTGGAAGCTCTGGTTGGTTGGCATTGTTGTTCATATGGGGTCTCAAGCCCCTTCAAGCTCTTTTGGTCCTTTCTCTGATTCCTTCAATGTGGGTCCCGTTCTCAGTTCAGTGGTTTGCTGTTGGCATTCGCCATATGGCATATGTATTTGCCATATTCTGGGTGTGTCTCTCAGGAGAGATCTATATTCAGCTCCTTTCAGCCTGCACTTCTTTGCTTCATCCATCTTATGTAGTTTGGTGACTATATACGTATGGGCCACATATGGGGCAGGCTCTGAATGGACGTCCCTTCAGCCTCTGTTCTAAACTTTGCCTCCCTATCCCCTCCCAAGGGTATTCTTGTTCCCCTTTTAAAGAAGGAGTGAAGCATTCACATTTTGGTCATCCTTCTTGATTTTCATGTGTTCTGTGCATCTAGAGTAATTTGAGCATTTGGGCTGATATCCACTTATCAATGAGTGCATACCATGTGTGTTTTCTGTGATTGGGTTACCTCACTCAGGATGATATTTTCCAGTTCCTTCCATTTGCCTATGAATTTCACAAAGTCATTGTATTCTTATTTTTTAATATGTGCTCTCCTAGTAGGGTTTTCTTCATTTAATTCATTCTTTCCCATGCACAATAGGAACAGTGGGGAGGATTCCTTTGCTCATTATTGTTAAGTCTCAATCTCCCCAAAATGACAGTCTAGGCTCAGCTCAGGTTGACTTTTGACAGGGTGGAAGGATGGCTAAGAGACAGACAAAACTTATGCTCAGCATTGCTCAGAAACCAGTGAAGACTTCTGTTGTCAGGGGCTACATCTCTCCCTCTGGCATTGGGGCACCAAATCCCTATCAGCACACACCTGAAGTTCCTATCAAAGCTGCCCTCTTGGCTTTTCACTTCCCCATTGGGACTGTAAACTTCAAGAGGTTCAGCCTGCACGCCCCTCCTCTCAAAGGCTGTACAGAGCTATATTCAGATCTGTTCCTGAAATATTTATAAGGGCTGAAACCCAGAGCGGCCTAGTGTCCTGTCAGTAGAGGGATGGTAAAGTAATGTGAAGTGTATACAAAATATGGTTTTATCCATAAAAAACAATTGAATTAGCATTTGTATTAAACAAGTCAATTTCATGTTTTATGAAATAACCGACTGAAAAAGGCAAACATTGCATGTGTCCATTTATATTCAGAATCTGAATTAAAACATATACCACATATCACACATACACCAAATAAATTGTTGATTATTACACATACTCCTCCTCCAACAAATAAGTGCTCTCTCTCTCTCTCTCTCTCTCTCTCTCTCTCTCTCTCTCTCTCAGTCTCTCAGTCTCTCTCTTCTCTTCTCCTCTCCTCTCTCCCCCCCCACCCCCGCCCCACTGTTATGGTCTCCCATGACTTACATTTGAAAGGGGACTTGAAGTGACTTGTTGAGTCTCCCAATTCATGTGGTTTGAGGAGAACAGCAGCAAACTGGGGTCATGCTGTGAGGAGAAGGTTCCCTGTGTTTGGTTTTGTGAGACCTGATTAGAAGATGACAGAGTAGCACAGAGGGAGTGGGTTCACTCCTGATGAAAACAGCTCTGATTTGTGCACTTAGGAACCCTGTTAAGGTAAAGACTGAAAACAAGGGTTTCTGGAGCAGTCTGCACTTCCAGGTGACATACAGGCTACTGGGCTACTGCAGGAGATTGTCTCTGTCTTCCTCCAATTTCTCAGTACAGAGAGGAAAGGAATTTGGTTGTAGGACCGAAGATTCAGTGTTTTCTTGCAAAGTGAAACAGATCTGCTCACATTCCATTGTCTGAAGCTCTAAGAGACAGGGAAGCAAGGGGAATGTGTATTTCTAGTCCTCTGTGAAGGACTGGCCAGTTATCGCTGGGTAAGCAGGGATTTTAATGTCTCATTCAGGGCCTTAGAATTCTCCCAATGCAATCAATAAACGCTAAGCTTAAATGGACCCAGAAGAACCAAACATCATTTTGTGTAATCCATTGTGAGCTACTCTCTCAGAAATGCAGGGAGGACTCCTCCCTTGCCTGAGGATCAATGGCTCCTCAGGAACCTTATTTAATTGTTTCTTTATTCCTGAGGTGTGGGTAATTTGTTAAGTGCATTGGATTTAAGTGCATCTGAGAGTGTAGATTATGTATCAGCTCTCTAGATATGTTGAATAAAAGGTGTGGCCTTGTTCAAATAGGCCAGTTCAATAGAAAATAATTATATCAGATTTCTATTTCATGCTGCACGAAGTGACCGATAAATGAACCAGCGCCTGCTCCCTGAAAAACAAATGAGCTTAAAACAAACTGAAATCCTGTTTGCTTCAAAAGAAGACTCGAGATTTTGGATTTTGCAGTCAAATGGATAGAACTAGAAAATATTATCCTGAGTGAGGTAATTCAGACTCAAAATGACATGCATGGTATATACTCACTAATATGTGGATATTAGCCAAAGAGGACAGAACACCCAGGGTACATTCCTGAGTTTCTTATTGCAGCCATTCGGATTGGTGTACCTTCTCTGAGCCACCGCACTAGAGGACCAACCTGGTTCTCTAACAGTGCACCATCTTGGTTTGCCCTAAAGACCTATTAAAAATATATGACAAGCAACATTCTACTGTATATATTTGGCTTCTTAGTCAAAGATCAAGTGTCCATGAATGGTGCTTTTATTTCCAAGGCTTCACTTCTATTCCACTGATCAACCTGTCTACCTCTGTACCAATGCCACGCAGTTTTTGAGGAGATAAACATGTGAAAGGCCCAAAGTGAAGATGCTTTAATCCCCCTTGTGATGGAGAAAAAAGCAGTCATGGGAGGCAGAGGGAGGGAACAGCCTGAGTGAGAGAGAGGAAAGGGAGGAGAAAGGAGGAACATGATCAGGTATTGTGGGGAGGACAAGAGAGTAGTCCTGAGGGTCAGCAGAATACACGGAAATATTCAACCTCAGTGGGCGGCAGGTGAGAGGACTCTCTAGAATGAGAGACCTGGGAGTTGAGAGATTCTCAGGACTCAAAGGGAGGGACCTTAGATGAAATTCCCAGCAGTGGGGAAAGGGACCTTGTGGAGTCCATCTGCAGTAGAAAGACAGGGCATCAAGAGGAGGGATGGGGCTGCCATTCCACAGTCAAACACTCTGACAGCATTGTTCCTGTCTAAGGGAACTGCAGGGACAAAACCAGAGAAGAAACTGAGGGAATGTAGGCCCAGTGGCCTGCCCAAATTGGGACCCATCTCAAGGGGAGGCTCCAAGGCCTGATACTATCACTGATGCTATGGGGCGCTTATAGACAGGAGCCTAGAATACCTGTCATCTTAGTGGCCCAACAGGCAGCTGACTGAAACAGAGGCAGATACTTATACCCAACCAATGGACTGAAGTCTGGGACCCATGATTGAATTAATGAAAGGCTGGCAGAAGCTGAGGAGAAGGCTTACCAGCAGTCTCAACCAACCCAGGCCCCTGAGATCTCTCAGACACTGAGCCACCAGTAGGCAGCATACATTAAGTGGTCTGAGACCGTGGACACACATACAGCAGAGGCCTGCCTGTTCTGGCCTTGGTAAGAGATGTGCCTAAACTTGGAGAAACTTGTGGCTCCTAGGAGTTGACAGATCTGGGTGTGTTAAGGAGGAGTGAGGGGATGTTAGGGACCTCTTCTTGGAGACAGGGAGGAGGAGGAATGGGATGAGGAACAGTGGAAGGGGCAGACATGACCAGACTGTACAAAAAAAGAAATAAAAAATTGTCCGTGTGAAATTCTCAAAATATTATCTTAAAATGTGTGCTTGTGTATGTGTGCACATGTGCGTATATGTTTTGCATATGTGTGTGTGGTTGTGCGTGTGTGTGTGTGTGTGTGTGTGTGTGTGTGTGTGTGTGTGTGATTGCTAATGTTGTTGGTCACCTTGACACATCCCTAGGAAGAGGTAACTTCAATTTAATAATAGATGTGGTCAGACTGGTCTATGGCCACCTATACCTGAGATGCATTGTCTTCCTTACTAAGTGATGGAGAAGCGCTCATCCCACTGTGAGTGATGTCATCCCTAGGTAGGCGAACCCAAGCTATGTAAAGAAAGCTACCTGAGAAAGACTGAAGAAGCAAGCCAGTAAGTAGCATTTCTTCATGGCCTCTTGTTTCTATTCTAATATCTGCCTTCAGAGGTGTGTGTGTGTGTGTGTGTGTGTGTGTGTGTGTGTGTGTGTGTTTATACACATAAGTATCTGTAAATACAGATACATATACACATACATACCCATAAAAGGACTAGGCAGATGAAACAGTGGATAAGGCACTTGCTGTGCAAGCAGGAAGACCAGAGGTCAAGTCCCTAGTAGGAACAAAAATGCAAAGTGGACATTCTGGAAGCAGAGACTGGATACCTGAACAAGGTGGCTGACCAGACTAGACTAATCAGTGAGTTTTGGATTCAAAAGAGAGAGACTACTCAATATATAAGTGCAATGGGATTAGGGCATGTACCTGGCATTAATCTCTGGCCTCCACACAATGCTCACACAAGTTCAGACGTATCTGTATACACACACACGCACACGCACACGCACACGCACACGCACACGCACAAATACACCCACACAGGTTCACTCATGCACACATGCTCACACACAAACCCCACACTGCTTTAAGCATTGGGAAGGTTGTCCTGAGAATCCTCAACCCTCACCATGAATGACTGGATGCCTTTCTGCAATGTGCCCTGGTGTAACTTTTGTGTTGTAGAAAATATTTAATCTCAAATTGAAGTTTCTACCCTGCTTTTGATCATTCAGTTCCTAAATAAAAGACACACAACCTTTACATTAATAATAAGAATAACAACAATAATAATCAAATTTTGCAACAAAATTAATCTTAAATTTTTATCAATTTATAATGACATATACTAATAAAACCTGAATCAATATATATAAAATTCTGGGTCAATGTATGAAATATAACCTCATTTCTGCATCAAAATATAAACATCTCTACCAAGGTAAGATTATGGCTATAAAATGGTGGGTTTTGTTGGTGGTGATTAGGTGTATATTCAATAATCTACCCATATTTGTCTACATTTTAAATTTCTCTGTATCCCCTTTTCTTCTTCTCAACCCTTTCCCTTTATCTGAGAAAGAAAGGAGGGGAGTGAAAAGGAAAGGTAAGATAGAAATCCCCAAGTCTATGCTCCTTGTTTAGTTTCCTCCCTGTCCAAGACTATCATTATTTGTAAATCATCCCATAAATGACAACACATATATAATTTATAAAATGACCAAAATTACACACCCCAATATAAGGGACTGGGATGACTGTCTTTATAGAATTGCTTCTTGCTGAATTGGGGTGAAGAATTCCTGTTTGGAGCCTCAAAACAAAATTAGAAAAATGTTTAAGTGAAAAGAAAGCTGGCTGGCATCATTTGTTTTCTAGTCTCTAGGGGCTGAAAAGTTCAGGGCTTAAGTGAAGTCCTGATTGGAACAGTGTGAAAGGTCATCTGGGATTAGCAGTCCTTCCTAAAGCTGCTCTAGAAGCAAGTCTCTGGAAACAGCATCGGTTTGAGGTCTGGTAGGTCAGGGAGCTGGACAGCAGGTCTCAGCGTCTCAGCACCCCCAAGGTCGAATCCTGTCAGAGCTGTTCACTTGGTCTTCCATTCTGTAATGTATAAATCTTACAAGCAGTATATAGCACTACGAAGACGGTCATAGGGAGTATGAGGGTGTACACACCAGCTAAGGATGCTTTTGTTCTTGAGCAGGTGAAGGAACACTGTCTCTCTTCAGAAGTTACTTTGAACACGTAATCAAACTGCAGCGTAAATCTCCCTTCACGCCATCGGAAAGGGTAGTGTGTAATAGGTCCTAAGAACTCTGAACACAACAAGATCTAGTGATCACGTAAGCTCAAGTTCTGGCTGGAGACATACCTATGTCCCAGTCAGTTTCAGAGCTGTTTCAATAGAGGGTTTAATAGTAGACACCACCAGTGCATTTGGTTCTATTCATTTATTCCTGCATGATCTTGGGGGGGGGGTCTCCTTTCATCAAATCTGATGAAAACTTTGGAAGGAGTTCAAAGCCTTTTCTTCTTCCCTGTTAACATAAATTTAAATATTTTCCCCAAAATATTGTGTCCTTGGTCCATCAACCCAAAATCCTCAAAAGTAGAGGTTGATTCAATTTAGCAGCCCCCACCCCCCTTGATTTAGGTCTTCTCTATGTTGACCTTTCTCATAGAGGATTTGCAATATCAACACAACCATAGAACTTACAACCACCTTCTTCTTGATATTTTAAAGCAAGTATTATTTATTGAGACAGGGTTTCTCGAGTAGCCAGACTGACGTGATTGTGGATCAAACTGGCCTTGAACTCACAACAAACCCATTTGTCCCTGCCTTTGTCTTCCAAGTATTGAAATCAATGTTCTTGATTTATTTATCTATATAATCTTGAAAACACTTATGTCAATTCCCATTTTTTCTCCCTTCATTAAAGGCCAATATTCTGTGACTAAATATCCTGCAACCGCCATCTTGTTATATAAATTAATTTGATATCCTTCTCTATATCCAACTTCATTCAAATTTCATTCATTTACTGTATAAGCATATTCCCAGCCATCATTACCTATTGAGAGTTTGTGGCTTGGGCCATGGGCCAGGCAGAGCAATCGCCAGTTCTCCTGTGGAAGCCCATATTTATAGAGCCTGGTTGTTCATACCAGCAAGATGGCCTATTTCACAGTAGCTCTCATCAGCTGCCATCAGTTCTCCTGTGGGATACCCCATTCCAAGGAGACAGGCTGACTGCTCAGAGTATAAGAAACCTTACTCCATTTATCTCTTGTGAGCACAGCTTTGTTTTTCTGTTGGATAAAAGCAAAACAACTTTGCCCCAACCCCTATTCTGGATCCTCGCATTGTCATTGATCACCAGAATACATCTTTCCTATGACAAAATGCTTTTGGGCAACAGAAAAGCATAACTTTTTAATTTGAAATTGTAAACATACCTTATGTGGATAAATATACTCAGATTTACCTTTCTTCTTATACACATTTAAGAGTGGTGTGTATTTTATTCTTTAAGTTGCTAAGAACATTACTATTACTAAGCAAAAATCTATATAGTATACAAATAAGGAGAGTATGTAATTTTGGGTCCTAGACTATTGCTTGAAAGTGACTGTATCTATCAGCAGAAGGTCCCACCCTGACTTTATTGTGTAGACCAGCATGGTCCAGGACTCAGAGATCTGCCTGTTTCTGCCTCCTGCGCCTGCGATTTCTTAGCTCAGATGCTGGTTGCACCTGTTACTAGGCTGACATCTGTTCCCAGCTCAGGGCTGCACTTAGTGGCAGTGCAGCAGCAGCCAGGCACCAAGTAGAGCCCTCAAGGCCCTGGGCTGGCCGGCCAGTGTTTAAGCCTCTTGATTTGTCTCTCAGGAACTGTGCCATTTGGTGAGCAGGGGTAGAGCTACATTTTAGGTCATGTTAACTCCTGCAATCACCCCCTGGAACCATGCATATCAAACCAGCATGCACTCCTATGCTTGCTGGAACCTTGCAAATCTTGTGGAAAACAACTTTGTTAAGGAACTAGGTCTTCCTGCCCCTTAAGTCTTAAAGGGACAGCACTTTTTTTCCAAATCTGGGAATCTGAAGTCAATTTTACTAAATGTGAGTTCTTGCCACATTTTGGTTTTCTAACGTATTGTTGAAATATTTAATCTCAGATATGGGTTTCTACCTGACGTTGATCATCAAGATTCCAGATAAAAGACACACAACTGGAGTTGGGGATTTAGCTCAGTGGTAGAGCGCTTGCCTAGGAAGCACAAGGCCCTGGGTTCGGTCCCCAGCTCCGAAAAAAAGAAAAGACACACAACTTTTATATTTATAATAAGCCTTAATCAGCACTAGTGCTGGACTGAAATCTACCCTCTATGCTATTAAAATCTACTTCCCCATCAATAACCCTGAGTTATAATTTGCCATGTACCATCTGCAGAACTCGTAACTCCAATTGGCTAGCCCTCCTGGCTGTGTTTTCATGATTCCCCTACTCCATGATGGCTTCCTCATTCTTCCATCTTCTCTCTCCCACCTCACGGTCCTGCTCAGACCCCAAACCTGGGAACCCCAAATGCTGCCCATCTCAACTCTGCTCAGGTATAGGCTGTAGTCATCTTTAATCACTATGCAGGGATAACTTAGGGGACGAGGTTACATAGCCTCACCTGGGTCTACGTGCAGATTCTCTCATCCACCAGGCCATGTAATTAGTATTCCATTACACAGAAAAAGATCAAACCTCAACACTTTCCTGCTCCTTCAAAAGCCACCAAGTGTCCTCACTGGTCCTGAAAGCAGAACCCAGCCAGTGTTCTGTGTATAGCACGGAACTGCCTTTTATCTAGGAGGTAGTTTATAGGCAACTTTGCCAAGTTTTATGATGGGAAGGTGATTTCCTCTTAGCCATCCTCACTGACCCTGGACTTGGAAGGAAGAGACCTATGTTTGCCCAAGGAGGGACAGATGGGATTGATTTCAGTCTGTCAACAGTTCACTGACATGAAAGATTGAGAAATCCTCTCTTGGGTATTTTTAGAAGACATTAGATCACAGGACAACACTGCTATCCTTTTCTTTTAAATGGAGTTGATAACGCTCTTACCATCCAGGTAACTTGTTTTGATAATGTACTGATCCAGACTCATTGGTCACTATGAAGTTGAAGGAGATGCCTGGTATCACTATGATAGAAAATATTCATTTCCAAATAATCAAATAATCAAAACTTTTCTCATAAATTAATAATACAGGTCTCTAACTGAAATATAATGAAGTTTAATGAGTTTTTCTCAGAGAGAATTTTCTTCAACTTTGAGTAAAATTAGCCCTACTATATAACAGCATTAGAGTAGAAAAACCTCCTTTCATTTCTGTTTGTATCAATGGTGGGGCGGTGATACTGTTATTGATTTTGTCTAAACAAATGCTAGCACTCAAAGAATAGATGGAAATACCTGCAAATTAAGGAACATCTTCCATATACAGATCCATTTTAAGTAATTTATAGGCCTTTTCTTTCTTAGCAATACTAGAGGGTGTACTTGCGATCAGACACAACCCATCTGGGTGCAGTTTGTCAGGAAGAATGAGCTTTAACATTATAAAGAAGATAACTTTTTATTATATGAGTTTAGAAGTTCAAATATGATTTTTATGAGACTAAACTGATCAACACACCCATCTTTACAGTTTCTCTCTTTGGTTGGACATTATATTTGTTTTATAAGAGTCAGGATTCTTGGAATCCAAAGAGCACAGTCAGAATCATATGCAAGAAAGAGCAAGCTGCTTAAAACTAGGTGTTCTTGGAATTGCAGTCAGCCACAGTAGGAGAGCATCCTACGGAAGGGCTTAACCTATGTGCATTTATGTGCACTGTTAAATGAGAAGCCTAAAGGTATTTCCAGGATCAGGTTAATAACGTGACAAGCTGGGCTTCTAAAGTTGCAAGGGTTGTTTTGTCTGTTCTTCCAGGTCACATAATATCCTCAAACAGTAACAAGCAAATAATAGCCGAGTGTTCATGGCACATGCCTGGAAGGCGGGGACAGGCAGGTCTCTGAGTTTGAGGCCAGCTTGGTCTACAGAGTGAGTCCCTGAGGGGCCAGTGCTAAACAAACAAACAAACAAACAAAAAACCTGTCTCAAAAAACTTAAACCCAATATTAATAATCGTGATAATAATAACAACAAAAATAACAAATATAATAAAAATAACAACTTGTCCAAACCCAAGGCTTTCATTTCTTGCATATCACCTACCAAGTGAAAAATATTGTACAAAACTCTAGGTATCTATGCTTACCTCGTTAGAATCCTCACATGCCTCCCTCACAGACAACTGTCAGAGAAAGGCATTAGGATTGCTCAAATTGACTTAGATTAGACATAATCTCGTCATATAGAACTGAGTCCATTGGCTCTGCAGTGAACAATGTCCTTCACATAGGCCCATGTCCTACTTCCTGGATGCTGTCCATATGCTACCCTACCTGGCAAATAGCATGGTATTGATGCAGTAATATTGAAATTGGGGTGTTCAATAATATCATAAGAAGTCTTTTGAAAGTGAGATTGAAAGATTGGATTCTGAGGTTTGTGAATGGATGTGGAACCTGAAGTAAAAGCAGAATTAGGATGGTGTCTAGGAAGTAGAAAAGATAAAGAAATTGATTGTTTCTGTTGTTGCTCTAGTTGGCAGCATGACCCTGGGGGAGGGGGCTCTAAAAATAGGACAGACTAAAGTTTTTGTGAAATAGTCAACATTATCCAGAGCCTCAGATGATGCATCCCATGAGGATTAAGAAAGGTCACCTAAGTCAAGTTCTCATGAGATCAGGCTGTATGATCAGTCATGAGAACAAGGAGAAGCTGCACACAGGAAAGCATAGTTTTCAGTAACAGCCATGGATCTCAATAGCTGAAGGGAATTCGTTCCTGTCCACTACTCCTCAGAGGAGCATGAAAGCACATCCCAAGAACAATTTGTGATTTGAAAATCTGACCATCAGGACCTACAAAAAGTAACCCATAATATTTAACCCATTAGATAGGTGATAACGTTTTAGAGCATCGAGAGGGAGTTGTGCATCCAAGGAAAATTAAGGTCTGAGGCTCTGTTATCAGCTGTGGAGAGACACAGAGCTGGGGATGTAGCCCAGGTCTTGTGTGGCTCTGGGTCCAGTGAGCACCAGTCAGAAAAATGAAACAGAAGGAATTGTACATTGATAGTTCACAAAATATCATATACTTCAGAAGACTGACCAAAGTCACTGAACAGTACGGTAAAGTGAATTTGGGTACAGAGAACCTCACAGATGCAGCTTAGGTGTTGGTGAGTCTAGAGCAGAGGTACCCACAGCCTGCAGGCCACATGTAACCCAGGTTAGGTGTGAATATGGTATATAACACAATACTTAAAACATGATGAGGTATCCTGGTGACTTTCTTTTAGGTAACATGATTCTATGTTTCTCTAGTGTGAACTTCATAGATGACAGTACTCTTGTCAGTGTGTTACAAAAAATAAACTTATGACTGCTTTCATGACACTTTGTTCATAGTATGGACACCATTAGATTTAACATTTGGTCCCAAACAATTCCTGCTTATCCAGCGTAGTCCAGAGAAGTCAAAAGGTTGGACATCCCTAGTCTAGAGGTTGTTTGAATGATAGAATTGGATAGTGTTTGGTAGGTCGATCTCCTTTTTTTTTTTTTTTTTTTCCTGAGCTGGGGACTGAACCCAGGGCCTTGCGCATGCTAGGCAAGCGCTCTACCACTGAGCTAAATCCCCAACCAAGGTAGGTCGATCTCATCTGATCTTAGTTTCACAATATCCTATTCCTGAGTTGTATTTGAGATCCAAGAGAAAATGGGACAATTTTATTTACCTGATCCCCAAATATGTTAGGGAAGTCAATGATATATGTTTTAAGGAAGGTGCTGTGACTTAGACTTAATGATATCAGACATCTCAGGAATTGTGGCCTTTGTCTTCAAGATGGCTGCTAGTAAATCCAAATATCACTTGATTGTAAGAAAAGGAGGACATAAGGAGAGAAGAAACCCAGCTGCTCTCATCCTAAGCAGATCTTCCAGAAGTTGCATTTAACAAGTTTGCATATTTTCATTGATGGAAATACAAATGATCTCTCATAGCTGTAACAGAAACTGGGATTTGCAACCCTAAATGCAATACCTTAACCCTCTTAGCGATCCTCATGGTGAACTTGAAGTTTTGGTCTTTCAGGTAAATGGTGTGCTAGATTTTCATACTGGGACAAGAACCTGAAGAAAGTAGCTTAAAGGGAGGAAAGACTGATGTCTGACCAACAGTTTTAGGAATTTCAATGGATGAAGAGCTTGCTCCTGTGTTGTGAGCCTGTGGTCAGGTAGAATGAGATGATTCCCCCAGAAGTTCTTTTATTGATCAAGATAGTTTTCACTAGTCTGAACTTTTTGTTATTCCAAATGAATTTGCAGATTGCTCTTTCTAACTCTATGAAGAATTGAGTTGGAATTTTGATGAGAATTGCATTGAATCTGTAGATTGCTTTTGACAAGATTGCATTTTTACAACATTAATCCTGCCAATCCTTGAGCATAGGAAATCCTTTCATCTTCTGATGTCTTCTTCTATTTCTTTTTTCAGAAACTTGAAGTTCTTGTCAAACAGATCCAAAAAGCTTGGAATGCTCAATTCACAAACCACATGAAGCTGAAGAAGAAGGAAGACTGAAGTGTGGATGCTTCAGGCCTCCTTAGAAGGGGAACAAAAATACTCACAGGAGGAAATATAGAGACGAAGTGTGGAGCAGAGACTGGTGAAAAGGTCATCCAGAGACTGCCCGACTTGGGGATCCATCCCACATACTGAACCAAACTGAGACAATATTGCAGATGCCAAGAAGTGCATGCTGAACGGAGCCTGATAGAGCTCTCTCCTGAGAGGTTTTACCAGAAGTTGGCAGATACAGAGGCGGATGCTCCCAGCCAATCAGTGAACAGAAAAAGGGGTACCCAATGGAGGAGTTAAAGAAAGGACTGAAGGAGTTGAAGAGGTTTTCAACCTCATAAGAACAACATCAACCAGCCAAACCCCCTCCCCCAAAGCTCACAGACACAAAACCACCATTGCAAGACTACACAGAAATGTACCTATGGCTATAGTCATGTAAGTAGGAGAGGGTGGCCTTGTTGGACATCAATGGGAGAAGAGGCCCAGGGTCCCTGTTGAGGCTCAGTGTCCCAATGTAGGAGAATGTCAGGGCATGGAGGTGGGAGGGAGTTTGTGGGTGGGTGAGGGAGCATCTCATAGGAGCAGGAAGAGGGGTTGGGGGAAGGGATTGCATGTTTCTGGAGGGGAAACTAAGAAAGGAGATAACATTTAAAACATAAAAATCCAATGAAAGAAAAAATGTGAAAAAAAAGCAAACAAACACAACATACAAAACCAAACCAAACAAAACAACTGGGACTGAGTCACTTTCTGGACAGCAGAGGTACAGTGAAGGCTGCACACTGAACTGTGGCTCCTTCCTAGTCTCCTGCCTATTTTTCCCTCAAGAAAGTTGGCATCTAAAATTGTCATGTCTAGCGCCCATCCCTGTCTTTTGTTATCACATGAAGAGGGAGACTGGGAGTTTTTCAGAAGATAACTAGTATGTGAAAATATTTTAGACATGAAAATAATTTAATTTATATGTGGTTAAAATAACAAAGGTTTGATATTTTACAAGGCAAAATTATATTTGACTGGAAATTAAAGCACAACTAGAATAAATATTTTAGATTCAGGGTAGTGTTGTTTTCTCACATCAGTGAGGGATGGCTAAGTAGAGGGCTCTGATAGCTCAAGGTATCAAGACTCCAATAAATATGATTCTGACACAAAAGGGCAAAGTCCCCTTTCTGTCTCCTGGTGCACTTCTGAGTTTACCCATGCTCTGACTGCAGAATTACACCTCCTCTTAAATATTTGCCTTCTAAGGACAGACAGTTTCCAGGATGTGTAAGCTCTGAATATCATAGTTGTCATTAGTCATATAATCCTGACCCTTTATATGTCACAGGAAATCATATTAGCTCAACAAAATTGCTTGCTTAAGTTTTAAACTTTTTTTCACCGGGGGAAATTGAATTTTCCTCTCCTGTTTTCTTATCATTAAGACTATTATCACCACGTGTTATCACTAATGTTTCCAGTATTTTCCCTGTAAACTTCCTATGTATTTCTCATTATACCTGTGTAAATTAAAAAATGAAACTTTTAGACTTTTTAAAATTCGTCTTGAAAATCCATATTGAACAGACTCAAAAGAGACTTGTAAACCCCAACACATGGTGTTCAACCAAGTCATAGAGAAGGAATCCCCACCCATTAGACAGTCCCTGACCATGCACTCAGGAGTTTAATCCTCTCCTGTTTGTTAGAGCCTCGTTATGAAAACCAAAGAGACGACCGGAAGTCCCACACCCGCGGATCCTGGCCCGCAGCAGCTCTCTGCTCCCAAACCCCGTGGGAGAGAGACCTCACCGCCTGATCAGGTGGGCACTCCTGAGGCTGCAGAGCAGAGGAGACCACCAACACTGCCCACCCCTGCCCACATCCCTGGCCCAAGAGGCAACTGTATAAGGCCTCTGGGCTCCCGTAGGGGAGGGCCCAGGGGCAGCAGGACCCCTGCGCCTGAGACACCGCCGGAACCTGAAGGAAACAGACTGGATAAACAGTTCTCTGCACCCAAATCCCGTGGGAGGGAGAGCTAAACCTTCAGAGAGGCGGACACGCCTGGGAAACCAGAAGAGACTGCACTCTGTGCACATCCAGACGCCAGAGGAAAACACCAAACGCCATCTGGAACCCTGGTGCACGGAGGCTCCCGGAAAGAGCGGCGCAGATCTTCCCGGTTGCTGCCGCCGCGGAGAGGACTTAGGCAGTACCCCACGAGCAAACTTGAGCCTTGGAACCACAGGTAGGACCAACTTTTCCCCTGCAAGAAACCTGCCTGGTGAACTCAAGACACAGGCCCACAGGAACAGCTGAAGACCTGTAGAGAGGAAAAACTACACGCCCGAAAGCAGAACACTCTGTCCCCATAACTGGCTGAAAAAAAAACAGGAAAACAGGTCTACAGCACTCCTGACACACAGGCTTATAGGACAGTCTAGCCACGGTCAGAAATAGCAGAACAAAGTAACACTAGAGATAATCTGATGGCGAGAGGCAAGCGCAGGAACCCAAGCAACAGAAACCAAGACTACATGGCATCATCGGAGCCCAATTCTCCCACCAAAGCAAACACGGAATATCCAAACACACCAGAAAAGCAAGATCTAGTTTCAAAATCATATTTGATCATGATGCTGGAGGACTTCAAGAAAGACATAAAGAACTCCCTTAGAGAACAAGTAGAAGCCTACAGAGAGGAATCGCAAAAATCCCTGAAAGAATTCCAGGAAAACACAACCAAACAGTTGAAGGAATTAAAAATGGAAATAGAAGCAATCAAGAAAGAACACATGGAAACAACCCTGGACATAGAAAATCAAAAGAAAAGACAAGGAGCTGTAGATACAAGCTTCACCAACAGAATACAAGAGATGGAAGAGAGAATCTCAGGAGCAGAAGATTCCATAGAAATCATTGACTCAACTGTCAAAGATAATGTAAAGCGGAAAAAGCTACTGGTCCAAAACATACAGGAAATCCAGGACTCAATGAGAAGATCAAACCTAAGGATAATAGGTATAGAAGAGAGTGAAGACTCCCAGCTCAAAGGACCAGTAAATATCTTCAACAAAATCATAGAAGAAAACTTCCCTAACCTAAAAAAAGAGATACCCATAGGCATACAAGAAGCCTACAGAACTCCAAATAGATTGGACCAGAAAAGAAACACCTCCCGTCACATAATTGTCAAAACACCAAACGCACAAAATAAAGAAAGAATATTAAAAGCAGTAAGGGAAAAAGGTCAAGTAACATATAAAGGCAGACCTATCAGAATCACACCAGACTTTTCGCCAGAAACTATGAAGGCCAGAAGATCCTGGACAGATGTCATACAGACCCTAAGAGAACACAAATGCCAGCCCAGGTTACTGTATCCTGCAAAACTCTCAATTAACATAGATGGAGAAACCAAGATATTCCATGACAAAACCAAATTTACACAATATCTTTCTACAAATCCAGCACTACAAAGGATAATAAAGGGTAAAGCCCAACATAAGGAGGCAAGCTATACCCTAGAAGAAGCAAGAAACTAATCGTCTTGGCAACAAAACAAAGAGAATGAAAGCACACAAACATAACCTCACATCCAAATATGAATATAACAGGAAGCAATAATCACTATTCCTTAATATCTCTCAACATCAATGGCCTCAACTCCCCAATAAAAAGACATAGATTAACAAACTGGATACTCAACGAGGACCCTGCATTCTGCTGCCTACAGGAAACACACCTCAGAGACAAAGACAGACACTACCTCAGAGTGAAAGGCTGGAAAACAACTTTCCAAGCAAATGGTCAGAAGAAGCAAGCTGGAGTAGCCATTATAATATCAAATAAAATCAATTTTCAATTAAAAGTCATCAAAAAAGATAAGGAAGGACACTTCATATTCATCAAAGGAAAAATCCACCAAGATGAATTCTCAATCCTCATCTTCGATTGGTTTATATACAAGTGTGCAATTTCTAGGCTTGAAAGTAAAATGATGCTATCTGGTGCTGGATAGAGGAGCCTTATTTTTTATTATGGCAGCTTGCTATTTTTGTAACATGGTGATTTGGTTGAACACAATAAAGTACAGTAGTAACTGATCTCCCCCTCTTCCTGGATGAGTGAGGAGATGATTAAATGTTGATGTCAGCATCCATGAGCATATTCAGATGAGCTTCTGCTTCTGTTGAAAAGGATGCTGTGTTTGATTGTGGTCCGAAGCTTTGAAGCACTACTTGGCATCTCCTTCCTTGGAGGTCTCACTGTTTTAACATAACAGATTTGATAGCTTGTTGGTAAGGTGAGGTCCAGCTTGTCTCCACTAGGTCATCTTCATGTGAATCCGGAGGTTATACGGTTTTGTTCTAGGGATATTTCATTTTTTTTAATAACGGTTTTAGCTGACATTCATGGAGAGAATGAACCCTTAGAAGTGTGCCACTAGTGAAAGGAAATCCTGTCTAGAGTATGTTTCTTTACAAAGCTGTGTCACACCATCCTTTGGGCCCTCTGCTGGAAAAGTAGAATCAAGTCTCAAATAATGCCTTTTAAATTGTATCCTCTAGTATTATAGATGTAGGACAGTACTGTATCATACCTCTGTGGATGTAAAATAGCTTGTACCTGCTTTATGATACGTAGTAGTGACCGTGCTTTATCAGAGCTGTTTTTAATGATGTTGCTCAGAATGTTTTCTTTCCAGATGATGATTGAGAAGCTAATTTAAAAAAAAAATGGTGCCAGGTACCACAAGAGTAACAGAACTGTGCTGTTTTCTGGGGTTTTGTTTTTTTACTTTTTTTTTTTTTAATGGAGTGTGCTGGATGTCTCTACAGTTTTGTTCAGATGACTGCAGAACCTGGAAAAGCTGTTGCTGCTGTTGATGCATAACACACTGCTATTATTGGTCTTTTTATATAAATATAAATATATATATACAGATATATAATTTGAATTTTTTGAAACTTTACCTGTGCTGTCAACTTTCGAAAAAAGTATCCCCGTTTACTGTGTTGAGTTGGCACTGTACAGAAATTAACAGCCATATTGGTCTAGAAATGTTGAACTTAAGTTTTTTCCATTTGTACAGGGGTAACACACTGTATTAAATATGTAAGGTCTTATATACGTGGGTTTGATTACAAAAACTAATAAAGTATTCTCTAAATTAAAAAAAATAAAATATGAATGCTCAAAAAAAAAAAAGAAAACCAAAGAGACATATGAAACAAGATAATCTTCCACAGTTTAAAAGAGAAAATAAAACAATCAAGAAAAACCCTCCCTGAAGGAGCCTAGAAAATATGGCAGGAGGCTTTGGGGATCAGAAAACAAGATCATATCTGTCGTGGTTTATAAAAAAGGAGCTATTTGGAAAGAGGTGAAAAATGAGATTGTCAGCTCTAAAAGGCACAGATGTAAACAATAGGATAGAAAAAGCAATGTGAAGGGCTATCCAAGAGGCGAGATGTCACTCAAGTGGTCACTCACAGGAACAGGAAGAGGAAGAGGGAGAAAGTATCAGAGAAGGAATAGGAGGCAGCAGGGCTCCAGGACATAAGACTGAAAGGGAAGGTAATGTGTACTGAGCATGAAGCCATGTGTCTGAAAAGACCATACCAGGAAAGTAAACTTTAGGCCACTAAAGACAAAGTGGGTCTTAATTACTGCAGTCCCCGACTTCTTGAAATTTGCACTGGAATTTGGATAAAAATGATGAAATGGCTTTAATGGGCACAAAAAATGCCCAAGCTATGAAGAGTGACCATAAAGTAGAATGGTTTGCAATGGCCACTTAAGGATATGCGCCCTTTCCCTTTCCAGTAGGAGTTGGTGAAAGGGGTGTCTCCATGACAGGATGGGACAGGATGCACGGGAGATGCAGCCAACGCACGGTATAAGGAGTGCAGTGTGCACAGGAGCGCAGAAGAACTGGCCTCCGGGACTGAAAGAATAGCGGCAAAGGCTACAGGGAAATGGAGCAAAAGAAAGAGGAACAGACAGGAAGCCCTGCTGAAGGCTCACTGATGAACTGACTGGATAGAACGGGGGAAATAAAGACAATGGGAACTCTAGGTAATTAAGTGCAGGAAACATGGGGTTGTGCAAGAAAGGAAATGTAACATCAGAACCATACAGAGCCAAACAAAACTACTGTCCATTTAATCACAAAACATCCCTATTTTATGTAATCCATTCTTAAGCCAATGAATGTTCACTGCAGATGGGATAATTATCAGGGAGATTTTATACAAAATAAGGCAGCCTTCCTATAATCCTACAGAAAAATAAATTAAGGATTGTGTTTAGTCCCAAGATATCAAAGGAGGGCTATGTATACAAACAATGGAAAAACAAACTTGGGGAAAGTTTAAGTTAAAAAACAAAAACCAAAGGTAAACATCTGGAACAACGCAAACCTCTGAGGTGGAAAGAGGAGAAACTCTTAAGGCACATCCTGCTCCATCACTCTTGCCCCCTTTCTGGGGCGTCTGGTCTCTTATGTCTGTTAGCTCCTTTTCCTTCTCAGGGTAGACAGTTTTCATAATAATTTCACCAAACTGGGAAGGTATCGAAGAAGGAACAGGTAATGAAAGAAGAATCAGATTAGTAATGCTGGGATGAGCAAGAATGAGCTACTGAAATGTCAGCACAAAGACAAATTTAAATTTATTATTCCTACTGAAATAATCCATATTCAGAAGGCTATCCATGTTATTATTTCACTTCCTGACATTCCAGAAGGGGCAAAGTTTTAAGGACAGGAAGATCAGTGATTGCCAGAGAGTGACATGAGGGGAGCCTGTGTAGGACAGAATATATAAAGAGTAAAGTGGCAGAGAGCATCCTAGGAGGACAGAGGAGTCCTTTCTCTTGAATCTGGTCATGGTTATGGGATATCACAACTGAGTTCAGACTCAGAACTTTAAACTGATACAAGTAAATTTGATTCGGTGTAAATTTAAAAAAAAATCAAAGTTTAGTTTTGCAAATTAGAAATGTAACAAAGTTTGGCTGGATAAAAGTCTCATTTAGTAAAATTCTTGCTGTGCAAGTCCAAGAACTGAGTTTACCACAGAACCTATGTGAGGAAAAGCTTATGATGGTGTGTGCTGGTTACTGGAATGGCAAAGCTAAGGTGATCCCTAGGGCTCAGGTGTGAACCATCCTACCATAATTGGAGAGATCTAGAACAATGGAGGCCCCATTCTTTAAAAGCAAAAAGAAAGGCAAATCATACTGGAGGCTGTACTCTGGCTTCCACGTGTACACATATTCTGACATGAACACACACAAGCTAACAGGGCATGGGGATGTAGCTCAATGATAGCAATCTTCCCCCACATGCTTAAATCTCCATGTCTTAAAAGATGAATAAGTCTGCACACATAGTTGTTTGTTTTATGTAGTGATCTAAAAGATCCTTCCTTCTCTGTCCCTGCCAAGGAATTACCGCTTGTGTGGATACCCAGGGAAAAGGAGCTACCTATGCCAATGTCATTCTGTCACTAGTAGAACCATGGAACTGCCACTAAATGCTGCAGAGGGAACACCTGCCAGCATGGACGCACCTGCCGTACGGGCCCTGAGCATCCTGTCTGTATGGCCTGGGAGGATATGCTGGAAGGTTCTGTGAGACAGATGACGGTGAGTGTGCTTCCAGCCCTTGCCACAGTGCAGCCGTGTGCTAGGAGGGAGTCAATCGCTACCCCTGCTTCTGTGTGCCTGGGTACCAAGGTGGGCACTGCGACTTGGAAGTGGATGAACGTGTTTCTGATCCCTGCATGAATGCAGCTGTATGGATCAGTGAGCTAGAAAGTTACATGTGTGTATGTCCTCAAGAGCATTCTGGTGTGCATCGTGAGTTTGAAATGGATGAATGTGGATCCCAGCCATGGTCCCATGTGTCAGGATGCTCTCGGGGCTGTCTCTGTAACTGTGTATCTAGATTCCTTAGAGACAAATGTGAACTCCATTTTGAAAATGTAACAGTCAGCCATCTTTCCATGGAGTCTATGTGTGGAAGGAGGAAAGTACAACTCCGTCTGCTCAGGTAGTAGCTTCACAGGGACATACTGTGAGACCTTGATGTCTTTTTCTGACCAGAGCCTTGTCACAAGGATACAACAGGTGAAGACACTGTTGACAGCTATATTTGTCACTGCTGCCCTTGATACACAGGTGTCTTGTGGGAGATGGACAAAAATGAATGCAGTAGCAACCCCATGCCAATTTGGGTGGGAATGTACACAGCGGGCCTCAGTCCTCAGACCTACATGGACACATTATGGGCCTGCCTTGCTCATTCAAGACTCTTGGAGTCTCAGGCTATGTTTGTATCTGTCAGCCTGGATTCACAGACAGGAGCCTCGCATTCATGTCCTCTGAGAGGCTCAACCCAGCAGCTGACTGGAACAGATGCAAAGGCCCACAGCCAAATATTAGATCGAGGATTTTTATATGGGTTGAAGAAGGACTGAAGAACCAGAAGGGGATAGGGACTCCACAAGACCAACCGAGTCAACTAAACTGTACCGCGTGGGCTCCCAGAGACTGAATCACTGACCAAAGAGCATACAAGAGATGGACCTAGGTCCCCTACACATATGTAGCTGATATGCAGCTTGGTCTTCATATGATCCCCTACAAGTGGAGTGGGGGATTAACTCACTCTGCTGCCTGCCTGTGGATTCTTCTTCCCCAACTGAGAAGCATTATCTGGCCTCAGTGGGAGAGGAAGTACCTAGTCCTACAATGATTTGAGGTGCCAGAGTAGATTGGTTCATAGGGATGGACCAACCTTTCTCATAGGTGAGTGGGAGGGGGCGTGGAGTGAGGATCCATGTGAGGGGTGATTTGGAGGAAACACAGGCTGCACTTAGAATATGAAGTGAATAAATAAATTAATGAAAACCTTGCAGTACTCTTTGTATTTTAGTATTTGTGTGTGTGTGTGTGTGTGTGTGTGTGTGTGTGTGTGTGTGTGTGTGTACTAAACTTGGTTGTCAACTTGACAAAATGAAGAAGAAGAAACCTTTGCTGAAGAACTGCATCCATTAGATTGGCCTAGAGACACGTCTATGGTCATTTTCTTGGCTCATCATTGAGACAGGTAGACCTGGGCAGGCACATAAGAAAGGTAGCTGATTAAAAGCAAGAAAACCACCCAGTAAGCAACATTCCTTCATGGTCTCTGCTTCAGTTCTTGTCTAGAGGTTCCTGTCTTGAGTTTCTGCCACAACTTCCCTTAGGGATTGATTGTGACCTGGGCATTGTAAGATGAGATAAATCCTTTTCTCTTTAATTTGTTTGTGTTCAGAGTGTTTAATCATTGTAACAGAAAAGCAAATTAAAACACTGTATTGAGTTAGAGTTAATGGGGACTGTGTGTGTTTGTGTGTGTGTGTGTGTGTGTGTGTGTGTGTGTGTGTGTGTGTGCGCGCGCGCACCCCACAGCTTACATGCTGTTCTGACTAATTTGATGTCACCAGGACACAAGCTAGTGTCACCAGAGAGGTGAAAGCCTCAACTGAGAAAACCCTCTCCATAGTATCACACTGTAATTTATAGGGCATTTCCTTAATAAGTGATTGCTGTGGGAGGGCTCATTCCATTTTTGGGTGGGGTCACTCGTGGTCTGCTGTTTCTGGATTCTTTAGGAAAGCAGGCTGAGTGAGCTATGGAGAGTGAGCCAGGAGGCAGCCCCCCTCCATGGCCTTTGCATTGGCTCCCACCTTTAGGTTCCTGCCCTATGTCAGCTCCTGTCTTCCTCCCATGAAGAACAGTGATATGGCAGTGTAAGCCAGATAAATCATTTCCACCCTAACTTGCTTTTAGTAATGGCTTCTTCCCAGCAATAGAACCCTCACAAGCATGCTTGTGGATGTCAGAGGACAACTTTCAGGCCTTGGCTCTCCCCTTCTTCTATGCCGAGACAAAGTCTCTCTTGTACTAGGATATTCTATGTACCCCAGCATAGATGTGATTCTATTTCTGTGAAAAAGCCAACATCCTCAGGGTTGGATTCATCTGACAGGAATAGCCAGTGTCTACCCATTGATCCATATACTCCCCTAGCCTTTCAATATTTCAAAAGCAAATACCTAATGTTCATAAAATAAATGAAGGATTAAATGAATTATGACAAAAAGCTGTCTCAGAATCAACAGGCAGATTAATCAGACAATGTTCAGTTTCCTCACAAAACCTCAGGGACCATATCCAATGGCAATGTTCTCTGTCCCACCATCAGTAACCACTACACTGAGTCTTATAATAATCACGTATCTGTCTTTATTACCATCCAAGTATATGTAAATAAACCCTTGCTTATTCTTGAACAGTTTAATGTCATAATCCTCAGAACCCACAGATTTCCCTTCTGTTTATTTGTTTGAGACTTTAATCTCCGGTGTGGGGGAACTCTACCCATTTAATATGTAGGTCTTTGTGGTTTGTCTTTGGGACTTCATGTTCATGATGAAGCCTACACATGTATATTATATGTCATGCACACTGACAGCTAGATGTGGAACAGGTATCACATTGCTGTTACAATTATGTCCAAACCACCAACAGAGCCAACATTTTCATACTTCAGTGTTTTAAGAAAAGTTCTTGTAATTTTAGAGGTGAACTGTTTCAGAAGTAATAGGACTAAGTATAAAATATTTTTGAACATTTAAACCTTAAGTTTACATGTAAAATTTGTACTTTGGAAAGTTTAAAGGGGTATAATGCTTTTATAATTGAGAACCTAGTATAATTAGGGAGCATAAAATGCTTCTTAAAGTTTAAAGCCAGGGCTTTGATTTTTGAACTTCTGGTTCTCAGGGACACAAGTGATAATAGTAGCACAATATTAACATTCTAATTCTCAACTACAACATATGTATATCATAACACAGACAAGCTAGATATAAATAACCTGTGTGGTTTATTTAGTGAGATTAGTACTGTGTCATTAAAATGAGTTAAAATTTTATATGTGGCAATAAGTTAGAAAACATACTAATGTTTTGATTTGTCCTTGATTAAAATGAGAGTCAGAATCCTAGAGGAGGCCACACTGTTTCGGACAGGACTTGCAGGTGAAGTTGTGGGTCACAGTGTTTTGTGAACAGAAATCTCAGCACTGCCAAGCAGCCTTCATCTCTCTGGCTAAGGAAAATCTTGATTAAATGCTTCCTGTGTCATTTGTCCCATGGTATAATCTGAATGCATTAATCTGCCCCTTGACATAAGCTTGCATGAATGTGAAAGTCTGTTTACTAATGTGAGAGAAGCACTCCTCTAATATTTGAGGTTGGTGTTAATGGTTTCATAACTACCTAAGAAAGAATATTGAACAATAGCTTTGGAAATGAGTGATATGGGAAAGTGGGTTTGTTCATGGACGCTATAAACTCTGTTTACCTCATGAGGCTGTTCTTCCCATGGATGTGTATTGATTTGTAACCAACTGACTCTCACCTCACAAAGCTGGCATTTGCAAATAAAATTAAAAGATGACTTTGTGTTTACTCATAACAAATATGGAACCTCCTCTTTCCTACGAACTATATGTCAATGTCTGTTTACTAAGCTTTCAGATAGAAGACGCTAACACTTTGTGTTAACTTTATATTAGATATTTAATCATGTCTATAAAGACATAAGATGAAAAATGATATGCTGGTTTACTACACTAAATTGTCTGGTCAGTCCTTGGAGGCCCAGCAGCTGAGTCTCCTGCCCTGTCCTCTCTGTGCGCCATCTTCTGGCCCACATTTGTAACTGTAGGAACGACTCTGCACTCTGCAGACTACAGCTCAGGCTGCCTCTTGGGAGATCTGCTGCCCCCCAGAAAATCCAGGAGAGATACCAAAACCCCAATTCCCTGTGTGCTGGGCCCCTAGCAAGCCCAACAGCCCAGAGGTCTACCCCATTCTTTCTGTCCTCCATCTTCCAGTCCATACCTCTACCTGAAAAGCAGATCTGCACTCCATTTCCTGGGCCACAGACTTGCCTGGGAGGCCTAAAGCTACCCAGAGCAACCAGGTCAAACAACCAGAGGCCTCTACCATTACAGAATAGTCTCAGAAAACTGCAGCCACCAGGGACTACCAATCCAGCCAGAAGAACAGAATCAACAGAAGCTAACAAAATATTACCTGCTGAGGTAAGTAAAGGATATCTAACTCACGTAAAGAGCAAGGCAATGATCTTAAACCTAATCTTATGAAGGTGATGAAACCTTTATAGATAAAGTAAACAATGCAGGCAAATACAGTCAAGCAGGGGAAGGGAATGAATACAGTTGTGTAAGACCTGAAAGTGGAAATAGAAGCAATAAAGTAAACGCAAACTGAGGCAATCCTGGAGATGGACACACTAGACAAGGGAACAGGAGCTACAGACATAAGCATCATCAACACATTACAAGAGATACACTAAGAATCTCGGTGTAACAAAGAAACTGATATACATGCCAAAGATAATGACAAATCTAAAAATTTCTAACACAAAACATCCAGGAGGTTTAGGACACTATGACAAGACCAAACCTAAGAATAATAGGAATAGAAGGAGAAAATCCCCAGCTCAAAGGTCCAGAAAATAACTTCAACAAAATCATAAAAGAAAAATTACTCTAACTTAAACAAAGAGAGTGTATACATGTATAAGAAGCTCAGAAAACACCAAATGGATTAGATTAGAAATTAAAATCCTCCTGCCACATAATATTCAAAACATTAAATGTACAGAACAAAGAATATTAAAAGCTGCAATGGAAACAGGTCAAGTACCATATGAAGGCAAACTTTCCAAAGTTAACCCGGACTTCTCAACAGAGATTTTAAAAGACAGAAGGGTCTGAACACATGTCATTCTGAACGTAAGGGATCACAGATGTCAGGCAAGACTACTATACCCAGCAAAACTATCAATCACCATAGATGGAGAAATCAAGATATTCTATGACAAAACCAAATTTGAACAATATATTTCTATTAATCCAGTCCTACAGAGGTTACTAGAGGGCACCAAAAATATGGCATTCCTGCCTCTCCAGCTCTGCCATATGCAACCTATGTGGTGTAGCCTTTTGCAGGTTTCATCTGGCTGTACTCCCTATGTGTGCTTCATCTCAGAAGATGGACCACAGATAGTCCTGGCATCTACTGTATTCTGTGGCCCTCTTTCTACCTCCTGTTCCACAGGGTGACCTGAGACCTGAGAGGAGAGTTTCTATTGGAGATGTTCTGTTTAGTACAGAGTGTTCTTCCAAAGTTTATTACTTTCTTCATATTAATTGGCTCAGGGTCTCTCTATTTGTTCCCATTGCTGCAGGAGGAAGCTTCTCTGATGATGGCTGATCAAGGCATTGACCTGTGAGTATAGCAGAATCTGGATAGGAATGATTTTTTTTTTAACTTTCCTTAAGCAGAACAGCCATATTTGCTTTTCCCTTTGGTCCCTGGTCAATCTGGTCTCAGGTTCTCGACCACCCAAGCAAACACTGGGTATGAGTTCCATCTCATGGGGTAGAGATCACATCAAGACCCATATTGGCTGGTTAGTCCCACAAGGTTTGTTCCTCTGTTGCACGAGCACATCTTGGATGCAGGTTGACATTATAGGCTGAAGAGTGTGTGGTTGGGTTGTAGTTTAGCTTTTGAAGTGGGGGAGGAGCTGAACACCTTCTAGTAACATGAGCACAGGTCCCTAAGGAGTGAAAACACTATGGAGGCTCTAACTTAACTTCTCCATGTTCACTGGGGGTGTCAGTGCTATCTTCAGCAATGGGGCTTTGCTGTCAGGATATGGAGAACAATCAATTGCCTGAAATATGGTGGGTTGGTTGGAGGTTCCCATGGCATCCTCTTGGCCAACAACTCAAAGAGATGCAATCTATTGCCAGTACTGAAATCTTCATTTGGTGACATGATTGTTGCTCTGTATCCCATTTTGTATTCGTGTTTCTCTCTCTCTCTGTGTGTGTGTGTGTGTGTGTGTGTGTGTGTGTGTGTGTGCGTGTGTATGAATTTCCTTTAGATCTCATTCACATATGTATATATGTTACAGTTCGTCTATTCTATTCCATACAACCCCTCACATGCCTCTTCATTTTAGCCGTCAGCCCCTGTATTTCTCCCTTTGTTATGTCTTCTCTTTCCCTCTTCATTTGACCTTCCTGTTCCAGACCCTGTCTCTCAGCCACCATTAACTATATATTCTATTTTCCCATTTAATGGAGATCTGCCCCTCTTCTCTCTTCCCTTACTCTTTTCATAACCTGTGGTTATAGAGATTGCAGAATTAACAGCTAACATCCACATATAAATGAATATATAGCATCTTTATAATTCTGGTTCTGAGTTACACTGAAGACTTTTTCTAGATCCATACATTTACCTCTGAATTTCATGATTTCTTTTTCCTTCTTAAGCTGCTAATGGTCCACTGTATAAATGTACCACATTTTTAAATCCATTCATCTGTTAAGAGACAGATATTGGATATTTCCAATCTCTGACTATTATGAATAGAGCATCAATGAACATGGTCGAGCAAGTGCCTCCATAGTAGGATGAAACATTCTTTGCACATACGCACAGGAGAGGGATCTTGAGGTAGATGCATTCCCAGCTTCCTGAGGAAGAACCACACTGATTTGCACAGTGGCTACATGACTTTCCATTCCCGTGGGCAGTAGATGTATGCTCCCCCTTCTCCACATCCTAGGCAACATGAGTTGTCACTAGTGTTATTGATCTTAGCCATTCTGAGAGGTGTAAGGTGGAGTCTCAGAGTTTGATTTACATTTCTATGACTACAAGGATGCTAAACATTCCTTTAAGTGTTTCTCAGCCATTTGGGTTTCCTATAGTGAAAATTCTGTTTAGATATGTTCCCCATTTAATTAAGCTATTTACTCCCTTGATATCCTTTTTATGGGGGGGGTTAATGTATTTCTGATATCAATCAAGTAGTGTATATATAGTTGGAAATAATTTTTCTCATTTTTAGCCTTCCACTTAAACTATTAATGGCAAATTAGATCATTCTCTATGGGTGGACACAAAAAATTGGCATAAACATTGCAGCAGTTAACAAGATTTATTAAAGTCACTTAATGAAAGATCCATATATAATAATACCTTGTTTACATCAGTAATTTAGGTGAATATACATTAAAATACTCATACTAATTCTTCAAGAACTTCTTACAATGTCTTTTGATCATATTCCTCTCATATGCTCCCCCAAATCTGCTCCTTCTTCTGTGACTCTCAGCTTTGTATCTCTTCTTCATTATTTAATACTCGCAGGGACAGACCCTTAAAGAAAACCTTTCCTCCCTCCAGCAGAAGCCATTACTGTCCATAGTGCATCTGTTTAGTAGTGGGGGCTCCTGGAACCTACTTATTCCATGCTTGAGTGTTACTAACCTGATACTGTGCAGGTGATCAGAGTTGCTGTATGTCATGAGGGCAGGAGACACTGTGTTCCTCTATTCTCCCTGACCTCTGGCTCCTACAGTCTTTCTGCTCCATTTTCCATGATGGTCTTTAGGGCCTTGTGGAAGGGATATAATATAGATATTCCATTAGTCATGGCTGAAATCAGTGAGAAAAATGTATAAAAGAATCAGTGAAATGAAAAGTTGTTTCTTTGAAAACTTTAACAAGATTGGCACACCTCCAGGCAAAGCTAACCAAAAGGAAGAGAATCATAAAAATATCAAAGTTAAAAAGGCAAAGACATTAAGGACATTCAATCCTTCTATAATTTGCATTCTGCCAACTGAAAAAATCTTCCTTTAAATAATTTCTAAATCTTTATGATCTACCAAAATTAAATCAAGACAATGTGAATAATTTTGGAGTCCCATACTAACCAATGACACAAAAACAGTAATTTTCCCAAATAAAGGAAGCCCAGACCAGATGGATTCAGTGTAGAATTTGACCAGATATTTAAAAAACAGATAACACTCCTGCGTTTATTTCTCAAACTAGGAAAAGAAATTCATTCACACGTATTCTTTAAAGTCAGTGTTAACCTATGTTGAGAGAGAGAGGGAGATGGAGGAGAGGAGAGGAGAGGAGAGGGGAGGGGAGGGGAGAGGAGAGGAGAGGAGAGGAGAAGGAATCAGAATCAGTGAAGAGAATGACTTACAGGCCAGTCTTCCTGATGACATATACATACAAATTCTCAATAAAATTCTTGTTAATCAAATTCAAAATCACATAAAAATATCATTCACCACTCTCAAGGTGTCTTCATTCCATCATGCAGATGTGATTTATCGTATACAAGTTGACAAATGTATTCTACCACATAAAACGACTAAAGGACATAAACCATCTGAGCACATTACTGGATGAAAAGGGGGAGAGGGCTTTAACAAAATTCTTTATCCACTCCCGAAAAAGGGACTCTAGGGATGTAGAATATATCTCAACATAATAAAGGCAATGCCCAACAACTGCACAGCTAGCATTCTGAGAAATAGAGAAAAATTCAAAGTAATTCCATTACACGCAGAAATAAGACAAGGCTCTCCATGCTTTAATTCCCTATTCAATACAGTACTTGAAGTCTTAGGAAAAGAAAGAAGACAACTGAAGTTCTAAGGGATACAAATGAAAAGGGGAAAGTCAAATTTTAATTTAGAGATGATATGATTCTACCAAAAAATATCTAAAATCTTATCTCTAAAAAATTAAGTCTCTTAAAGCTGATAAACACATTCATATAAGTATCAGAATGCAAGATTAACACATGAAATTCAGTAGCCTTCCCGAGTACCAATAACAAAAAGTGGGAAGGAATAGTCCACTCAAAATAGTCTTAAAATATATAACAAAACACCCTGGATAAGCACACTTATAAAGCATACTATTAGTAAGAAGACATATGAAGTACCCACGATCCATTCTGAATACATATAAGAACTTTCCAGCTGATGTTCTGAAAGACCTTAAAGACTTGAATAAATCAAAGCTTTTATAGTTTTATGGATAAGTAGATAATATAATAAGGTCAGTTTTGATAAATTAATAAAATACAAAAATCATGGTTAGAAAATTTTACTACAATAAATCACCTACTTTTATGAGAGAGAGAGAGAGAGCTTGTTTGGAGGTTCTAGCGGGGGAGCACAGCTACTCGTATACCCTTGACCGAAGACCAGTCCTCCTCTATTCAGGGAAGGTCGTCCTCTTCGACCAAGCGCGCAGCTTCGGGAGGGATGCACATGGAGCGGTGAGGGAGGAAGGGGACACCCGCCTAGCCAGCCAGATCAGCTGAATCAACCCTGGCGATCAATGGGGTGACAGATGTCGCAGCCAGATCGCCCTCACATCCCACCTACTTTTATGAAACTCAGGAATTTGATTATAAATATTCTACTATGGGACAAAAGACAACTTTTAAAGTACAAAGAGCTAACATGTTTACAGATAATTTTAAGGAGAAAAAAACAGGGAGGCAAAAATGTCATCAGATTAAAAAATTGAATAGTTACATAAGCAGTGTGATGTGGTTGGCAGAGTGGAGATTTCAATGGATTGCAGTGTCCAGGAACTGTTTGTATTGGTCAGAAAGATGAGATTACACACCGGCAGGATGATGAGCTATCAGAGCAGGTCTCAAGAAAATGCCAAATGTTCTAGTTTCCTATTGTTATAGTAAAACATAAAAATGCCAATTTGTAAAATGAAGGTTTTATTCACCTCAGCAGTTACAGTTCATCATCAATGGAATCCAAGGCAAGAACACAAGGCAGCAGCTTGAAAGCAGAGAGGAACTCTGCTTACTCATCTGCTCAGCTACCTTTCTCTATGACCTCTCCTCACCTTACTAGGGCTGAACCACCCACAGTGGGCTAAGTCCCCATACATCAACTGCCATCAAGAAAATGCCAAAGACACAGCCTGCCAGCCATTCTGATGGTGTCAATTGCTTAAGAATGCATCATTTTCTCTCTCTATTCCCAGACCCCGTGGGAGAGAGACCTCACCGCCTGGTCAGGTGGGCACTCCTGAGGCTGCAGAGCAGAAGAGACCACCAACACTGCCCACCCCTGCCCACATCCGTGGCCCAAGAGGAAACTGTATAAGGCCTCTGGGTTCCCGTGGGGGAGGGCCCAGGAGCCGCAGGACCGCTGCACCTGAGACACCGCCGGAACCTGAAGGAAACAGACCGGATAAACAGTTCTCTGCACCCAAATCCCGTGGGAGGGAGAGCTAAACCTTCAGAGAGGCAGACACACCACCGGAACCTGAAGGAAACAGACCGGATAAACAGTTCTCTGCACCCAAATCCCGTGGGAGGGAGAGCTAAACCTTCAGAGAGGCAGACACGCCTGGGAAACCAGAAGAGACTGCACTCTGCACACACATCTCGGACGCCAGAAGAAAACAACAAACGCCATCTGGAACCCTGGTGCACTGAAGCTCCCGGAAATGGTGGCGCGGATCTTCCTGGTTGCTGACGCTGCAGAGAGCTCGTGGGCAGCACCCCGAGAGCGAACTTGAGCCTCGGGACCACAGGTAAGACCAACTTTTCTGCTGCAAGAGACCTGCCTGGTGAACTCGGGACACACAGAGGCAGAATTCCTCTAGGACCGGGCACTTCCTGTGTTTACCGGGAGTCCCACACCCGTGGATCCCAGCCCGCAGCAGCTCTCTGCTCCCAGACCCCGTGGGAGAGAGGCCTCACCGCCTGGTCAGGTGGGCACTCCTGAGGCCCAGAAACCGGAAGAGACTGAACTCAAGACACAGGCCCACAGGAACAGCTGAAGACCTGTAGAGAGGAAAAACTACACGCCCAAAAGCAGAACACTCTGTCCCCATAACTGGCTGAAAGAAAAGAGGAAAACAGGTCTACAGCACTCCTGACACACAGGCTTATAGGACAGTCTAGCCACTGTCAGAAATAGAAGAACAAAGTAACACTAGAGATAATCTGATGGCGAGAGGCAAGCGCAGGAACACAAGCAACAGAAACCAAGACTACATGGCACCATCGGAGCCCAATTCTCCCATCAAAACAAACATGGAATATCCAAACACACCAGAAAAGCAAGATCTAGTTTCAAAATCACATTTGATCATGATGCGGGAGGACTTCAAGAAAGACGTGAAGAACTCCCTTAGAGAAACACAGGAAAACATAAATAAACAAGTAGAAGCCTACAGAGAGGAATCGCAAAAATCCCTGAAAGAATTCCAGGAAAACACAATCAAAAAGTTGAAGGAATTAAAAATGGAAATAGAAGCAATCAAGAAAGAACACATGGAAACAACCCTGGATATAGAAAACCAAAAGAAGAGGCAAGGAGCTGTAGATACAAGCTTCACCAACAGAATACAAGAGATGGAAGAGAGAATCTCAGGAGCAGAAGATTCCATAGAAATCATTGACTCAACTGTCAAAGATAATGTAAAGCGGAAAAAGCTACTGGTCCAAAACATACAGGAAATCCAGGACTCAATGAGAAGATCAAACCTAAGGATAATAGGTATAGAAGAGAGTGAAGACTCCCAGCTCAAAGGACCAGTAAATATCTTCAACAAAATCATAGAAGAAAACTTCCCTAACCTAAAAAAAGAGATACCCATAGGCATACAAGAAGCCTACAGAACTCCAAATAGATTGGACCAGAAAAGAAACACCTCCTGTCACATAATTGTCAAAACACCAAACGCACAAAATAAAGAAAGAATATTAAAAGCAGTAAGGGAAAAAGGTCAAGTAACACATAAAGGCAGACCTATCAGAATCACACCAGACTTCTCGCCAGAAACTATGAAGGCCAGAAGATCCTGGACAGATGTCATACGGACCCTAAGAGAACACAAATGCCAGCCCAGGTTACTGTATCCTGCAAAACTCTCAATTAACATAGATGGAGAAACCAAGATATTCCATGACAAAACCAAATTTACACAATATCTTTCTACAAATCCAGCACTACAAAGGATAGTAAATGGTAAAGCCCAACATAAGGAGGCAAGCTATACCCTAGAAGAAGCAAGAAACTAATCGTCTTGGCAACAAAACAGAGAGAAGAAAAGCGCACAAACATAACCTCACATCCAAATATGAATATAACAGGAAGCAATAATCACTATTCCTTAATATCTCTCAACATCAATGGCCTCAGCTCCCCAATAAAAAGACATAGATTAACAAACTGGATACGCAACGAGGACCCTGCATTCTGCTGCCTACAGGAAACACACCTCAGAGAAAAAGACAGACACTACCTCAGAGTGAAAGGCTGGAAAACAACTTTCCAAGCAAATGGTCGGAAGAAGCAAGCTGGAGTAGCCATTCTAATATCAGATAAAATCAATTTTCAACTAAAAGTCATCAAAAAAGATAAGGAAGGACACTTCATATTCATCAAAGGAAAAATCCACCAAGATGAACTCTCAATCCTAAATATCTATGCCCCAAATACAAGGGCACCTACATACGTAAAAGAAACCTTACTAAAGCTCAAAACACACATTGCACCTCACACAATAATAGTAGGAGATTTCAACACCCCACTCTCATCAATGGACAGATCATGGAAACAGAAATTAAACAGAGACGTAGACAGACTAAGAGAAGTCATGAGCCAAATGGACTTAACGGATATTTATAGAACATTCTATCCTAAAGCAAAAGGATATACCTTCTTCTCACCTCCTCATGGTACTTTCTCCAAAATTGACCATATAATTGGTCAAAAAACGGGCCTCAACAGGTACAGAAAGATAGAAATAATCCTATGCGTGCTATCAGACCACCACGGCCTAAAACTGGTCTTCAATAACAATAAGGGAAGAAGGCCCACATATACGTGGAAATTGAACAATGCTCTACTCAATGATAACCTGGTCAAGGAAGAAATAAAGAAAGAAATTAAAGACTTCTTAGAATTTAATGAAAATGAAGGTACAACATACCCAAACTTATGGGCCACAATGAAAGCTGTGCTAAGAGGAAAACTCATAGCGCTGAGTGCCTGCAGAAAGAAACAGGAAAGAGCATATGTCAGCAGCTTGACAGCACACCTAAAAGCTCTAGAACAAAAAGAAGCAAATACACCCAGGAGGAGTAGAAGGCAGGAAATAATCAAACTCAGAGCTGAAATCAACCAAGTAGAAACAAAAAGGACCATAGAAAGAATCAACAGAACCAAAAGTTGGTTCTTTGAGAAAATCAACAAGATAGATAAACCCTTAGCCAGACTAACGAGAGGACACAGAGAGTGTGTCCAAATTAACAAAATCAGAAATGAAAAGGGAGACATAACTACAGATTCAGAGGAAATTCAAAAAATCATCAGATCTTACTATAAAAGCTTATATTCAACAAAACTTGAAAATCTGCAGGAAAGGGACAATTTCCTAGACAGATACCAGGTACCGAAGTTAAATCAGGAACAGATAAACCAATTATACAACCCCATAACTCCTAAGGAAATAGAAGCAGTCATTAAAGGTCTCCCAACCAAAAAGAGCCCAGGTCCAGATGGGTTTAATGCAGAATTCTATCAGACCTTCGTAGAAGACCTCGTACCAATATTATCCAAACTATTCCACAAAATTAAAACAGATGGAGCACTACCGAATTCCTTCTATGAAGCCACAATTACTCTTATACCTAAACCACACAAAGACCCAACAAAGAAAGAGAACTTCAGACCAATTTCCCTTATGAACATCGACGCAAAAATACTCAATAAAATTCTGGCAAACCGAATCCAAGAGCACATCAAAACAATCATCCACCATGATCAAGTAGGCTTCATCCCAGGCATGCAGGGATGGTTTGTTTTTTTTTTTTTTCCGGAGCTGGGGACCGAACCCAGGACCTTGCGCTTCCTAGGCAAGCGCTCTACCACTGAGCTAAATCCCCAACCCCGCAGGGATGGTTTAATATACGGAAAACCATCAACGTGATCCATTATATAAACAAACTGAAAGAACAAAACCACATGATCCTTTCATTAGATGTTGAGAAAGCATTTGACAAAATTCAACACCCCTTCATGATAAAAGTCCTGGAAAGAATAGGAATTCAAGGCCCATACCTAAACATAGTAAAAGCCATATACAGCAAACCAGTTGCTAACATTAAACTAAATGGAGAGAAACTTGAAGCAATCCCACTAAAATCAGGGACTAGACAAGGCTGCCCACTCTCTCCCTACTTATTCAATATAGTTCTTGAAATTCTAGCCAGAGCAATCAGAGAACAAAAGGAGGTCAAGGGGATACAGATCGGAAAAGAAGAAGTCAAAATATCACTATTTGCAGATGATATGATAGTATATTTAAGTGATCCCCAAAGTTCCACCAGAGAACTACTAAAGCTGATAAACAACTTCAGCAAAGTGGCTGGGTATAAAATTAACTCAAATAAATCAGTAGCCTTCCTCTACACAAAAGAGAAACAAGCCGAGAAAGAAATTAGGGAAACGACACCCTTCATAATAGACCCAAATAATATAAAGTACCTTGGTGTGACTTTAACCAAGCAAGTAAAAGATCTGTACAATAAGAACTTCAAGACACTGAAGAAAGAAATTGAAGAAGACCTCAGAAGATGGAAAGATCTCCCATGCTCATGGATTGGCAGGATTAATATAGTAAAAATGGCCATTTTACCAAAAGCGATCTACAGATTCAATGCAATCCCCATCAAAATACCAATCCAATTCTTCAAAGAGTTAGGCAGAACAATTTGCAAGTTCATCTGGAATAACAAAAAACCCAGGATAGCTAAAACTATCCTCAACAATAAAAGGACTTCAGGGGGAATCACTATCCCTGAACTCAAGCAGTATTACAGAGCAATAGTGATAAAAATTGCATGGTATTGGTACAGAGACAGACAGATAGACCAATGGAATAGAATTGAAGACCCAGAAATGAACCCACACACCTATGGGCACTTGATTTTTGACAAAGGAGCCAAAACCATCCAATGGAAAAAAGATAGCATTTTCAGCAAATGGTGCTGGTTCAACTGGAGGTCAACATGTAGAAAAATGCAGATCGATCCATGCTTATCACCCTGTACAAAGCTTAAGTCCAAGTGGATCAAGGACCTCCACATCAAACCAGACACACTCAAACTAATAGAAGAAAAACAAGGGAAGCATCTGGAACACATGGGCACTGGAAAAAATTTCCTGAACAAAACACCAATGGCTTATGCTCTAAGATCAAGAATCGACAAAAAAGTGCAAAGCTTCTGTAAGGCAAAGGACACTGTGGTTAGGACAAAATGGCAACCAACAGATTGGGAAAAGATCTTTACCAATCCTACAACAGATAGAGGCCTTATATCCAAAATATACAAAGAACTCAAGAAGTTAGACCGCAGGGAAACAAATAACCCTATTAAAAAATGGGGTTCAGAGCTAAACAAAGAATTCACAGCTGAGGAATGCCGAATGGCTGAGAAACACCTAAAGAAATGTTCAACATCTTTAGTCATAAGGGAAATGCAAATCAAAACAACCCTGAGATTTCACCTCACACCAGTGAGAATGGCTAAGATCAAAAACTCAGGGGACAACAGATGCTGGCGAGGATGTGGAGGAAGAGGAACACTCCTCCATTGTTGGTGGGATTGCAAACTGGTACAACCATTCTGGAAATCAGTCTGGAGAACCCTCAGAAAATTGGACATTGAATTGCCTGAGGATCCAGCTATACCTCTCTTGGGCATATACCCAAAAGATGCCCCAACATATAAAAAAGACACGTGCTCCACTATGTTCATTGCAGCCTTATTTATAATAGCCAGAAGCTGGAAAGAACCCAGATGCCCTTCAACAGAGGAATGGATACAGAAAATGTGGTACATCTACACAATGGAATATTACTCAGCTATCAAAATCAACGACTTTATGAAATTCGTAGGCAAATGGTTGGAACTGGAAAACATCATCCTGAGTGAGCTAACCCAATCACAGAAAGACATACATGGTATGCACTCATTGATAAGTGGCTATTAGCCCAAATGCTTGAATTACCCTAGATGCCTAGAACAAATGAAACTCAAGACGGATGATCAAAATGTGAATGCTTCACTCCTTCTTTAAAAGGGGAACAAGAATACCCTTGGCAGGGAAGAGAGAGGCAAAGATTAAAACAGAGACTGAAGGAACACCCATTCAGAGCCTGCCCCACATGTGGCCCATACATATATAGCCACGAAATTAGACAAGATGGATGAAGCAAAGAAGTGCAGACCGACAGGAGCCGGATGTAGATTGCTCCTGAGAGACACAGCCAGAATACAGCAAATACAGAGGCGAATGCCAGCAGCAAACCACTGAACTGAGAATAGGACCCCCGTTGAAGGAATCAGAGAAAGAACTGGAAGAGCTTGAAGGGGCTCGAGACTCCATATGTACAACAATGCCAAGTAACCAGAGCTTCCAGGGACTAAGCCCCTACCCAAAGACTATACATGGACTGACCCTGGACTCTGACCTCATAGGTAGCAATGAATATCCTAGTAAGAGCACCAGTGGAAGGGGAAGCCCTGGGTCCTGCTAAGACTGAACCCCCAGTGAACTAGACTGGTGGGGGGAGGGCGGCAATGGGGGGAGAGTTGGGAGGGGAATACCCATAAGGAAGGGGAGGGGGGAGGGGGATGTTTGCCCGGATACCGGGAAAGGGAATAACACTCGAAATGTATATAAGAAATACTCAAGTTAATAAAAAAAAATGGGGTTCAGAGCTAAACAAAGAATTCACAGCTGAGGAATGCCGAATGGCTGAGAAACACCTAAAGAAATGTTCAACATCTTTAGTCATAAGGGAAATGCAAATCAAAACAACCCTGAGATTTCACCTCACACCAGTGAGAATGGCTAAGATCAAAAACTCAGGTGACAGCAGATGCTGGCGAGGATGCGGAGAAAGAAGAACACTCCTCCATTGTTGGTGGGATTGCAGACTGGTAAAACCAATCTGGAAATCAGTCTGGAGGTTCCTCAGAAAATTCGACATTGAACTTCCTGAGGATCCAGCTATACCTCTCTTGGGCATATACCCAAAAGATGCCCCAACATATAAAAAAGACACGTGCTCCACTATGTTCATTGCAGCCTTATTTATAATAGCCAGAAGCTGGAAAGAACCCAGATGCCTTTCAACAGAGGAATAGATACAGAAAATGTGGTACATCTACACAATGGAATACTACTCAGCTATCAAAAACAATGACTTTATGAAATTCGTAGGCAAATGGTTGGAACTGGAAAATATCATCCTGAGTGAGCTAACCCAATCACAGAAAGACATACATGGTATGCACTCATTGATAAGTGGCTATTAGCCCAAATGCTTGAATTACCCTAGATGCCTAGAACAAATGAAACTCAAGACGGATGATCAAAATGTGAATGCTTCACTCCTTCTTTAAAAGGGGAACAAGAATACCCTTGGCAGGGAAGAGAGAAGCAAAGATTAAAACAGAGACTGAAGGAACACCCATTCAGAGCCTGCCCCACATGTGGCCCATACATATACAGCCACCCAATTAGACAAGATGGATGAAGCAAAGAAGTGCAGACCGACAGGAGCTGGATGTAGATCGCTCCTGAGAGACACAGCCAGAATACAGCAAATACAGAGGCGAATGCCAGCAGCAAACCACTGAACTGAGAATAGGACCCCCGTTGAAGGAATCAGAGAAAGAACTGGAAGATCTTGAAGGGGCTCGAGACCCCATATGTACAACAATGCCAAGCAACCAGAGCTTCCAGGGACTAAGCCACTACCTAAAGACTATACATGGACTGACCCTGGACTCTGACCTCATAGGTAGCAATGAATATCCTAATAAGAGCACCAGTGGAAGGGGAAGCCCTGGGTCCTGCTAAGACTGAACCCCCAGTGAACTAGACTGTTGGGGGGAGGGCGGCAATGGGGGGAGGGTTGGGAGGGGAACACCCATAAGGAAGGGGAGGGGGGAGGGGGATGTTTGCCCGGAAACCAGGAAAGGGAATAACACTCGAAATGTATATAAGAAATACTCAAGTTAATAAAAAAAATTTAAAAAAAAAGAATGCATCATTTAGACAGCTACAATCAGCTATTACAGCAAGGTATAAAAAGAAAATACAAACCTTAGCCTACTCCAGATAAAAGTAACCCTTCATGAATAGAATTTGAGGTCAAGAGTGAAGATTTAGGTGAAGAAGAAATTAGAAGGAATCATGCCAGAAAATTACACTGTATTTCAAATAAGTGACAACAAGCCAAAGCCACAAATAAAGTGTTGGTAACTTTGACTCCTTGAAACCTCTTCTGGAGGCTGCAGGGTGGATGCAGGCATGGTTGTTGGCTGGCAGCACCATAGACCATCCAGAGTTTTGGTGGAGGATTTTCCATCAGAAGCCTTAGCCTTACTACAGAGGCTAGGACCCAAGTACTACTCAGAGGTAGTCAATTGGAGGCCAGATCCTGTGCAGGAGTCCATTTAGCCTTGACTTGGGGATGGTTCTAACTCATTTCAGAGTCCTAGATATTGCAAGCTTCTAGAACACCACAAGAGCCATTGTCTAACACCAATATTGTCTGCTGTGCCCACAGTCACCATGGTAATATCAGTGGTGAGCATCACAGTATGATTTGTTTCTCTTTCCTGGTGTTGCTGCCTCCAAACCCTGTTTCTTTAACTCACAGAGAAGCTTCAAATAAAACAATGAACAATTTTTGCATTGAAAGCAATTGGTTGCTTGTACAGGTAGTTTACAATGGAGGCCTCAAGCAGTCTTCCCTCCATCTTCCTGGTTTAGCAAGGAGGTTGTTTGCTTTTGCTTTTGCATTTCATTTCACTTTGGTGATTTTTTTATTTTATTTTGTTTTGTTTTTCTTTTTGTTCTATTCTTTTTAGGATGCATAGAGTGATCAAGAAGGGGTATGAAGAAGTTCAAGTTCAAATTCAAATGGCCAGAAAGACCCAGTCTTTCTGACAGGTCCACTGTGTTTGCTTCATAAAGGCTTTTTTCCTTTTGCCTTAACTGTTACCAATTTCCACTCTCTTGGATTCTTTTTTCCAGGCATATATATCATATATATATATATATATGATATATATTCAATTTTTTAATTGTAAAAAATGGCCTGAGTTTTTGTCATCGTTTTCTAACTGCTCCATTTCCTACCCAAAACCATAGACAGGTATTGAGTCCTGTAGGGTGTGGTTTTGATGCTTAGATCAGAAATCTGTCTGTGAATACTGAAGGTCTTGTTCCCAAATTGATTCTTGATAGTTCAATAAAGATGCTAATCAGCTGGGTGGCATAGGCAGGACTTCTAGTTTCCCTGCAGGCAGACTGCTAGATGCAAGAGAGTAGAAAAGATTTAATACTTCAGAGGGAATAAGAGCCACCAGCCATGTGAGATCTAGGGTTGAGTGGCCATTGGTGGCCTCCCAGACTGTGCCTGGTGTAGCAGGCAGGAGGTTAGAAACACAATAAGTTGAGAGCAGAGGTCATGCACTATAGGAAGCCAATGGCAGAGGAATCAGCCGTGAGCTGAGGACACAACACTAGTTTCTCCCTTCTTCCTAAGGACCTTTGACTTCTAGGCAAAAAGAGTAAAAGCCATGAGTTCTTAGGAAAACAGCTGTGCCCTTCCCAACAACTGGCTTCTGGAATAGAGAAAGTAATGATGTAAAGTCTCTCACTTCCAGGAACCATAACAAGCAGGGAAGTCCAGTTGCTTCAGAGAGGCTCTTAGCTCCTGATTCCCATACCTGGAAGGTTCAGCTCAAGGCTATCTCTTCAAGGAAGCTCCTCATCCTCTGCCCAGGACTCACTGAGCTTTCCCAAGGACCATTTATTTCTTCCTTTTTTACACCAGGACAGAAAGCCAGCTTCCTTCTCCCCATCTCTGATTTCCTCATGCTCTCCATTCTCCCTCCCAAAAGGCCTGCTTACCCTGGACAACAGGCCAATTAGTGAACCCTAGAGGCACTGCAGGAATATCCAAGAGGCAGCTAGTGTCACCATTACACTTGTGACATCACAGAAGACGCCAGGGCTCTCCTGGATACAAGAGATTGTTCAGGGAAGGGACTGCTGATGACGTCACTGGGAACTGCCATGGCCAACCTGCTAACCAGCTTTCCTTACGGTGACCAGATTCTGGGGTGCCATCTCCAGGAGCCTCCCCGTGACACACTGGAACCCTTTCCGTACCTCCTCTGTCCGAAGCTAGAGATTTCTCTTTGCTTCATTAGTGGTCACTCGTTCTGAATGGGGAGAGGTGGTCAGGGGCTTGGCTTGGGTAGACAAGATCTAGTGACATGGGGTGGAGGAGATTCTTCTGGACGATTGTTCTATTCCATGTCCATTCCTGAGACATACAGTCCAATTGGCTAGGTTTTCCCTGTTTCCCAAAGGCCAGGATTTTCCCTCCAAACCTTTAATTTAATGAATACTGTATTACATTTTCTTATTGTGCATGCCTTGAAAGGGAACTTTATATATATATATATATATATATATATATATATATATATATATATATAGAGAGAGAGAGAGAGAGAGAGATATAGATATATATGTGGATGTGTACTCAAAAAAATCTGTTTTGCAATTCTATTTTTTGCAATGATCATGGCAACATCGGGGCCCAGCTACACAGTGAATATAAAAGTGTAAATGCTGTATACCTAGTTCAAACGATAAACTTCCAAATCATTACTTTCTCCAAAATAACCAGACATCAGTGAGCCAAGGACAACATGGACTGTAGATTGCTGTTCTGTAGTCCCATTAGATACCACTTCTCTAATATTTACCTTCCTGAGTTCCCAGGGCCAGGCCTGAGGATGTTGGAGGTTTTAACATGATCCCATATTCTTTCCAAACATAAGATTCAGGAGGAAGGGCAGGAAGTGGAAGGGCCTGAGGTCTGGTGAAACCTCAGCATTAATGGGTCCATAAGTTCAGGAGGGAGTCTATTTGGCATTGTCATCTGTGGCTTCTATGTTCTTAGTTGTACTCCATGTTAAAATTCCACCTAACCTCATAGCTGTAAGAATGTAAAAAAAAAATCACCACGTAGGTCCTTTGCAAATTGATTTCATTGTCCTTTTTGATACCCACTTGGCTCATGCATTTTCACTACCACTAGGCCCAAACAAGGGGATATTGGTAGAGTTAGAGGTCCACTGGGTCTCTCTAATAGCACAAGGAATAGATTTTATGGAAAACTGGAGGGCAGGATTTCAAGAATGAAATGGTTATAGAGTTCTGCCAACTGCTGATCTCTGAGCCTTAGAAGCAATGAGGCATATATTCTAAACATAATATAATATGGATGAATCCCTCCCTCATGGAGTACAGCAGGCACAAAATAAGAAACCAGCCTATCCCCCCCTTCCCTGGACTCTACTGAGAGTTTTCATAGTGTTTCCTTTAACGTCTTGTTCATTATTTCCACCTGCCCATAATTCTGAGATATAGTTGCACAATAAAGATTCCAAACTATGCATAAAGCTTTGATTATTAAATCAGAGGTTTTTGCTATGAATGTTGGGCTATTATATGACTGCATTCCTAGTGAGTGGCAAATTTAGGGGGAAGTTTCTAGAAGAGCCTTCTAGTTGCTCTCTCAGCAGCTTCAGTCTGTTGGAGAAGCTTCTACTCACCAGAGCAGCTATCAATAAACACAAGCATGTACTTTATCCTACTCTAGCAGGCCACGTGTCAGTTAATTCAGGTTCCCATAATTCACCATAGTGTTGGCCGCTTGTATGGAATCCCTTCTGGGTAAATGATCTCTTTTTATTTACGTAAGTACAAACCCTGACATCTGGCTTAGACATCTCCTACCCAGGCTGTCCAGTGTAGGTAGAACATACCTTGGTTTTGGCAACTCAGAGAGTTCTGTGGACCCAAGACAAGTAGCCTGGTAAAGCTGAGTTACCAGAAACCTGCCAATTCTTTCTGGAAGAATGATCTTTCCCTCTGGTATTCACCACCAACCTATAGCTTTATGCTATCTGTTTGATTCTTTTGCCACCTCAGCTCTGGGTTATACCATGGAGCCTCAGGTAGCAGTGGATCCATTATGTCACCAGAAGGTCAGTAGGCCCCACAGGTCTTAGGGCCACTTGTTGGGAAGCTAGGTCAGTGAGCCAGTTACCTTTAGTTTCAAGGCAGTCGTCACTTTGCTGTCCTTAGCAGTGAAGCATAGCAAATCATAGGGGAAGCCAAATATCATCTTGGAGAGCCAAGACTTCCTCTACGTTCTTAATGTCCTTTCCTCAGCAGCGAGGTTCCCTTTTTTCTGTATATTGCACCATAGACGTGTGTAGTATCAAAAGCATAATGACTGTCCATGTACAAGATGACAGGCTTCCCTTTTCCCCGTTTGACCTTCCGAGTCAGAGTGATGAATCAGTTCTGTTCTCTGGGCATGGGTACCTGGCCCTAAGGCTTGGGTCCAAATCATTTCCATTACAATAACTGTTGAAACTCCTGTCTACCTAGCTCCACGTTTAATGAAGGTCCTCCCCACCCTGTTGACTAATGCATCAGTGTCTTTCATTGGGTGGGGTTTGGAGAGTGTCCATTTGGTCTGGCCAGATAAATTGGACCATTGTTGTTACCTCAGGACAGTCATTGATGAACACTTGTGGGTCTTCATCACGCAAGAGGGAAACAGGATTTATGGTAGTGGGTTTTTCAAACTATACTCCAGGATGGTTCAGGAATAGGGCTTGTTACTGTGTCACAGGGGCATTAAGAAGCCAGGGTTCTGGTCTTCTGTGGAGGAAGGCTTCAACTGTCTGGGGTGATGGGAGTATAAGGTACTGACCCACAGTTAACTTCTCTGCTTCTTTCACTAGAATAGGGGTAGCCACCATAGCCTTTAGACAAGGGATCCATCCTGAGGCTACAGAGTCCTACTGCTTGGACAGGTGTCCTACAAGGTGTTTTCATGGCCCCAAAGTGTTTGTTTAAATTCCACTTGCAGTGCCTTTTCATCTGTTTCCTGGACAAAGAGATGAAAAGGTTTTGAATGGCCTCGAAGGGCAAGGGCTGGAGCCAAAATCAGCTATCAGTAAGTATCAAACTCCATTCATTCTGTCTCCACTCAGATCAGGGCCCAGTCCCCTCATTTGTGCTGGGGTATAGAAGCTTTGCTATTTCTGTAAACCCTGGTATCCAGGCAGAGCAATACCCAACCACACCAAGAATCTCTCAAGCCTGTCTTTTAGTCTTTGGAGTTGGAAACAGAAGGATAACAGCAACCTTTCTCTGATTTGGGCTGCTTTTGCCTTCCCCTGCTCTTTGCCAAGATAGGTGCCCTCTTATATACAAAAATTAACTTTCATAGCTGACACTTGTTAGCTCAGTGGTTATAACTCTTAGAGCAGTCCCTCAGTGGCCCTTGTTCAATTTATTTTAGTTTCAGAAGAGAGGAGGAGGTCATCTATATGTCGTAAAAGTGTGGACCTGGCAAACTTCTGAGGCCAGTATGAAACAGGGCTAGAGGTTTTTGAAATCCTTGGGAGAATAGGGTCTAAGTTATTTGCCCACTTTTACCTCCCTCCGGAACTGTCATTCAAAATTTAATTTGATCTCCTCTGCCTATGGGAGCCTGAAGAATTCATCTTTCAATTCCAAGACAGTCTACCCATTTTTCTCTGGCGGATTGAGACTCATGAGAGTATATGAGTTTGGAACTGTGGGGTGGATAGTCTCTACCCTCTAATGCAATTCCCTCAGATCTTAGATAGTTTATATAATCAGTGGTCCCAGTTTCTTCTCAGGTAACAGCAACGTACTCCAAGGAGACTGTCAGGATGTCAGGATGCCCATCTCCTTAAGCTGGGTAATAAGGACTTTTAACTCTCCCTTTGCTTCCACAGTGATTGTGCATCATTGAATCTGCATAGGCACAGATGAACTGGTTAGTTGAACAATCATAAGACTATGTTGTAGGGCCAGTCCTGGGTGGCTAGATTTTGCCTATACACCTAGGATTCTTTGCTTCAAATCTGAAAGATAGTCTAACCATATCTTTTGTTTGGGAGCAGGACTTTCAGGTAGAAGCTATTCTTTCGGTAAACAGAAACAATGTTTCTGTCATTAGTATCTAGAAGTCTCACTGTGTCTCATTCTTAGAGAAGATGATGGTTGCTCTCAGTTTATGCAAGAGGTCTCCTGCCTGGAGAGAACAGAGGGGAGTAGGGGCAATCAGACATGACAATAACAGATGGGTTATTATCCCCTTGCCTATGTCAATGGAATATTTGGTGCTTTAGGGACAGTAGGGAGGTTTTCCTTTGCTACTTTGACTGCATTTTTTTTTTGAGGCCATATTTACACATTTTATTTTTTTATTCTCAAACATGCATATAAATGAAAAGCTTCTCTCTAAATGCAGATAAGCCTTTACCTATCATGTGGTATTATTTACATCACAAAACACTGTCATATGAAAATCAGCACATAGCTCTGAAGCACATAGACTGTTAGTAAGGAGTATCTTTCTACTCACACAGACCGCAGGTGGGAAGTTCAGACCTAGGCTGTCCCTTACTTTCTACCCTTGAAAGGTAAATAGGAACACGTGGTCAAAGATGAAGCAGAAATGTGGAAGCTACACGACCTCTTTAGACACACATACAGGTCCCTGGGCCCCAGCAAGGCCCCGCCCACAAAGTCAGTGTAGTTTGCTTCTCAAAGGAAGAAGAGAGGTAACAGTTGAACAAAACTGCAAAGCTGAAGAAAAAGATAAGATGATCAAACTACTGAGCAAGAGGGGGTGGTCGATGGGAATGTCTGTGATGCGATGATGTCTACCCAGAAGGATGTACATAACTGGAAGTAACTCGTAATTTTTAAAGGGGCAGAGACGCCACCCCTTTATGGGGTCCGGGCTTCTGGGGCTCACTGTATTTAATAACCTCACCCCGGAAGGTATTAGCGTCCTCAGGAAATGCCCCAGAAAGTTCAAAGCTTGGTTTTTCTTTAAAGGGCACCTCTTTGCTTTTGTTACCAGCAGGGCAAGGGATCACCTCCTGAGTCTCAGCGCCAGCACTCTCATTCTGCTGGCGGTGCTCCTGGTGCCTGGCATTATTAAAGTCTCTCTCTTCTTCCTGGGCTGGCAGGATCTGGCTGTCTTTATCCAGACCCTGCCCAGGGCAGAGCTCCTCCTTTGGCGGGGATGGCCACAGTGCCAGTCTCCATTGTTGTTCCACACTCCCCTGTGCTCCTGTCCTGAAAACTCTCTGTGCTGCCTATCCTCTTGTCCTCTCCATGGATAGTCCTCACATTCACTTTGACCTTGGAGTAGTGGGGCCTCTGGCTTCTCTTAGTCCGAGGAGACTTGCTACTTCTCCCAGAGGACTTGCTTTTCTTTTTGACTGGGGACTGCTCGCTCGCTCTCTGTGCTGGGCTCCCGGCGGTGACCAGTGCAGCCCAACCAGTGGCAGGCAGGGGCTGGCTACCAGCTGGAGCGTTGGCAACTGGTTCAGAGCTCAGGCTTCCTGCTTCACTAAGGTTGCCAAAGCATCCCCTGACCTGTGTTGCCACCTGCTGCTTCGCTCCTGCTCATTCTCCCCCTCCCACCCCACCCTCCTCCTTCATCCTGCAGCCTGGCCTAGAATTCGCCTGCACAGTCCTTTGAGACACTTGAGCCAAAAACAAAACAAAACAAAACAAACAAACAAACAAACAAACAAAAAAAGACTGCAATCTTTTGATCAGGCAATTGCCCGTGTAGATTACTGAGGACTGATTATGTTGATCTAGTGATCATTAAGAAATCAATTGCTTTCCCACAATTTTAAGTTTATACTAGGGGTATAGTAGCTGGGGCCCCACCACTTTTCTAACTGTGGTAGTTGCTGGACCTTTTACTTCCAATTACAGCGCTTACTTTTCCAGTGTACACTTTCCTTGCAGGAGGCACATTGGTCTTTCTCCAATGGTGGCTTCGTTGTCACCTAGCCCTTTTCTTCTTTGTTTCACCAGACTGGTTTATTATACAGATTTTCTCTTAGTGTTGCCACTATGGCCTTGGTAAATCTCTTGTCCCTCTGGCTCTCAATCCAATCTCTATTGTCACACTCATTTTGAGCTACCTACAACCAGATATTAGTGCTTGTTTAAGCACAAGTAATAAAGAGATAAGGTTTTAGCAATAAAACAGCAATAGTTAATAAAGAGTTAACTTTCAGTGCTTGGTGAAGAACAGAAAAATGATATTACAATTATAAAATAGTTACAGCATGTAATAAAGCATTTATAAAGTATAATAAAACACATTAATAAAGTTTAATAAAGCACAGAGATTTATAATATAAAAATACAGCACAAAGAAATAATGGGTAATGAACAGAGGGTTAAAGAGAAAAGAAGGCAGTGGTTTTCAGCCACAGAATAAGCAAGAGAGTATTAAGTTTCCAGAAGCCTCTATTACAGTTAGAGACAGTTACAAGGCCAGAGATCATTAAATAGTCTTTTGGCCTTTTGTCCCATTCTGTGTCCCATTTCAGCTTGTTTACTTAAGGCTGGGTAGACCCCAGAAGTCCTTAGAACATAAAAAGTTTAAGAACTGCTGCCTTAGACTAGTGTGCAGAGTCCTGATACCATACTTCCTGATAACTTGCAATATTCAGTAGGTAATAACAATAAATGTATTAGTAACAATACTAATGTTAGTAAGGCTAGACACTGGGTTCTGTGGTATGCAGATGAAAGAACAAATCAAAGAACCCCAAATTGGGGAGACTCTCGCTCCAGTCTCGGGATGGCGGCATGCCCCAGGAAACTCGAGAAGCTGATCTTGATGTAACAGCAAGAGGTAGTTTTTTTTTTTTTTGACTTTTTTTTTTTATTATTAACTTGAGTATTTCTTATATACATTTCGAGTGTTATTCCCTTTCCCGGTTTCCAGGCAAACATCCCCCTTCCCCCTCCCCTTCCTTATGGGTGTTCCCCTCCCAACCCTCCCCCCATTGCCGCCCTCCCCCCATAGACTAGTTCACTGAGGGTTCAGTCTTAGCAGGACCCAGGGCTTCCCCTTCCACTGGTGCTCTTATTAGGATATTCATTGCTACCTATGGGGTCAGAGTCCAGGGTCAGTCCATGTATAGTCTTTAGGTAGTGGCTTAGTCCCTGGAAGCTCTGGTTGCTTGGCATTGTTGTACTTTTGGGGTCTCGAGCCCCTTCAAGCTCTTCCAGTTCTTTCTCTGATTCCTTCAATAGGGGACCTATTCTCAGTTCAGTGGTTTGCTGCTGGCATTCGCCTCTGTATTTGCTGTATTCTGGCTGTGTCTCTCAGGAGCGATCTACATCCGGCTCCTGTCGGTCTGCACTTCTTTGCTTCATCCATCCCGTCCAATTGGGTGGCTGCATATGCATGGGCCACATGTGGGGCAGGCTCTGAATGGGTGGGTGTTCCTTCAGTCTCTGTTTTAATCTTTGCCTCTCCCTTCCCTGCCAAGGGTATTCTTTTTCCTCATTTAAAGAAGGAGTGAAGCATTCACATTTTGATCATCCGTCTTGAGTTTCGTTTGTTCTAGGGATCTAGGGTAATTCAAGCATTTGGGCTAATACCCACTTATCAATGAGTGCATACCATGTATGTCTTTCTGTGATTGGGTTAGCTCACTCAGGATGATATTTTCCAGTTCCAACCATTTGCCTACGAATTTCATAAACTCGTTGTTTTTGATAGCTGAGTAATATTCCATTGTGTAGATGTACCACATTTTCTGTATCCATTCCTCTGTTGAAGGGCATCTGGGTTCTTTCCATTTTCTGGCTATTATAAATAAGGCTGCAATGAACATAGTGGAGCACGTGTCTCTTTTATATGTTGAGGCATCTTTTGGGTATATGCCCAAGAGAGGTATAGCTGGATCCTCAGGCAGTTCAATGTCCAATTTTCTGAGGAACCTCCAGACTGATTTCCAGAATGGTTTTACCAGTCTGCAATCCCACCAACAATGGAGGAGTGTTCCTCTTTCTCCACATCCTCGCCAGCATCTGCTGTCACCTGAGTTTTTGATCTTAGCCATTCTCACTGGTGTGAGGTGAAATCTCAGGGTTGTTTTGATTTGCATTTCCCTTATGACTAAAGATGTTGAATATTTCTTTAGGTGTTTCTCAGCCATTCAGCATTCCTCAGCTGTGAATTCTTTGTTTAGCTCTGAACCCCATTTTTTAATAGGGTTATTTGTTTCCCTGCGGTCTAACTTCTTGAGTTCTTTGTATATTTTGGATATAAGGCCTCTATCTGTTGTAGGATTGGTAAAGATCTTTTCCCAATCTGTTGGTTGCCGTTTTGTCCTAACCACAGTGTCCTTTGCCTTACAGAAGCTTTGCAGTTTTATGAGATCCCATTTGTCGATTCTTGATCTTAGAGCATAAGCCATTGGTGTTTTGTTCAGGAAATTTTTTCCAGTGCCCATGTGTTCCAGATGCTTCCCTAGTTTTTCTTCTATTAGTTTGAGTGTGTCTGGTTTGATGTGGAGGTCCTTGATCCACTTGGACTTAAGCTTTGTACAGGGTGATAAGCATGGATCGATCTGCATTCTTCTACATGTTGCCCTCCAGTTGAACCAGCACCATTTGCTGAAAATGCTATCTTTTTTCCATTGGATGGTTTTGGCTCCTTTGTCAAAAATCAAGTGACCATAGGTGTGTGGGTTCATTTCTGGGTCTTCAATTCTATTCCATTGGTCTATCTGTCTGTCTCTGTACCAATACCATGCAGTTTTTATCACTATTGCTCTGTAATACTGCTTGAATTCAGGGATATTGATTCCCCCGAAGTCCTTTTATTGTTGAGGATAGCTTTAGCTATCCTGGGTTTTTTGTTATTCCAGATGAATTTGCAAATTGTTCTGTCTAACTCTTTGAAGAATTGGATTGGTATTTTGATGGGGATTGCATTGAATCTGTAGATTGCTTTTGGTAAAATGGCCATTTTTACTATATTAATCCTGCCAATCCATGAGCATGGGAGATCTTTCCATCTTCTGAGGTCTTCTTCAATTTCTTTCCTCAGTGTCTTGAAGTTCTTATTGTACAGATCTTTTACTTGCTTGGTTAAAGTCACACCGAGGTACTTTATATTATTTGGGTCTATTATGAAGGGTGTCGTTTCCCTAATTTCTTTCTCGGCTTGTTTCTCTTTTGTATAGAGGAAGGCAACTGATTTATTTGAGTTAATTTTATACCCAGCCACTTTGCTGAAGTTGTTTATCAGCTTTAGTAGTTCTCTGGTGGAACTTTTGGGATCACTTAAATATACTATCATGTCATCTGCAAATAGTGATATTTTGACCTCTTCTTTTCCGATCTGTATCCCCTTGACCTCCTTTTGTTCTCTGATTGCTCTGGCTAGAATTTCAAGAACTATATTGAATAAGTAGGGAGAGAGTGGGCAGCCTTGTCTAGTCCCTGATTTTAGTGGGATTGCTTCAAGTTTCTCTCCATTTAGTTTAATGTTAGCAACTGGTTTGCTGTATATGGCTTTTACTATGTTTAGGTATGGGCCTTGAATTCCTATTCTTTCCAGGACTTTTATCATGAAGGGGTGTTGAATTTTGTCAAATGCTTTCTCAGCATCTAATGAAATGATCATGTGGTTCTGTTCTTTCAGTTTGTTTATATAATGGATCACGTTGATGGTTTTCCGTATATTAAACCATCCCTGCATGCCTGGGATGAAGCCTACTTGATCATGGTGGATGATTGTTTTGATGTGCTCTTGAATTCGGTTTGCCAGAATTTTATTGAGTATTTTTGCGTCGATATTCATAAGGGAAATTGGTCTGAAGTTCTCTTTCTTTGTTGTGTCTTTGTGTGGTTTAGGTATAAGAGTAATTGTGGCTTCGTAGAAGGAATTCGGTAGGGCTCCATCTGTTTCAATTTTGTGGAATAGTTTGGATAATATTGGTATGAGGTCTTCTATGAAGGTCTGATAGAATTCTGCACAAACCCATCTGGACCTGGGCTCTTTTTGGTTGGGAGACCTTTAATGACTGCTTCTATTTCCTTAGGAGTTATGGGGTTGTTTAATTGGTTTATCTGTTCCTGATTTAACTTCGATACCTGGTATCTGTCTAGGAAATTGTCCATTTCCTGAAGATTTTCAAATTTTGTTGAATATAGGTTTTTATAGTAAGATCTGATGATTTTTTGAATTTCCTCTGAATCTGTAGTTATGTCTCCCTTTTCATTTCTGATTTTGTTAATTTGGACGCACTCTCTGTGTCCTCTCATTAGTCTGGCTAAGGGTTTATCTATCTTGTTGATTTTCTCAAAGAACCAACTTTTGGTTCTGTTGATTCTTTCTATGGTCCTTTTTGTTTCTACTTGGTTGATTTCCGCTCTGAGTTTGATTATTTCCTGCCTTCTACTCCTCCTGGGTGTATTTGCTTCTTTTTGTTCTAGAGCTTTTAGGTGTGCTGTCAAGCTGCTGACATATGCTCTTTCCTGTTTCTTTCTGCAGGCACTCAGCGCTATGAGTTTTCCTCTTAGCACAGCTTTCATTGTGTCCCATAAGTTTGGGTATGTTGTATCTTCATTTTCATTAAATTCTAAAAAGTTTTTAATTTCTTTCTTTATTTCTTCCTTGACCAGGTTATCATTGAGTAGAGCATTGTTCAATTTCCACGTATATGTGGGCATTATTCCCTTATTGTTATTGAAGACCAGTTTTAGGCCGTGGTGGTCCGATAGCATGCATGGGATTATTTCTATCTTTCTGTACCTGTTGAGGCCCATTTTTTGACCAATTATATGGTCAATTTTGGAGAAAGTACCACGAGGAGCTGAGAAGAAGGTATATCCTTTTGCTTTAGGATAGAATGTTCTAGAAATATCCGTTAAGTCCTTTTGGCTCATGACTTCTCTTAGTCTGTCGACATCACTGTTTAATTTCTGTTTCCATGATCTGTCCATTGATGAGAGTGGGGTGTTGAAATCTCCCACTATTATTGTGTGAGGTGCAATGTGTGTTTTGAGCTTTAGTAAGGTTTCTTTTACGTATGTAGGTGCCCTTGTATTTGGGGCATAGATATTTAGGATTGAGAGTTCATCTTGGTGGATTTTTCCTTTGATGAATATGAAGTGTCCTTCCTTATCTTTTTTGATGACTTTTAGTTGGAAATTGATTTTATTTGATATTAGAATGGCTACTCCAGCTTGCTTCTTCTGACCATTTGCTTGGAAAGTTGTTTTCCAGCCTTTCACTCTGAGGTAGTGTCTGTCTTTGTCTCTGAGGTGTGTTTCCTGTAGGCAGCAGAATGCAGGGTCCTCGTTGCGTATCCAGTTTGTTAATCTATGTCTTTTTATTGGGGAGTTGAGGCCATTGATATTGAGAGATATTAAGGAATAGTGATTATTGTTTCCCTTTATATTCATATTTGGATGTGAGGTTATGTTTGTGTGCTTTCATTCTCTTTGTTTTGTTGCCAAGACGATTAGTTTCTTGCTTCTTCTAGGGTATAGCTTGCCTCCTTATGTTGGGCTTTACCATTTATTATCCTTTGTAGTGCTGGATTTGTAGAAAGATATTGTGTAAATTTGGTTTTGTCATGGAATATCTTGGTTTCTCCATCAATGTTAATTGAGAGTTTTGCTGGATACAGTAACCTGGGCTGGCATTTGTGTTCTCTTAGGGTCTGTATGACATCAGTCCAGGATCTTCTGGCCTTCATAGTTTCTGGCGAGAAGTCTGGTGTGATTCTGATAGGTCTCCCTTTATATGTTACTTGACCTTTTTCCCTTACTGCTTTTAATATTCTTTCTTTATTTTGTGCGTTTGGTGTTTTGACAATTATGTGACAGGAGGTGTTTCTTTTCTGGTCCAATCTATTTGGAGTTCTGTAGGCTTCTTGTATGTCTATGGGTATTTCTTTTTTTAGGTTAGGGAAGTTTTCTTCTATGATTTTGTTGAAGATATTTACTGGTCCTTTGAGCTGGGAGTCTTCACTCTCTTCTATACCTATTATCCTTAGGTTTGATCTTCTCATTGAGTCCTGGATTTTCTGTATGTTTTGGACCAGTAGCTTTTTCCGCTTTACATTATCTTTGACAGTTGAGTCAATGATTTCTATGGAATCTTCTGCTCCTGAGATTCTCTCTTCCATCTCTTGTATTCTGTTGGTGAAGCTTGTATCTACAGCTCCTTGTCTCTTCTTTTGGTTTTCTATATCCAGGGTTGTTTCCATGTGTTCTTTCTTGATTGCTTCTATTTCCATTTTTAATTCCTTCAACTGTTTGATTGTGTTTTCCTGGAATTCTTTCAGGGATTTTTGTGTCTCCTCTCTATGGGCTTCTACTTGTTTATTTATGTTTTCCTGGAATTCTTTCAGGGATTTTTGTGTCTCCTCTCTATGGGCTTCTACTTGTTTATTTATGTTTTCCTGGAATTCTTTCAGGGATTTTTGCGATTCTTTCAGGCATTTTTGCGATTCCTCTCTGTAGGCTTCTACTTGTTCTCTAAGGGAGTTCTTCATGTCTTTCTTGAAGTCCTCCAGCATCATGATCAAATATGATTTTGAAACTAGATCTTGCTTTTCTGGTGTGTTTGGATATTCCATGTTTGTTTTGATGGGAGAATTGGGCTCCGATGATGCCATGTAGTCTTGGTTTCTGTTGCTTGTGTTCCTGCCCTTGCCTCTCGCCATCAGATTATCTCTAGTGTTACTTTGTTCTGCTATTTCTGACAGTGGCTAGACTGTCCTATAAGCCTGTGTGTCAGGAGTGCTGTAGACCTGTTTTCCTCTCTTTCAGTCAGTTATGGGGACAGAGTGTTCTGCTTTCAGGCGTGTAGTTTTTCCTCTCTACAGGTCTTCAGCTGTTCCTGTGGGCCTGTGTCTTGAGTTCACCAGGCAGCTTTCTTGCAGCAGAAAATTTGGTCTTACCTGTGGTCCTGAGGCTCAAGTTCGCTCGTGGGGTGCTGCCCACGGGCTCTCTGCAGCGGCAGCAACCAGGAAGACCTGTGCCGCCCCTTCCGGGAGCTTCAGTGCACCAGGGTTCCAGATGGTCTTTGGCTTTTTCCTCTGGCGTCCGAGATGTGTGTGCAGGGAGCAGTCTCTTCTGGTTTCCCAGGCTTGTCTGCCTCTCTGAAGGTTCAGCTCTCCCTCCCACGGGATTTGGGTGCAGAGAACTGTTTATCCGGTCTGTTTCTATCAGGTTCCGGCGGTGTCTCAGGCAGGGGTCCTGCTGCTCCTGGGCCCTCCCCCACGGGAGCCCAGTGGCCTTATACAGTTTCCTCTTGGGCCAGGGATGTGGGCAGGGGTGAGCAGTGTTGGTGGTCTCTTCCGCTCTGCAGCCTCAGGAGTGCCCACCTGACCAGGCGGTTGGGTCTCTCTCTCACCGGGTCTGGGAGCAGAGAGCTGTTGCAGGCCGGGATCCGCGGGTGTGGGACTTCTGGTAAACACAGAACGTGCCCGGTCCTAGAGAAATTCTGCTTCCGTGTGTCCCAAGCTCACCAGGCAGCTTTCTTGCAGCAGAAAATTTGGTCTTACCTGTGGTCCCGAGGCTCAGGTTCGCTCGTGGGGTGCTGCCCAGGGGCTCTCTGCAGCGGCAGCCAGGTAGTTTTTATTAACGAGATCTCGGGCTGACACCGAGGTCTCGGGCCGACACGCCACGCATCTCACGCAGGAGATAGAGGAGCCGACCCTGAACTTCTAAAGGCAGGGGTTTATATAGGGAAAGCCAGGGGATTTCGCCAGGTTACACATGATTGGCTGATTCAAATGGTGCGCAGTTACTTTTGGCGCGGGATTACATCAGCAAAGAGTACGTGCTATCTAGCCGCTCAGCAATGTGGGTAGGGTGACTCATCTCACTCAGCAGGGGGATGACCCATCCTCAGGGAGTGAAGGAAGGGGAGGGGGTGGCTCCAGCTGGTGAGCCCTATCTCAAATTCTCTCAGGCATGTTCGGACTTTGTTTATGACTAACTTTTTGAAATTTAACTCTTCATTGACACATACAAACATTCACACAGACAACACACAAACACACATACACACATACAACACAGCACAAATTGTTTGAAACTAGAAAATTTTTGTTTTTACCCAGAATTGGAGTATGTGCATACCCATGAGATATTGTTATAGAATAGAACCCACCGAGTATAACAGCCACCATTTTCATGAGATGTATGTCTCTCACACACCTATGGTCTGAGGGTGTCATTTTATACATTTTCACACAGACACAGTGTTTGGATTCCAGGTATGGGAATTTCCCACTTGCAGCCAGACAATATTTAATATATTTTAGATTGCAAAGCATTTTGGGTTTTCTGCTGTACAATGCTCAGTGTGGGCTAGGGAAATGTCCCGGTGGGTAAAACTCCAGTTAGGAAAGCTTGGGAGCCTGAGTTCAACTCTCCAGAGTCCAGGTACAGCTAATGGTGAGGCAAATTTATAACTCAAGGGCTCCTATGTTGTCCTGGCTGGATTTTTTGTCGCCTGATAGAAGCTTGAACAGTGGTTCTCAACCATCCTAACGCTGCAATATTTTAATACCATTCCTCATGTTGTGGAGACCCTCAGCCATTAAATTATTCCATTACTACTTCATGGCTATAATTTTGACACTGTTGTGAATCATAATGTCAATATCTGATATACAGGGTATATGATATGTGATCCCCAAAGGGGCCATGACCCAAAGGTTGAGAACCTCTGGGCTAAAGTCATCAGAGAATGCAGAACTTCAATTAAGAAAATGCTATAGGCAAACCTGTGGGACACTTTTAGTGACTGAGGGGAAGGGCCCATCCCATTTGGGCAATGGCATCCCTGGGCAAGTGACCCTGGGGTGTATACAAAACAGGTTGAGGAAGCCACAGTGTGCAGCTTGTAAGCAGTGATCCTCAGTGGTCTCTGCTTCAGTGCCTGTGTCCAGACTCCTGCCTTGACTTCCTGCCCTGACTTCCTTCAGTAGATTGTGCTATGGAACTGCAAGGTGAAATAAATCCTTTCCTTCCCAGTTCCTTTTGGTCATGGTGTTTTATTCCAGCAACAGAAATATTGCAAGACAGGACGCTGCTGGCCAGTTAGCCTGGCACACACACCAGTGAACAAAGAGACCCTGTTCAATCAAGTGATGGTGGGTGAGCATCAACAACCGAGGTTGCCCTCTGGCCTCCACGTGTGCACCATGAAATACATGTCTGTACTCATATAGATGTGCGCACACACATACATGCACAGCACACACCTCAGACATAGAGCAAAGAAAGCTCAGCTTGTGTGTGTGTGTGTGTGTGTGTGTGTGTGTGTGTGTGTGTGTGTTTGTGTGGTATTTTAAACCTTTCTTAATCCTACAGAACTAGTGTGGTTATCCCTCAACAGGTCTGGTCAGCCAATAACTAAACCACTACCACAGCTGGTGAGGGCTGAAACTTCATCCAGATCAACAGCCAGTGCTGTTCCTCTGTCTAGGGAATGATGGCTCCTGAGTGGAAAGCTACCTGGGGGACAGTTATCCAGAGCTTTACACACTGTTTCACAGAATGGTTTTCAAATACGATAGTTCCTTTACCTCTCACAGTTACCATACGGCCACACAGATCCCCTTAGAGCTGTGTTCAGTCCCTGTGCTCTTTCCTTGTTTGCACTGGTTGTTGAGCTGTTCTCACTGAAGCAGCCAAATGCTGCTCCACTATGTCATGGACTAAGCTACTGTTTGCCTTTCTCACACCATAAGGTGCTGCACTTAGTTTGGAGCTGTAGTTTGCAAAGGTCATAGATTGAGGGGTTCAGGTTTATAGGCCAAGGTCCCACATAATGGGTGTCTGGTAGACACTAATAGAACCGGAGATAAACACATCCCTGCAGAGTTTTATTTCTTATTTTAGGACTACAGGGGTTTTGTCTACATGTATGTCTATGTGCTATGAGCTGTGTAGTTCCTGTGGAGACAGAAGAGGGAGTCTGATCCTGGGAATTGGACCCTAGTCCTCTGGAAGAGAGTAGCTAATGATGGCTTCTGAGCCATGTCTCCCCCCACCAATCCACCCCTACAATTCTGATTGATAAAAGTAAAGATGTAATCCCTGGTTACACCTTTTGAGGCATATACCTAATAAAAAGGACTTAATTCTTTTCAATAATTTGAATATATCTTAGCTTAATTAGGGCTCAAAGTCTTTGATGTCAGTCAGGAAACTGACTACAGACATTCATTTGTACAAACCTCTTTTAATTCCGTGTTGCATCTAGAAGTGAAAAGAGGGCAGAGGTGGCCTGTGGGCTATAGTTTGGGAAATGCTGATTTAGCACGGTTGTGCAGATGCGATCCCTGAAACAGTTTCTTCACCAACCCTCTCTGCTGTCATTTCTCTATGATTCTGGAAACCAAGTGAATGGGATTCTTGCCATCTCATTGGCCAGGAGAGAAAAGAACAGATCAAGAAGGTAAGGAAACAACTGGCTACTTCAAACCTCTCAGCCTCTGTTGCCAACCCTTGGCCCTTACCCGGGGCACCAGGATCTACAAAAACCAGTGTCTTGTTTTTCTTTCTTTTTTTTCCCTGAACTAAACTGTGTTTATCACTAACCTCTGTAATCTCCTGGAGATGAAGTAACTTTTTTCTTCTCTTTGTCTCTTTCCAGGCCAAATTCTGGAAGGTCTTGTGGGGTTACCGGAGAGGACAGAGTCTCATCTTTGCTATTCATGATGTCTGTTGTCTCTAGGTCATGATTTCCTTGGGATGAAGGATCATTTGTCTTCAGCATGCTTCAGAAACTCCACAACGATGACACAGTGGGTAAAAGTGCTTGCTATACCACTGAACTGAGAATAGGACCCCCGTTGAAGGAATCAGAGAAAGAACTGGAAGAGCTTGAAGGGGCTCGAGACCCCATATGTACAACAATGCTAAGCAACCAGAGCTTCCAGGGACTAAGCCACTACCTAAAGACTATACATGGACTGACCCTGGACTCTGACCTCATAGGTAGCAATGAATATCCTAGTAAGAGCACCAGTGGAAGGAGAAGCCCTGGGTCCTGCTAAGACTGAACCCCCAGTGAACTAGACTGGTGGGGGGAGGGCGGCAATGGGGGGAGGGTTTGGAGGGGAACACCCATAAGGAAGGGGAGGGGGGAGGGGGATGTTTGCCCGGATACCGGGAAAGGGAATAACACTCGAAATGTATATAAGAAATACTCAAGTTAATAAAAAAAAAAAAAAAAAAAGAAGCATGGATAATCCTGAGAGCTCAGGGGAGACTGCAACTTCTGCTCACATTCCTGGCCCAAGAGGAACCTGCCTAGTAGCTTCTGGATATAGGAATATAGGAGCAGTCAGCGGGAGGAATCTGCTGATTTCTGCCTGCGTCCTGAACTGAACTGGACCGGTCTCACAGCTCCCTGCACCCAAAGCCCATGAGGGAGAGAGCTGGACCCTCAGAAGTACAGAGAAACTTGAGAGGTCAGAGGAGACAACTACTTCTGCTCACATTCCTGACCAAGAGGGACCTGCCTAGTCCCCTTTGTGCTCTCTGAGCACAGGAACCTAGGAGCAGGAACCTTCAGGGTCTGCCTTTGCCAAGAGCTGAAAGCCAGTCATCAGAAGTGCCTAGACACCATCTCAGCCTAATTAAAAGGCAGACCCTTTTGACCTTCGCCCCTCTCTTCTCTCTCTTTCCCCCCTTCACCCCCGTCATCCACTTTGCCCTTTTCTGTCCTGACAATAAACCTCTCTCATGAGGAACTGTAAAAAAAAAAAAAAAAGTGCTTGATATGCAAGCCTGAAGAGATGGGTTCACGCTGTAAAACACAAGAAAGTGGAAGGAGAGAACTGACTTCCCATATTTGTCCTCTGACTTCCACATACCCACACCATGTACTCCCCAGCATCAGATGCACAAAATAATAGATTTTTTAGTTTAATATTATTTTTAATTAGAAATATCTGGAAAGCTGGGTAGAGATAGCACATAAATTTAATGCTAGCAAGCCAATTTTTGTTTTGTTTTTTTTAACTACCACACCAAATTGCTCTGCACCTAAAATGTTAATGCTATGCTCTATAATGCTCTCTCTACTGTATTAGTCAATGCTTTTATTCTTATCAACCATGCCAAAGGAGATACATTATTTATTTACAAATAAGGAAAAAGAGACATAGAGAAGTTGAGCTGTTTGTACTCATATAACAAACACATGATGGGTGTAGGATGCTTCCTGATCTTTGGATTTCCTAAGCCTCTACTTTGGAGAGGACATGGAGAAGTGAGAGAAACAGTAGGGAACCTGCAGTTTCCATGATAAACTCAGAAGCTGAAGCCCTTCATCACTCAGAAACATCCCACCCTCTATATTCCTGTGGTCAATCAATTACTCATCCTCTGGTCTGCTCCAGTATCATTTCGGCAAGTTTGGCAAAATTTGTTAGCAAATTCATATAGACTTGTCATCTGTATTTCACTCCTCTAAATACATATATGTGCACACACACACACACACACACACACACACACACACACACGGAGAGAGAGAGAGAGAGAGACAGAGACAGAGACAGAGACAGAGACAGAGACAGAGACAGAGACAGAGAGACAGAGAGGCTTTTTTTGTCCTTAAATTGAGAAATAAAATTACTTAGAGATTTTGAAATCTTTGTAGATCTTGGCTAGTCTTTCTAACATTGTAGGTCCTTGTGGGAGTCAAGAGAGGTTTCTCTGTTGTGCTGGGGAATGGGCTTCAATAAAACCTAATTTTAATTTTACACTGGATGTAGCTTAAACCCTAGGGATCAGGTTGAAATCTGAACTTGCCTGTGTGTGATGACTCTAGAGTAAATAAACAGCAGAACCCGTCACTGTTATCCTGGTTGCAGGCTGTGGGGCTCCACAGGTTCTGAGCCTTTTCAGGAGTTTGGTCCTGGCTGTAAAGCAGTTCTTGGCAGGTGTGATTGGTTAAGCTTCCTTCATAGCAGAGCCCTAGCTGGGAATTAGAATAAAATGTGTAGGATGTTTATTTTGAGATTAACATCTAGAGAGGGAAAGCTGGGCTGACAAAGAGACAGGATTTTGATCCTTCTGGCCAGAGTCCTTCACTGGACCCCTGGAATTACTGCATCATGGCTACACTATTATTGGCTTTGTTTTAGCTGTCTGTACCTTGGTCTCAGAGTCTTAATTCATCCTTTTGAAGACTCAGCAGTCTTCAAATACTTCTTGGAAGTTCTTTGGTTTTGTTCCAAACCTAAGTTACTGTCTCTCAGGCTCTGTGAAAAGCTCACAGTTCTTACTGTATGATAAATTTATTGTATATTATATATTGTATATTGTCTCTTAAGGGCTTTGCCTTTCTGCCTCCAAGCTTGGCACGATACAGTCTTAATGAGTATTTCCCGAATGAGTGAAAAATACATGATGCCTCCAACTATCTTTCCATACCTAGACAAAAAGAAATGGTTCCTGAGTCTTAACCAATTTGAGGTTCTTATTCTAGGAAGCAAAGATCCATGCAACTATTAGGCAGACTCTATGTTAAATAAATGCAAATTGAATGAAGCAAGTCTTGGACCCAACATTATTTTAGATACCTAAAGGGAGCACTAGAAGAAGATGTAAATAACACTGTTTCTGTATCTGTGATATCAGTTGATGCTAATTTATTAATCATAAAATATTACAAGCTTATGTTTCATCAGGACAGACTCTGGGATAAACAATCAGATGTTTTAAACACCCACTTTTCAGAATGAATGGTTATCACTAGAGTGGAAAGGAGGGGAGGAGAAATTACTTCTTTCTGTGATCATCTTGAACACAAACAAAAACAACACGACATTATGGTCCAATAACAACAAGCAGTATATACTCTACCCAAGTCCATAAGCTTGGGAAGACAAGAGGGTGCTGGCGGTAAGAGAAAGGGGATGGCACTTAGGCTCAGAGTGAGTTAAACTGACAGGAAGACACTGATCTTTGTGTTAAAATCCTCTTCTGTACCTTTTTTTTTTTCGATTTGGAAAAGATTATTACAAATGACAAAAGCACAGATGAGCTAACCTGATCTTTTATCTCAGTGTCTACTTCTCAAGCTTCATTTTCACAGCTGTAGAAGCTCATGGGTGCTGGGGATTGGGAAATTGCTTCAGATTATATCCCAGGGTAAATTAACTCATGCATCAAGACAGCAATAGGAAGGAAATGGAAATGTTGATTCATATGTCTGTTATGACAAAGAGTGAGGAACACATGCTGATCTGAAGCATAAGGGACAGATACGCTGAGATTTTGTGCCTATGAATACACACAGTTGGGGAACAGCGTGCATGATCTTGCTCCTGCCATGCCTACTGGTCTAACTGGGCCGGATCTGGGTAGCTGGGTGGTGCAGTCTTATGGCAGAGACTGCCTTATCATTGACCAGACCAGTTTCCTCATTTCTGGCACTCACATAAAATACATTCCTTGTTCTCCTGGTTTTATCAAATTGCTGAGTTCTAACCTTCCTACTGCTGTCTAGTCTCTGATGCTTTTCTCTGCCATGGCTGAACAGAGGCCATCTGAGGTCCTAGGAACAAGTGAACCTGGAGAGAACCTTGGCCTCAGAGTGACAGTGTAGGATGCTTACTCCCTACATTGGAATACACATTTGGATCATGTGTAAACCAAGCAAACACAAATAGCACTATTATGTCATGCTGGTGAGAATTTAAAATTTAACTTAGAGTATATTAGGATGTTTGGGATTAGCGTAATACTGTGACCGTGTCACCTTGCATTTCCTCTGCAAGGGAAACTGATAAAGCTGAGTCTTTAATTAGACATCCATCAGCTGTACTGTCAGTGATATTGGTGGAGAACTAGCAGAATTGCCCACAGTACAAATGGTGCAGGGCTTGCAGAGTGATCAGGAGAAAGGAGGACTGAAATGATTTCCCGGAATTTGTCATTTGAAAGTCACTGTTGGTTTGTAAGAGCCCAGTGTAGGGTCACTATCGGATTGCAGATGTAGGGATGCAGGAATTATGAATCTCCAGAGGCCGAAGGGGAATCTTGGGTGTGAAGGAACGAAATGGAAACATGAGAAGCTTCTTCACACCCAGCAAGAGCTGTTCATAGTCTGAGTTTACAACAGGAAATGGGGTTGGGTGTGGTAGAGAGGCGCATTGAGCAAGGAGGGCTCCATGTTAAGATAACTTGATGTTTTAGTATTCCTTAAAATCTCAGTAAGTTTGGAGCCCCACATTCCTTCATCTTCCCAGTGACGTGTTAGGGTTTGGGACTCGCTGAAGGCAGACCCCAGCCTCAAATAAAATATAAGCACGAAGAGAGTTTATTCTGCAGGAAAGGCCAGCATGCAGGGGTCACCACATCAAAATGGCAACCCAGAAAAAGATGCTCAGGCTTCTTTCATAGGCAACTGGGGTAGTTTCCCAGAAGGGTTAGGTAATCTCTAATATGATTGGTAGAGGCCAAAGCCCTGGAGTCAGTACAATGTATTGGCTACGATGTCAGTGTGAGGTAATCTAAAACCCCATTGGTGTGGTGGAAGGACGCCCCATATGGACTGCATTCCTGCCTCAAGAATGAGAAACCACAGCATAGGCTGCCCAGCACAGATGTCCAATCCTGAGGTAAGTTTTCTCCCATTCCCATGGCCATCTTCTGGATGCTCCTCGGGTGGGGGATTTTATTCTCTTATTCCTGGATGTTGGGTCTGTTGCTGGAGCAGATGGCTTATGGCCTAGTTTCCTGGTCGGCTCCTGGCACTGATGACCTATGGCGTCCTTTTTGAGTGGAGCCAAAATGAGAAAAATATACCCCTTCAGAGGTTTCTCAAGAGGAGAAACACTATACCAAAAGAGGAACTGGTATTCTAAATTTTACAGGCTGTATAAAGGACTATCAATTAAAGATTTAAATAATACCAAGCAATCAATACTTTCAAGATCTGGGGAACAGAATGAAGCTAGTCCATCAGAGCTGGGAATATGGTTCATTGCACAATGTATGTGCTCTAAGGTGTGAGGACCAGTGTTTGAATAAATTTGATAGCTCGCCTCTCATCCCATGGAAGATTCAGGAAGCAGAGACAGGATCCTCAGGGTAAGATGGCTAGCTAGACCATAAAAGGGCAAGCTCCTAGGTCCAGGAACAGATGATGCCTCAGGAAATTAAGTGGAGAACAACAGAGAAAGGAACCTAGCAGTCAGCCCATTCAAGTTGTCCTCTGTCTTCACATGCAGAAGGTAACATGTGCTTGCACACATGAATAAATCATCAGAGAAAGAAAGGAAGAAATATTATTTTACAAGGAAAGAAGAGCTACTCGGCTAGTCAGTTGCTTTACCACAAGGAGCCTACTGATGTAGAGTCAAAGGCCAACAAAGGCTCTTCAAAGCAATCATTAGTTCTATACTCATATTTTTAGTACATTCCTCAGAAACTCTTCTATCTGTACATACCAACTTTGAAAGTTCATAAGCAGTAAGAATTCAATTAAGAGAATATAAAAAACAAAAACTAAAAACCTAATGAAGAATTATTAAATTTGTGCTGTGGAGCACACAAAGGGTTTGAGCCATTAGAAGAATGGGTCTTTGGTTTTGAATTAGTGGGTGGTAAATATAAAAGTATATACTGATTTGAATGGTGGGTTATTTTGTAAGAAATAGATGTTTAGTTTTTCTGCTGGCTTTATATCTCCTAAATATTATGATTCCCCAAATGAGGAAGTGCTGAGTGTATCTTTTATTCTAATAGTTTTGGGGACAGTTTATGACATAAGTATCTGAGACCTCTGGGATCTCTATACAATAGGAGTATGTGTGTATGCCATGAGATGACTAGTGACAGCCATCAAAGGCACAAATTAGAGATGAGAGACTGCGTATAGAACCAAGCTTTACCTCCAATCACCCTCTGACTTAGCTGTGAATAGCTGTAGCTAGGCTCTGTGTCTGTGATCCCAGTGGTGACGTGGAGTTCAGCAGAGAGCCCTGAGCAAAGCAGCCACTAGCAGCCATGTCTGGGATCTCTTGGTCCAGGAAGTCTTTCATCCTTGGAAGAAGATTAATGTCAGCTGTTGGGAACATGCCTAGACTTGGTTCTTAGGAAAGGAAGAAAGGGTCAACCTTACTAACCCTGGGGGAACAAGAAAACCCCATCTGCTAGAGAAGTTTCCTCCTGGAAGGCTCTGGGCATAAACTGCAGCAGACAACTTAGGTACATAAGACCCTGTGAGCAGACACAAGAGAGAGAACAAAAGGACACAGGACCAAGCATCATTACAGATGAAAAATGGAAAAACCAGTCGGAACACAACAGTGCCAATGAGAGGGAGACAAACAAAAACCACTCAACAGCCACAGGCACTTAGAGACCTAAGTGCAGTTTATGGAGATCTTCTCAAGTAAAATCTCAAGTTTCAAACAGGATTTAGCAGAACCAACAGAGAATCAGATCACCCCTGAGGCCTCAAAGTTTTCTTTGCTTATCTGGTTGTTTATCATGAGGCCAGTTCCTTCTGGATATTACTCTTGGAACTTTACTGGTGTCTGTCTGAACTCCAACAGGGCTCATGAATTTGGTTTTGCAGTCTTTACACTTGATCTTAGCCAAAAGGCCGAGAAGCGATGGTTTTGCAGTCTTTAACAGCTCTCTGTGTGTAGCAGAGTTTGCTTTGCAAGCTACTGTCTCATTCCTAGGGTTGTAGAGAGTTGACCGAGCTCTGCAAACTTTCAACAGGCAATGCCATACAGGCCTCTGTGGAACTCAGCTTCCCTATGGGTCAGGAAGGCTGATTTACCAGGAGCCTGGGGCCTTGTTGGGAGCTATGCCCTTAAAACCCTCCATTATTGATGTTAATATTATAGTTAGAGTGAATAAGATAAAAGAAAAATGCTAAAATGAAAATATGATGACTGGGTTCATTAAGAGGTCAGGACAATAGAAAATCCCCAGCCAGCTGCAGAAGGCTAATACAAATGTGGTGGTCAGGTTGCCTCATGATATGACAAACTTGTGACCTTTCTGAGAAACAAGCATTCTGTTGATGTCAGCCGATTGCCTGACCCCCAAGGACCCACAGTGTCCTTGGCTTTCGGAAGTATTTCCCGCTTCCCCCCCTCCTTCTGCTACCCCTGCTATGGTATAAATTCAGCCTTGGGGAAAAATAAAATTTGTCGCCTTGATCAGACTCTTGTCTTGATGTCCTTCTTTGAGTCTCTTGTCCCCCATTCTCTCCTCGGTGGTCCCCAACCTCCGCTGACTGGTTCTTTACTTTCATCTGACTTTGGTCATGCTCTGTCAAAACATGTCTCTCTTTTTCTCCTTGCAACTTTTGCGCAACCCTCTTTGTTGATATGTGGAAATACATACATATATACCTATGTAGATACATGTATATATTAAAAAAATGTTAAGGGGTCTAGAATTGTTTGGAGTTTTTGGTCTGCATTAAGACATGTGTTTGTGTAGTTGTGGGTGCATGTTGAGGCTAGAGTTTGATTTGGGTGTCCGTGCATCATTCTCCACAATATATTTTGAAACAGGGTTTGTTTCTAAACCTTGGGGGTTGCTGATTTGCCTACATTGGCTGACCAGCAAGCTACTGGTATCCTCCTGCCTCTGGCTCTCCTGTGCTGGGATTGTCAGGGCACACTGCCCACCTGGCTTTTTTGCATGGCTTCTTTAGCATGAAATTCCAGTCCTCATGCATGCACTGCAAGCCCTTCACTCAATGAGTCGTGTGTGTGTGTGTGTGTGTGTGTGTGTGTGTGTGTGCGCGCGCGCGTGCATGCTTATCTATACACACACACACACATATACTTGTCCTATGAAATCTCAGTTTTTAAAATCAGAGAATTTTGATTATCTGAGAGAACTTAATAGCAGTCCTATTATAAAAGAGATTAGTAATTACTAATATAATTTTAGGAATTCTTATAGGATCATCATGAAGTATTAAGAAGTCATCTATTTGTCTAGATAGCATGACTACAAATAGTACATCTTTGTAGTTCTGCAGAAATCTGCTCAAAAAGTTGAGCTAATCCCTAGTGATTGTTATATATATTTAATAATGGCTGGAAAGCATATTAACAGCAAGAATCTTTCCCCAGATGTAATCTCCTCAGCCTTGCCTAAAGAAGTGAACCCATCATAACTTTTCAGTCCTTGGCGGAAACATCTCAGGAAGATCACCTGCTAGTGTCAGCTTCTCCTAGATGGCTCCTGGCACCAAACCTTCCTTTTAAAGTTTATTTCTCTCATACATTGTATCACAGCAATGACATCTCACTAGTATAAATAATCAGATATCAATGTGGCAAGGCAGAACATACCTAGTAACCCCAAATGACACCATTGATACCTCTGGGGGTACAGATTAACCAAGTGATACTCACCATTATTCTCTCCACTTGGATTCGGGTCTGTAAAATGAATAATTTGTGGAGTCCTCAATCTGGTTTTTCAAAAAACTCAGCAAGTGTTGATTGATCTGAAAAATCAATAACATCTTTGATCTTGATATTTTGGTCATCTGAGGGTTCTGTGTAAATGTCATTATGTACAGGCAGACCATTGGATGGCAAGCTCAGGACATGCCCATGAACTTCCTGTGTGCTGTGACTCTCTAGTTGTTACACTGTCACCTGATGAACAAGTGATTCCCATATTGCTTTATTTATAGTCATCTGGATCTGATCGCAATCTATGAATCTGGGAATCACCTTCTTTGTGTTGGATGTAGGTCCCCAGAATGCCTCTGGATTATCTTGGAATTGCATCTTGTATATACATGCTTTTTAGCTGATTTAACAATATCCAGATGCCAAGTAATTCCTAGTCCCAACTGACCATGGGCATATCATTGTGTGGGAGTTCTTAGAAAATTCATTGTAGCCCTAAGCAATGCTTCTTCATAGATTATCACCAGCTGCTGGTACAATACACAGCCTTTGCCCTGTGAAGAAGAATAACCTTTACAGCAGGCTGACCGTGTGCTGTGCTGGCCACTGTGCTTTTCCTTCAGCCAATACATGCCTCTGTGTGCTTATTTGATACTCGAAAACTCTATTGGGGAAAATCTGCCTATCCAAAAATGTCAAATGAAACCTGCATGTCCTCTATAAACCTTCCTCAGGAAGGTGTAATCCAGACTGTGAAATGTAACAATACACACCGATTTTCCTTATGGAAGAACAAATTACTAACAAGAGGAGTGAGGGATTGCTGTCATCTCTGTAGAGCATTAACGTCAGCATCCCATGGGTGTGATGTGGAGTGGCTTCAATACTGTGCTGTGGAAAGAATGTGATGCTTTTCGGTATAGTCTGTCTAACTAACAGTGTGACATCAATAGAAACCTCCATCCCAGTGCATACGGAGGAGTGAGGATTCAGTCAGCTGGCTAAAGCCCCTAATAGAGGAACTCTGCTCGCCAACGTCTTGTTGTTTTACCCCTTATTGGGACAACTTGCTGGTGGGTGCCAAGGTTCAGAGCAACTCTTGTCTTTGGATATATATATATCAAGCTGATTTCTGATGCTTTCTTTCCCTTGCAATAGTTAGCCAACAGACTCATGCTTCGGATTAGTGCTGTATCCCCTGGAGTTAATTTAGGATTTGCCTCACTGGCGAGTTCACAGCTACAGGAGACTTCTTTTGCTAAGGAGGCCTTGATCCTAGAGAGTATAATGTTGTTTTCAAGTTCTCTGTGGCTTTTGTTTGTCCCCAGTTTTCTCTTGGGTGCTATCCATGAGGAAAAGGCAATCAGACCTAGAAGCACTCTTGCTGGGCCACAGGTTAGACAAAATCAGGGCCTATTTGCACATGGCAAACCAAAGTAAAGGAAGAAAACCCACTCACGATTGCATGGTTGCTGGGATTAGATGCAATGGTGGCTTACTGGCTGTGCACACTCAGTGCTCCTGCTGCAGCAGCTCTGTCTGAGGGAGCTCTCATCCTGGGCTGCGCTACATCCTCATGCTAGAGGATTTTAGACCTGGAGAAAGAGGGGACGGACCTGGTGATGGGCTGCCATGTCGACTGCAGAGTCTGAATCAGCTCTGTTCTGCTGGACAATCTAGCAACAATTTCCAGTTGAGGTCACTCCCTGTATCCCAAGGAAATAGTGTCAGAGAACATGTAGGCCTAGATTTTTTTCATAACATAAAAAATGTTAGACACTGAATTGTGAACTACACACTATGAGGGACTAGAAAAAAGCAAACAAACATCACATCCCTCAAATAGCTTTTGGATGGGCTAAGAACATAGTGGGCAGGGGCTACAGATAGCTCGGTCAGTAAATGCTTTCCCTGTATACCTAATGAGCCATAAAGATTTGCCCATGGGGCCTTAGCCAGCTAGCTATGCATCCTTAGCAAGTTCCCAAGACTATGAAATGTAGGCTTGGTTGCCAGCACAGGACTACTGGATGGTGGTGGACCAGCATCTTATATTGATCACCGTTTCCCAGTTGCTCCATGGGGAGCAGCTTCCTCCAAAAGGAGCCCCCTTTACCATATTCTGCCTAACTTCAGGTCTAAAGCTATAAGCCCAGGCAAAGAGAAAAATCTCTATAACAAGGAGCCAAAATAAAACTTTCCTCCCTGCAGCATGGCTGTGTCAGGGATATTCTGAGTAAGGTAAGGATGACTGGTTGAAGGCCAAGTGCTTGCAAGTATTATCTCACACTGAGTCATAATGCTTGGAAGGACTACACTATATTGTACTTTCCCTTCTTGACTCATGGATGTCTGTATAGTTTCTCCTCCATGGCTGCTCTAAGGAGGACCACTACCACCCTCATGCGTCCTAGTTTCTCTGGGACACCTACTTCTTGTTCTGAAATCCCTGGATCAACAGGGATTGCAGTTCATATATCTGAAGAGTTGTTCATGGCCTCTTCATGTGGATTCCCCATTTTACATCACACCAAAGTCTGAAGGTTCACATTTCTTGCAAACCTCCTTGTGGCTGATTTTAACTCAAAGGGAATGATTTTCAAATGCAGCAGTTACAGAGCTCTAATGATAGGACATAGAGTGAGTGCTTTAAACAATGATGAGCCTAAAGGGGCTTTGGAGACGGTCCTGGTTTTGCACCTCCGCACAGCTGTGGGAATTTTCCTGGATGCAGAAGGAACTCCATCCCTCAAATAATAAAATCCATGGCCAACTCCAATGCCAATGCTAACAGCGTCAAGATTAGGCAAAGCTGGAAAGAAAACGGCAGGAGGCACTGAGGGAAACTGTCCAGGATGCTGAGAAGGAACAAGTACTCCCCTGAGCTTCCAGTGGACAGTCTCCATTCACCAAGGGCAGAAAAGGCGCATAAACACTTAGGCAGTGTTTCCTGACTTTCAGGAACATGGATTTGCCACAGCAGTCTCCTTCTCTCCTCCATGTACCCTAATCCTTTGGTTTTTCTCTAATGGATTTCAATGCAGATATATAGCTTGCCTCTACAAATATTTGAAAATCTGTTTTTACAGCAGGTTTAATTCTTTTTGTGATAGGGAGCTAGGTGGTCATGTAAAATGTTGGGCTGCTGTGTTTGATGATTCATTGGATGCCAAGAGAAGTGACAGAGTTTTCTCATTAACATTGAACTTTATCACCTTTAACATGTTTCAAGAGCAATTGAACATACATATCTGTAGAAAAACAAGTGAGTGTATGCCTGCACATACACACACTCACACAGAAACTCACATATGCACAAATACTTGTATATAAGAGCACCCAGAACATAAACACCTACACAAGCATGTACTTACACATGTGTACAACATGGGCACAAACATGTTCACCCACATCTAGGGACACGCACACACACACACACACACACACACACACACACAAAGGAGAGAGAGAGAGAGAGAGAGAGAGAGAGAGAGAGAGAGAGAGATGGGAAATATTGCTGTGTTACAATACCTTTCCTGATGAATGAATGAGGAGGTGCGGGGACCTATACCATGCACAAGGCTCTTAGACTCAACCAGGATCTGCTCCCTTGCCCTGTACTTATTTCTTCATCCATGAACATTTCCCATGCAGAGTCTCACTGATCTACAGGTAAGTTACAGCCTCTGCACAGCTAGGGGGGCCACATACGAACAAATTCCTGCAGTAAGAAATATTTTATGTGCCTGGCCCTTTAAATGACCCTATGCTCTTCAGTGACAGTTGGCTCTTGGGCTTCTGGGTACAGGATTGAGTAGAAAGGCAACAGAGGCTGAGAGGGAGGGGGTAGTGAGAAGGGAGTGGGATGGAGTAGGAGGAGAAGTAGTGTTCAGGAGACAGAAGAGTGTGTCAGCAAAGAAGAAAGAAGACATTAAGCAGGGCTAGAAAAGAGTAGATATTTTAAAGGGTGAGACTAAGGAACAGTTAAAGATGAAGTGGGTTAGCAGTGAGAAGAGAGTTGGTCACAGTTTATTCAGGAGAAGCTGGGCAGAGGCAGAGAAGATAGTGTTAGGAGACAGACAAAAGGACAACCCATGAAAAACCCACAAATGAAGTACTTATATAAGTTTATAGAGCAAAGAATTATTAAACAAAAAGGGAAAAATTTAAACCACGGGAAAATTGGGCAGCCAATGTGGAGTCTGTTTGAAGGAAGAAAAACAAAACAGAAACAAAACCCACCATACATTAAAAGACATTTGGCCACCTTTGTGACTAGGCAGAATGGGAAGCTTTATTTCAAGTAGGATCAAGGAACAGAAAAGAAGGGATGGGTATTTTGATTGAAAAAGCTGACAGTGTATTTGCAGAAGCTGTTGTTGGAATACACCCCCCATGGTGTTTAGCCATCCCCCACCACGCCCTATTTTTCCTTGTTTTGACCTAATTGGTTTAAAAGAATGTTAAAACACTGGCTAACCAACTGGAAACAATACTGATGGAAATAGAGAAACTTGGTAATAAATAAGAGACCTTCAAGAAAAGGGAGGACAAATACATTCATTTCCAGTGACTGATTCAGGAGGGAGTTTTCCTCACCTAGAAAAAGAGGGAAGAAATGTATCAAAGGGCAGTCATATCAAAGAAATGAAAAAGAATTGTCAAATAAGACACATTTTTTCTTCCAGAAATAAGGATAAACCCAGAGTAGTCCTTGGTCAAAATCACCAACAGCATCCCCATTCCTTACATAGCCTATGCCTGCTAATGAGGATAATCCACAAGGTCATGATGAGAGAGGTTGCATTCTATAGAAATGGGGGACCTAAAGCAGTTTAAGGAGGCAGTGATATTTTATTAGATGTACCCACCATAAGTGAAACAAACGCTACATTGGAATACTCAGACTAGATGTATTCCCTAAGAGTGGAGGGCATTGGTCACAGTTGTGCTAGAGGCTGGTCCTTAAATGGAGATGGTTGGGGTTGGGGATTTGGCTCAGTGGTAGAGCGCTTGCCTAGGAAGCGCAAGGTCCTGGGTTCGGTCCCCAGCCCCGGAAAAAAAAATGGAGATGGTTGTCATAGTGAAGAGAAGTCAGGAATTTGGAACAGCACAATAGAGCAAGAGAAATAAATTTGGTGAGGGACCAAGTTATTATGCTGATATGCAAGAACAGGTTCAATTGAAGATGCAATCATAGAACAATGTTTCTTTAAGAGCATGGGACAAAACTGACGAGCCAGAAATGAAATAAAACATCATTTACAGAAATTATCCAAGGCTCTGGGGCAGCCATCATTGATTATTTTTTTTTACAAAGATTAATCTCAGCAGTAAATAAGACTATACCATACCCCGATACAAGACAAATGTTGAGAGACACCCTAGACTTCAACACTGAAAATGTGGAGTGTAAAGGCCATAAGACCACTGAAGGAACAGGCTAAGCCCATAGATGAATGGAAAAGAACATGAATGATATTGGTTCTGACTTATACACAGCTAGTATAACAGGTCAAGCTATAACTAGAGGTCTCCCATATCAAAAGGTCTTGTTCTTTAATTTAGGGAAATAGAGACATTTGAATTAAAATTGTGACCAAAGCATCTCTAGGGCAATTGTCTTCCAAAACATCATTCAGAAAGTCCAGACTTCCAGGAGGTGCAGATGATGTAGCAAGGGCTGCCATTGGACCAATGAGCGTAGGTCCTAGATATATCCAAGGCAATTTCTTGCCTTTGGGAAACTATATGAGGTGGGGCTTTAATAGAGTTAAACTTAATAGAGACTTCGAGATGCACATGTGGGTCACATATATCCCAAACAGGACTCCATGTTGCCTTTGACTAATTCTCCTACTGGGCTCATTATGCAAAGGAAAGATAGTGTTTTAGATTGGATTTTCACAGCATACAAAGTAAAAAACTAAAGAAAATGTTTCTGACTAAATTATAAAATAAATCTACATCAATTATCATGCATAGACCCAGCACGAATCTTAGCGCTTTATACTAATGCTGAGATTACTTCGTTATGGGTAATCAATGAAGACTGGCAAAGAACTCATGGAATGTTTTTGGGAGAAAGTAACCATCTAATATCCTAAAAGCAAATTCCTTTTATTTATAAAAATAACTAATTGCATTCTCTTATGTATTGTAATAGGAATGCCAATTCCTAAAGTGCCTACATTTTTTACTGATACAAATAAATTAGCAAAGTAATCCAAAGCCCATGTAATTCAGTGAGAGAGAGAGAGAGAGAGAGAGAGAGAGAGAGAGAGAGAGAGAGAGAGAATTGTATGAAGTTCTTACGGTTCTATTTGATTTTTCTGAACCTCTTAAAATAATTACTCTCCATATGAAGAAAGAATTATTTTGCAGACAGAAACTACTGGCAACTAAGAATTAACATTTTTATACAACTGCAATTATTAGAAACAAATTATTAAGTATGACCCATATTTGGTCTCCTACAAGCTTGCCAGGTGAAGTAGCACAAGGAAATGAGCAAATTGACCATTATTAAAACAAGTGTTAGAAGACTCAAAACATCACGAAAAATACCATATTAATGGTAACACTCAAAACTTTTTTCTGTCACTTAGCAACAAGACAAGTAAATTATAAGAAAATGTCCATCTTGTTTTTTCTAGAACCAAACTTCATTACAAGTTGTAAGTAAGCCTCAGGGTACCAAAAGAAGTGAAGTGAATCTGTTTCACTTTGCAGAATTTGAAAAAGTGAAGTTTGCACACATACCGTTGATATATGCTCAGGGTTTCGATGAGCAACTGCTTTGAGCTCTGAAAAGGCTGATTTTATAATTACACAATTATTGGAAGTAATGACTAGTATGGGGATCACCTGTACAAATTAAGAGTGACAATGATATCTCATATGTCTCTAATAAGATGTAGGAATTCTTTGCATATTTTAATATAAACCACAATACAAGTATTCTACACAAGACTACAGGACAAGTAGTTGTAGAAAGATCTAATTGCCCCTTAAAAAATGCTTATAAAGCAAAAAGGAAGAAGAAAAATTCCCAGGGATGGACTAATTAATGCTCTGTTAACTTTAAGTTTTCTGAACGTTAGAGGCTGAAAGATACTGGGTTATAGGAAAAACTTTGGAATTAAATCAGTCTATACACTATAAGGTCGTGTTACCATCAGAATGGAAGGTGGCAATGTATTGTCGTGGGGACATGGAATTGTTTGTATCCCCACAGGAAATGAGAAGCTATGGATACAATTACAACTAAGAAAACTCAAATCATCTGAAAACCTTAAACACTGGCAAAAAAAAAAAAGAGTAGAAAAGAGATCCTCCGGAGCAGCCCTGTGTGCAGTGAGGCAGTGTGGGGCCTATGGGCAGCTGAGGAGGGAAGCAGGTAAGGGAGGTACCAGTGTGCGCCCAGCAGCCCGGGTACCCTCCCCTTCGGGGCTTGAGGCACTGAGAGGAAAGCCAAACAGAGCAGACTTTCATAAGCAGCAAGGTGCTTCTCAGGTGTCCCAAGACTGGCCTCCCTAGGCTTCAGTCTCAGGGCCCGGGTTCCTCAACACACCTAGCTCCACTCACCATCAGAGCTCGTCCCCCTCCCATCAAAGTCCTGGCTGCAGCCCTGGCTCTTGGTGGGGAGGGAGACAGAGCTGCAGTTGGCACCGCTACTGAGAAGACAGCTGGCAGAACTCAACAAAAATCCAGAGGAAGGCTTCTCAGCAGATTTAATAGACGACAATGATCTCTATGGTTGGGAAGTCCTTGTTATTTGTCCTCCAGATACACTTTATGAAGGTGGTGTTTTTAAGGCTCATCTCACTTTCCCAAAAGACTATCTCCTCTGGCCTCCTAAAATGAAATTCATTACAGAGGTTTGGCACCCAGATGCTGATAAAAATGGTGATGTTTGCATTTCTATTCTTCTCGAGCCTGGGGAGGATAAATATGATTATGAGAAGCCAGAGGAACGCTGGCTGCCTATCCATCCTGTAGAAGCCATCATGATTCGTGTCATTTCTATGCTGGCAGATCCTAATGGAGACTCACCTGCACATGTAGATGCTGCGAACGAATGGAGGGAAGACAGAAATGGAGAATTTCCAAGGCAAGTCGCCCGCTGTGTAAGAAAAAGCCAAGACACTGCTTTTGAGTGATGTTTATTCGATAGCTGGTGACTTCACTGACTTCAGGGTCTCCAACTGAGAAACATGGCCCTGCTTGTCCTGCCCTCTCCCCACCCATCGCTGGACGTCTGCTGTAACAAGTTGGCAAACTCTGGCTGGAACTGGGCTGCAATAAAACGTGCCAGTCATCAATGCTGACAAGAGCCTAACACGTGCCAACGTACAGATGATTACGCATTTTGAGGTCTAATGAGCTGTTTTAACCTTCAAGAAGAACCGTAAAGACCTGTGCATAGCACAGCATGATCCGGATAATATATACGCTGTTCACGAACATCCACCAACACACCTTGTACCAAATAACGCTGTCTTGTAATAGAATAAGAATCTTGTAAATTCTAAAAGATTTTAGCCGGTTTCCTTTTCCCATTCATCGTTTTTATCAGTTCAAAAAGATACCTTAAAGCATGTCAGGTGAAAACCAATAAGGATTAAAAGTCTCCATATAATTTCCTTTACACCATGCAATCTTTCATGACACTCTTTCCATTTACCAATCTTTAATATTTTCTTTATTTTGGCACACTTCCCTTTCCTTCTATCTCTTCTATCTGCCAGAAAGTTCTCAAATCATTTAGTTTAAATACTGAAGTACTAGTAAATTACTTGATTTTCACGATGACTTCAGAGGTGGGGTCATCCCTGGGTGCTTTGTCCTTTTTGTACTCTGATTCACCCTTCTCTTGGATTGGATGTGGCAATAACATTTTCTGGCTGTTGAGAGCTCTTGATCCTAGTCATTATCTCCTGAGAACTTTAAAAGAAAGAAAATGTAAAGTCTGTTCTAAGTTCATCTTAGTGAAATTTATTCCAAACAATACAAAAATCCAGATTTGGTTTTATTTTTGCCATAAGTTGTCTAATGCTAAGGTTGGATGAATACAGCATGCACAGCTACAGGCTTTCTACTTCTGGGACTGCTATTAAAAATGCTATTCGTCCTATTACCCTTCTCCTTAGCCCGTACCTGTTCCTTCTTACAGCAGATTTTCCTCACCTATTGTAAAAAGAAATTGTGATGTATATTTTCATGTAATTTGATTTTGGAATTTTGTCATCTTATGTAGTAAGTTCTTCCAAAATATAATTTTTTCCAATTAAAAAAAAAGAGTAGAAAAGAGATCATCTCCAATCACAGCATTTCCCTGCCAGTCAGCAGAGCCTCGACAAGAAAAGTTCAGCACCTAATCACAGGCAGGCCTGTGAGGATGACTTTGGTCTCATACAAAAGACAGCCATGCTCAGTGCAGACCAACAACAGGCTAAGGAGCAGGGCAATCAGAGAGACGATGCTGAATACAGCATCCTGAAAGTCCAAATAGAGACTGAAGCAAAACTGGGGACTTGGAAAAGGAACTCCAAAGCACAAGATGTTAGCAGATAAGATGGCCCAGAAAATAAGAAAAGTTCATAAAGAAGGATCGAAATTACAGGAAGGAGATCATCCCTGTGAGGGTCTTATGTTGTGGACTTGTTCCTGATCGATCAACAGAAAGATCACATCCGACACCAGAGAACCCTGGGAAAGACATTGGAAACAATTGAGAAGCAGCTACAAAACTGAGCACTGAGCTACAACAAAAGGGAGTAAATGCAGTGTGAAATATTTCATGTGCCTGGCCCTTTAAATGACCCTGCATTGGAAAGTGAATTGGGCTGGCAGACTGAGAGGACAGTTGGTGACAGCTTATCAAGGAGAAGCTGAACTGAGCCAGAGAAGCTGTTAGGAGACAGATAAAAGAACTCATAAAGAACACACAATGCAGCTAAGTAAGTTTATAGAGATAAAGAGTTATAAAACAAAAGCAACTTTTCCTTTTTTACAAAAAGGAACATGTTCCCAAGAGAGAGAGGCCTCCAAACAAAGCCTCTAGCAAGCTTCAAGTGGAAACATCACATCACCCCCACTAAACCTACCCTGGCTCCTGCACTGAAGGCCTTGGTAACAACAGAGGAAGACAGTGACTCATGGTCGTTACCCAGGAACTTTTCAACACATTACAGTTTCTGTGATATGAAAAGGGGCCCAAGGTCAGTCGGAAGGAGCCTGGTGAATACACTGCAGAGATTTTCCTGAAATGCAGCACTCTGCACAACTGTGAGGGAGAATCTGTCCTGAAACACAGCAATGCACCTGCTTTAGTCAGCAGCACAATGTTAGCAGAGGGATGCACTGTAGGACTCCATGCATCCTTACATCCTAAATCTCATTTTTCAAACACTGCCCAGGAGTTAGTCTTTCTACTCAGGTGGCAAAAAGGCTTTCCCTGCAGTGGTCTCCCTTTGTAAACTTGATATACTTTGTACCAATTTTGTAAACCCTCAAGGCAGGAAAATAGCCAGGCCCCTCCCTATCTGAGAAACTCCAGCATCCGTGCCTCTCCCTTGGACCTCCCTAAATGTCATAAACGTCTTCAGCCCCTCAACAGTACCCTCCTCATATTATGCTAATATTAGGTGAAACATTTGAACAAAAACCACCAATCCCTGAAATGGAAAACCCGCCAATTCCTGAACTTCGAAGAGAAACGCACTAACCTTTGACCACTAAAACTCACCAATCCCTGAACAGGAAACTTTCTAATCCATGAGCTCCCCCAAACTCAGGGCTTCAAATTCCACCATTCTTCACTCTGAAAAATCTCCACCCTAGGAAGCTCCCCTCCCGCCTCCCAGGACCCTGTATAGGTCCTGTGCCTTGCCTAATTCTTGGTGTCTGCTCCCACCTGGGAGCATAGGCAGGCACTGCTGGACTCATCCATTCACATACTGGACCCCCCAACCAACCCCTTTTCTCAGATATGCTGCCTATCATAAGATGATAAGAAGCAATGAACAGGAGACACCGCCGGAACCTGAAGGAAACAGACCGGATAAACAGTTCTCTGCACCCAAATCCCGTGGGAGGGAGAGCTAAACCTTCAGAGAGGCGGACACGCCTGGGAAACCAGAAGAGACTGCACTCTGTGCACATCCAGACGCCAGAGGAAAACATCAAACGCCATCTGGAACCCTGGTGCACGGAGGCTCCCGGAAAGAGCGGCGCAGATCTTCCCAGTTGCTGCCGCCGCGGAGAGGACTTAGGCAGTACCCCACGAGCAAACTTGAGCCTTGGAACCACAGGTAGGACCTTTTCCCCTGCAAGAAACCTGCCTGGTGAACTCAAGACACAGGCCCACAGGAACAGCTGAAGACCTGTAGAGAGGAAAAACTACACGCCCGAAAGCAGAACACTCTGTCCCCATAACTGGCTGAAAGAAAAGAGGAAAACAGGTCTACAGCACTCCTGACACACAGGCTTATAGGACAGTCTAGCCACGGTCAGAAATAGCAGAACAAAGTAACACTAGAGATAATCTGATGGCGAGAGGCAAGCGCAGGAACCCAAGCAACAGAAACCAAGACTACATGGCATCATCGGAGCCCAATTCTCCCACCAAAGCAAACACGGAATATCCAAACACACCAGAAAAGCAAGATCTAGTTTCAAAATCATATTTGATCATGATGCTGGAGGACTTCAAGAAAGACATAAAGAACTCCCTTAGAGAACAAGTAGAAGCCTACAGAGAGGAATCGCAAAAATCCCTGAAAGAATTCCAGGAAAACACAATCAAACAGTTGAAGGAATTAAAAATGGAAATAGAAGCAATCAAGAAAGAACACATGGAAACAACCCTGGACATAGAAAATCAAAAGAAAAGACAAGGAGCTGTAGATACAAGCTTCACCAACAGAATACAAGAGATGGAAGAGAGAATCTCAGGAGCAGAAGATTCCATAGAAATCATTGACTCAACTGTCAAAGATAATGTAAAGCGGAAAAAGCTACTGGTCCAAAACATACAGGAAATCCAGGACTCAATGAGAAGATCAAACCTAAGGATAATAGGTATAGAAGAGAGTGAAGACTCCCAGCTCAAAGGACCAGTAAATATCTTCAACAAAATCATAGAAGAAAACTTCCCTAACCTAAAAATAGAGATACCCATAGGCATACAAGAAGCCTACAGAACTCCAAATAGATTGGACCAGAAAAGAAACACCTCCCGTCACATAATTGTCAAAACACCAAACACACAAAATAAAGAAAGAATATTAAAAGCAGTAAGGGAAAAAGGTCAAGTAACATATAAAGGCAGACCTATCAGAATCACACCAGACTTTTCGCCAGAAACTATGAAGGCCAGAAGATCCTGGACAGATGTCATACAGACCCTAAAAGAACACAAATGCCAGCCCAGGTTACTGTATCCTGCAAAACTCTCAATTAACATAGATGGAGAAACCAAGATATTCCATGACAAAACCAAATTTACACAATATCTTTCTACAAATCCAGCACTACAAAGGATAATAAAGGGTAAAGCCCAACATAAGGAGGCAAGCTATACCCTAGAAGAAGCAAGAAACTAATCGTCTTGGCAACAAAACAAAGAGAATGAAAGCACACAAACATAACCTCACATCCAAATATGAATATAACAGGAAGCAATAATCACTATTCCTTAATATCTCTCAACATCAATGGCCTCAACTCCCCAATAAAAAGACATAGATTAACAAACTGGATACGCAACGAGGACCCTGCATTCTGCTGCCTACAGGAAACACACCTCAGAGACAAAGACAGACACTACCTCAGAGTGAAAGGCTGGAAAACAACTTTCCAAGCAAATGGTCAGAAGAAGCAAGCTGGAGTAGCCATTCTAATATCAAATAAAATCAATTTTCAATTAAAAGTCATCAAAAAAAATAAGGAAGGACACTTCATATTCATCAAAGGAAAAATCCACCAAGATGAACTCTCAATCCTCATCTTCGATTGGTTTATATACAAGTGTGCAATTTCTAGGCTTGAAAGTAAAATGATGCTATCTGGTGCTGGATAGAGGAGCCTTATTTTTTATTATGGCAGCTTGCTATTTTTGTAACATGGTGATTTGGTTGAACACAATAAAGTACAGTAGTAACTGACAAAAAAAAAAGAAGCAATGAACAGAAGCAGGGAATAAATAAAGAGGAGGAGCAGGGCTGAGGCTCCTGAGCCCCTCAGCTCAGCTGGGGAGACCCTCCTGTCCTAGGGTTTCCATTACTGTGAAGAGACACCATGACCAAACAACTCCTATAAAGGGAGACATTAAATTGGAGCTGGCTTACAGGTTCACAGGTTCAGTCCATTGTCATGGCAAGAAGCACGGCAGCATCCAGGCAAGCACGGAGCTAGAGGAGCTGAGAGTTCTGTGTCTTGTGTGGAAGGCAAACAACAGAAGACTCGGCATCCTCTGACAGCTAGGAGGAGGGTCTCATAACCCACCCCCACAGCAACACCCTTTCTACAACAAGGCCACACCTATTCCAACAAAGCCACACCTCTTAATAGTATCATTCCTTGGGCCAAGCATATTTAAACCACCACATCCCACGTCCTGGTACCCAATGGCTTTTTCAGAAACTTAAGTCCATAGGGCTATACCTAGCCATAGCATAATGCAAAAATGCATTGAGTCCAACTTAAATCTCCATAGTCTGTAACAGTCTCAACAGTGTAAAACGTCCAAAATTCAGTCTCTTCTGAGATTCATCCAATCACTAAAATGTAATCCCCTATAAAATAAAAATGAAAAAGCAGATCACATAGCCCCAGCATTATAGGATACACATCACCATTCCAAAACATCATAGCGAGGAAATGCTGAACCAAGGCAAGATGAAAACCCAGCTGTGCAAACTCCAAACTCCATCTCCACATCTGATGGGAAAGCTCTTCAGCTATTTGACTGAAGCACAATTCTTTCTGGTTAGTTCCACTCTCTACAGTCGCTTTCCTCAGCAGGTATTCCATGCCTCTGGCATCTCTAACATCTTGGGGGTTCCAAGGCAACTTCAAACTCAGAGCTTCTTGTTCCAATGTCTGTGATTTACAAATGATCTCCTTGTCTCTTCCAGAAGACTTGGGTTACATTTCCAGCTCTCCCTTCTGGAATATTCTACACTTTGATTGACCCTACTCCACTGCTGCTGCTGGTTTGGGCGGTCATACTATAGTACTGGCATCTCCAGTATGCTGAGATCTTCTTCTGCAACTAGGCTTTATCCTTCATGGTTTCATGTATCAACTCTTGCATGATCTCTTAGTCTTGGGCTATGAACTACAACTGAGGCTGTGACTCCATCAATGGCCTTTCCTGACCATCACAGTACCAAGCATCAGATACTCTCCATGATCCCTTCATGCCTTCAAGACCAGTACAACCTGGGAAATTGTTATACATTACTAAGTGCAGCTATAGCACAAGGTACAACCTTGGCTATCTCTGGAACATAGCTTCTTTGTATTCTCAGAAAATGCCTCCCAGAACATTTCGCCTTCTTTGTACTCTCAAAAAAATGTTTCCCGTAAGATTTCATTTCAGCAATGCTGACCTTTTCTTAATCTCTCTTACTTTCTTAGCTCCAGCCATCCAACATCAATTTCTAGCTTCTGGGCCCCAATGAAATCCCTCAAATGAAACACAAACTAATAAGTCTAAATGATTACATTGGATGGAGGGATTAAATCAAAAGAAAGGAATATTAACTAGATGTCTTAGTGTCTGTTGGCAAAGACCTTGCAACTCCAACCACATTAAAATCACATGACAGTATGTGGCAGGTTTGTTCTTTCCTTAAACCCTATGGTTCCTAGGGAAGGAGCTCAGGTTGGGAGAGTTCCAGGCAAGTTCCTGGACTTGCTGAGACAATTCACACTCTGATCACCTCAGTCATGGTACTGAAGTAGCTCTGTATCCACAATGAGGTTCTCTGTGTATCTCTCTGTCATTCATCAAGAGTAGATTTGTTTTGCCCTTCGTTTGACAGCAGAAATCTGGAGACCCATGGACTTCCTTGCTCCAAGCATTGTGTCTCTGACATATAGTCTTAGAAGTCACATGACTCCTGGAGCATCACAGGAGTCACTTCTTCATCTGGAAGAAACACTTCCTACTGTGAGATCTACTGTGGTAAAATAGCAGCATCTACCACCTCTCTCCCTTCCAAGTATAGAAAGAAAACATTCTCCACCGGACGTGTGTGGTCACTGATGCAGGCTCCATACCCACATTCTAGTCTAAAGATTGCCCTTAACACTTCTTTGATTGTTCATCAACATGATGTACCCACCAGGTCCACTCCCAGGAGAGGTCCTCAATTCTGCATTTCATCTGATGGGCCCCATCTGCATTGCCCTCCAGGATGACATGTGAGAGACCTCCCAAACCCCTAAAATTCTGAGATGCTGGGGCGTGATCCTGATCCCACTAATGCCCTACATGGATGCCTGGCAGTTTAGACCATTAGCATGACTACTCATATATGTGTTCCCAAAGGTCTCAAAAAATGTCTCCCTTTGTTTGGGTGTGATCCAGTCCAACTGCTGCACCGCACAAAGAAGGACAAAAGTCCAGGACAGGGGCTGGAAACACAGTTCTTCAGTTTGAGAATGGAATCCCAGAAGATCTAAGGGACAATTAACAATCCTCTGTCACTTAGGATCCAGGTGAAATCAACTGTCCTCTTCTGGCCTCTGAAAGAGTTATATGCAAACAAATGTGGGGAGGTGGGAGGGAGTGGGTGGACTTGTGGGGTAGTACCCTAATGGAGGCAGGGGTTAGGGGGATGTAAGAGGAGGTTTCCTGAGTGGAAACTGGGAATGGGCATAATATTAAAATGTAGATAGAGAAAATACACGCTAAAAATGAAAAAAAAAAAAAAAGAAATACTTCAAAAACCAAACACCATCCCCAAAGGAAGCTACCGAACATATCAAAAAGGACTCAGCAAGAATTATCATCAAGAACAACAAATGACCAATAATAATAATAATAATAATAATAATAATAATAATAATAATAATAAAAGTATTCATCCCTGCAAAATTGGTGGAATTCATATTCTCTTCTCTGTTGTCATAGCTGATACTACATTCCAAGGAACCCAGAGGCACACATCTCTGTGTTTCCTGATTTCTTTTATACTACCTTTTGAGTGTTTTTATTTCCTGTTTTGTATTAGAGAAATATTTCTGTGTTTCTCCTTTTCTGTACAACATGGTTAGCCACAGAGTAGTTCACTATAAAGGCAGCTAAAATTATGAGCACAAGGGTACAGCAAGGATACTTTTCATCATGATGATGGGAATCACAGAGTATGACATAGAATCCACATTGAGAGCACAGTTTCCTGTACAGCTCTGGATGACTTCGAACTGATCATGAAGACTAAGCTGCATGAGACTTGCAGAAAAACCTTTGTTGTCTGATACTTGTGCTGTTATGGGACAGAGAACCACAAATGAATACAGGAAGTTCTTAGGAGTGAAGGGCTAGGTCACATTTTTATTTATAATCACACATTGATTTATTAAACGAAATTTTAAAGTGGGGAGTCAATGAGTTCAATGTATATAACCTTACTAATATAACACAGTAATTTAAAAACGAAAAAGATAACAAAAAATAACAAAATTTCAACTGAAAACAAAACAAAAACCTAAAGCAATCAAACTTCTAACCAAAAACGAAAGAAAACAGGTAAGATGAGCAGCACTCCATTGCTGCAGATTTGTTACATACACCACAGCCTGCGGCTGGCCTTGAAAACAAAGCAGAAAGGCAGGCAAGATGGTAATATCTCTTCAAGATGATTGTAGACCTGCCTCAAAGGGTGTGGTGGGTTGCTGATGGACATGTCCTCCAAAGGTTAAGCATGAGAATGTTACAGGCGATATCTCAAGGTCTTTCAAATTTGCCTGACTGATCATGAAGGACCCTCACACATAGGAAAGCAAAGTAAAGAACAAAATGCACCCTAAGATTGCTATGGTTATTAGGACTGAGATGGGGGAGTTGTTGACATTCTTTGCACACTCACTGCTCCTGGTGGACAGTTCTATCACAGAGAGATGTAGTCCTGGTCTGTGCACTACCAAGCTTCTGATGGAGAATTGAAGACCTAGGGGAGGAAGACATAAAGGCCAGGTGAGGACCTGTCATGTCAGGTATCAAACCCACAGCAGCACTATTCAGAGGGGAAATCCACTATGACCTTCAAGCCCAAGGGAGAAGGAGAAGAGATCCCACACACCTGCATATTTTTTCAGCTTTTAAAATCTGCTACACACTGAACTGTGAACCACATTATTCCAATTCCTAGAATTGGGTTGTTGACCGAGTTAATGATTATGTAAGAGATCATCCAGGATACTAACGAGGCATCTGATAAATATCCTTCAATGGGATATGTACATAGTGGGCATAACCTTTTGGACAGCTCAGTCAAGAAAGTGCTTTCACCTAATAAACAGAAGTCAAAAATATAGCATCTAGGCCTGGAAGCCAAGCCTGCATACTAAGGTCCCAAGGCTGTGCACAGTAGGCTTGATTCCAGGCAGTAGACCACGGGGTGTTGGTGGAGGAGTCTGTTCTATCCTCTGACTCACTGTTTCCCAGTGGCTTCAAAGTGAACAGCATCTTCCAATAGGAGCTCCCTTTACCATAGCCTGGCTGACATGGGAACCAAAACTATCAGCAAAACAACTAGTCCATCTCCATAACCACGATCCAAGTAAAACTCTTCCTCATGCAATGGGATACAATCGAAAATATCTTGAGTAAGATAAGGCTGACTAATTCAATGACAAATGGTTGCATGTATTATCACATTCAGCAATAGTCCATGGAGGGATGGACAACATTGTACATTTTCACTTTCTGAATGAAGGACATCCGGATAGTTCTCATTCTGGGCTGCTCTTAGGAGGACCACAACAACAACAATGTCCCATAGTTTCTCTGCTAACATCTAATTCTTGTTTTGGAATTGACTGTGCAATAGGGGCTGCAGTTGAACTTTCAGAAGAGTTGCACCTGGCATCTCACAGGGCTACCCATTTGACACCACCAGCAATGTCTGAGGGCCATCACCTCTCCAATCCCTCCTTAAGGATGATTTTCACCCAGATCAAATGATTTTGAATAACAGTGGTAAAGAATGCCACAGAGCCAACTGAGTATCAGTGCTTTAGACTCTAAGGTTCTGTCTGAGGCATCCCTGTGATTACACCTCAGCATAGCTACTGGACATCTTCTGGTTGCAGGTTCAATTATAAGCAACTTAATTTTTCAACTAACAATATCCAGGCCAAACTCCAAAGCCTAGTTATATTGAACCAGGATTAGGCCACTCTGTATAGAAAGACGTAGCAGTCAATCACTAAGACAACCAGGATGTTGAGAAGACACAACTAGCCACATGACATTCCACTGTTCAGTCACTATTCACCAAGAGCAAAGAATGCAGAGGACAACTTAATCAGCAGTTTTGACGCTCAGGTACAAGAATTTCACACAGCAGCCTCTCCTCAAATCATTGTACCTCATTTCTATGGTTTTCTCCAAGTGATGTCAATATTGAGGAAATGCTTCCCTTCTATAAATAGTTTCAATAGCAATCAATTTCCCTTTAAGAACAGTTTAAAATCTGAATTACAAATTTTTTCTTTCCTCTTGTTCTAGTGATACATATAAAGTATGTTTTACATGTATATATACATATGTACATATAGACTAATAAACATATATGTATATATAGTATATGTATATACATGTATACGTAGATGTGTGTGCATGCAGAAACATAAGAGTGCATGGCTCACACAAAACACACACATAAATGCACAAAAACACACACATAAAAACACACATGTTATGTATAAGCACGCATACAACAAACACAATTAGCACCTCTCAATGTACAAATATGCAACCATATTTGTGATAGCCATAAATGTCATCACAAATATCTGTGCCCACACACACACACTAAAAGACTAATTAACATACACACATACAAACACACAACAGAAATTTTAAGTGAGATGCAGAAAAGAATGAGGAGGCCATTTCGCTAGAACAACAGTGTGGGAAGCAGATTAGGTAAGATGTTTCAAGTGAGAACGTGGACATTGCTATCCACCCCTTAGGAAGAAAAATGCTTAGGGAGCACACTTTTTGGACAGAATAGGTTGAGAGAGTTGGAGAAAGTCTTCCCTCAAATGCTCACATCTCTCATACCAAACCTCACCCTGAGAGAAGCCTTTCCCACATCCCTGTTCATTCAATCAAGCTTCAGGATACAAGCCACAGGAACAAACTCTAGAACACTGACTTAAAAAATGACTGACGAGCTGCTTCTCAAGCTACATCATTGTGAACCACGATTTGTGCAGGCAGAAGGGACCATCTTGGAATGTAGGGGGAAACGGAGAGAAAGGACACATGCCTCATCAAAACGGGCAATGATAACCAAACTTCTGGCAATTTCACTGGGCTCAATAAACTCATGTGCTACTACAAAGGAGGCTACCACACCATGCCTCTACTGTAATGGCGTGTCAGTGATGTGTCATCACCATATCTTCCTTAGGGAAAGGCAGTTTCTATTTGAGCAGCAAGATTTGGTTGTCAATCCTCCAGTCTCTTCATGAGGCTAACACCATAGAAAGTCTGGTAAATGATCGAAGAAATGAAAAACTGGATGAGATATAGGAGAGTGTCTCAGTAAGCTGGAGAATGGTTAAATGAGTTTGACTTGGTTGATGGTTAGATGTCAGGACAACCTGCCCCTGATTCTCCGTTCAGCCCGCCTGATGCTTATTAACAGTCGCACTATAGATTTTCGTACTGGCTTCCGCACAGAACCTCGTTGTTTCCTTAATGGATTCTTCCAGTGCGATCTGCTCCAATAGAAGCGCTCTGTTCTCATTCCATGCTCTCTTTGCCTTGAGCTTAAACGGAAGAAATTCGCTCAGGAGGAGGCAGTACCTGAGGCTGAGCCACAAACAAAAAGAGGAGAAGACCAGAAGGATCCATCTTTTTCCCACTTCTGCATCACTCATTCCAGAACCCTGCTCCACAGACAGCCCCAGACTATCGACCAAGGCCAAAGTAGCCACGGAGTATAACCTGAGAAAGGTCAAATCCAGAAAACAGCAACATTCCAGAAGACTCAGGGTACTTCTCAAAAATCTTCTCATAAATATGTATGGATATTTCAAATATATGTATATATCCTGTCAGACCCCCAGATGATCAAGGTCAATCGATATCTCCATCATGGTGCACACCTTTTCTGTCTACAGGACACTTAGTTTGAAGGACGATGATGAGAGAGGCTCAAAGGCTCTTCAAATTTAGTCAAACTGACTCCAAGTGATAAAAATCTTAGAGCCTTCTTAGAGGCAGGCTTCCTGGAAGGACTCAAACAGTATAGAATGAGATCCTCACTTTGACTTAAAGACAAGGATGGGCTGACACATTCTGTGCCTAGTGCTGAGGTCACAACCCAGTAAGTCAATGGCCAGTTCCTTTGAGTTTCTATTGTGAGGTGATTGGATTTGCACAAGGGTCTCTCTATTCATCTGCTGGCGCATTTTCTGCAGGTCGGTCATCACTTGCTGGTGTTGCATCAGGAGCATCTCAGACTCAGAGTTGATCCTGTGATAGAGCATGGGCCAAGGATCAAATAACTTCTGAATTAAGCTTTCAAGGATTACACAAATTCAGCCTAAATCCGGGATGACCCCACCCTAGGACAAGTCACACCCTTACTCCTTCACACTGGGTCCAGTTTGTGCTTATTAAGCCTATTATTATTGACCTGGGGACATCATAACCAGCAAATAAAAGGAAGGAGCTGATCTGCCTGAGTTCACTGAAGGGGCTTTAAGGAATAGACTACCTGGTCAAGAACTTTCCAGGACCCTGAGCCACAGGCCAAGCTCCAACTTAACCTGTGATGACCGTTCTCCTGTTCTTAGGTAAGAATTCTCAATCCTAGAATATATTGCTAAATGAAAACCCAAAGGAACATAATCAATATTTACAGGGAAAAGAGATTATGACACATTCCAGGAGATTCCACTGTGCCTCCAAGGTGTGCAGAGGTCCAATATTTTACTGCTCAAAATGAGGCCCTCAGCCTCATCACCATCATACCCTGGAAACTGAGCCAGGCTGGCTCTCAGGCCAAATCAAGGCCATAGAATCTCCAGATCATAAGGGATACACACAAACACACTCACACTCAAACACTCAAATACAATAAGAATACCAAGTAAATACAATGATGTTACATTATCTCAAAGAACACTGAACAAAATCAGAGAAATCCAGTGGTAACCTGTTGCCAATCCAGTCACACACTGAGAGGCAGCAAGTGAGACTAGGCCCCTCCAGCTTTTGACAGGACCAATTGAACCCAAAGCACCTCCAGGTCATTTATAACAATGATTGGTCATAAACACAGCACCTAGGAATTTCCACAAGCCAACACCTGTCCATGCTTCTTAAAACACATAATGAGAGCTCACACATGACTATACTTATTTCCAGACTCTGATTCAGGCCACAGGGTCTAATTTCCTTTTGGAGGAATAAAAATAGCCTGTGCCCCCATCTCACTCATATCTGAACTTCGAATCATGTATGTTAGATGCAGGAAGATGATTTTCACCATGAAGACACCCTGGAGTTGTAGCCTACTGTCACGTGAGGAAATATGGTCTTAACAGACATCTCAAGGCAGTCAAAAAAGAATGCACATCATGATTACCTGTAGTTTGGTCATTCCTTGGGTAAGAAGACAGGATTCTCTGGAGTTCATCTCTCTCCTTTTGCATCTTGTGGAGAGCAATTCTTAGCTTCTCCAAACTGTTCATCCTCTCCTCCTCCTCAGGGGTCAAGGAGCGCTGGCATGATGCCTTCTGAGCAAACTCTGTAGGCAGATAAACACAAGTAAACTTTCATATATGAGGACATAGTGCAAGGAAAACTATACTTAGTCTAAAACAGAAGTCTGAGGACAAACAGTTCTAGGGACACAGTGAATCCCTAGCAGAGCAAGAAAACTATCTCTAAGCTGAACCCCTCAGCCATGTCCCTGTTCCCAACTATCATAGCCATAGGGTGACATATGCCATCATAGACGTATACCACACTTCCTTATGATATTCCCTTGGCATTGAAATGCAAAAGATAGCCCAAACAACAAGAATTGGAAGACATTCTCAGCAAATGTCTGATGTGAGGCAGGTAAGTCCTTGAGTCCAAACTGCTTAACATATTGAATTGCTAATCATGTGTGTTCAAGTACTAAGTAACTGAGGTCTTGATGTATTACCAGAGGAGTATCCCTCTTGGCAACAATTACCCATGTAAGCTACAGGACACTACTGAGAATGAAGTGCTTCAACAGCCTATCCTGAGAGAGACACTTTGTTATTCTTACAGGGGCTCAAACTAGTATTCTTTGATACTCCCCAAAACATTAAAGAGCTCCAAGGAAAGATCCTTCACATATAACAATTCTTGGCTCTCTGTCAAGCTAATGATCAGAAATTGTTGAATCTGGGTCAGCTGTTTAGGAAGACTGAGGCTCCAAATCATAAGTCCTACACCTGGAAGGAGCAGCTCAAGCCACCCTCCTCCAGGAACCTCCCCTATGCTGCCCAGTACTCACTGAGCCTTCCCCAGGACCATTTCTCTTTTCTTGTTCTTCAAAATGATAGAAGGCCAGCCTCATTCTGCCTTGGTTTGGTCTCTGCCTGTACACGATCATCCCTCCAAAATAGACCGAGCAGCCTGGATCACATGCCTGCTTCTGAATCCTTGAGGCTCTGAAGGGACATCTCTCAGGCAGTTGGTGTCACCACAACACTGGTGACATCACAGAATATTCAATGGTTCTCCTGGATACCAGAGAATGTCCCGTGAAGACACTACTGATGATGTCACTGGGAAATGCCATAGCCTACTCTCTAACTACCTCTAACCACACTGACCTGTTTCTGGAGTGCCTTTCCCTGAAACTCACTCTTGAGCCAGGGAATACCCATTTGTCCATTCTCCTTCCAGAGCTAGAGAGTTCTCACTGCTTCATTTCAATTCAGTTGCTGAGGATAGGGAGAGTTGGTTAAGGTCTTGATATGGGTAGAAGAGCTTTGTTAACATCCAAACATCTAAACGCCTTTGGATGAGGGAGATTCTTCTCCCTGAAATGGATAAACCCAGGCTCCATTCATGTGACACACAGTCCAATTCCCACAGTTTTAGCAGTTTCCCGGAGGCCAATATCTTTTTCCTACACCTTTAAATGTATGCAAGTTGGAGTATATTGTTTCACTGAGTAAGCCTTGAGAGGGGGCATAGTTTCAATATATTCACCCATGTTGTGGAGACATCGAGATGCAGCTCCCAGGCAGGGTCAAGTAAGGACTGGTGACAGGTGCAAGTAGGGGCTGGAATGCCGCCATTGAGAAGAAAATGTTTTTCTCATTTTGCCTTTAACTATGTTCTGATGTGTCCCGTTTCTGTGGAAGCAGATCTCATGTTCTCTTGGTTATGGTGAAGATATTCTGATAATAGGAAGAGAGTTGATTTGTTGTATGAATGTTTTAAGAAGTAGCATTTACTTAGTCTTATTTCTTTGTTTAGTCATGTCTCAGATGTTCCTGGTATCGTGGGAATAACGATCTTGTGGTATCTTGCAAAGTGGAAATTGAGGTAATGCATATTCATATCTATATAAGGATTTATAAAGCTTGCAAATGTGTGCAGTTGCTTCTGCCTTTGCTCTGCACCCCCTGTGTCCTGGTTATTTGCAACCGTACCCAGGGCCCCCAACACACAAGACATTGAGAATTGGCGCCTAAACAGGGACCCCAAAGGTAAGTCAGAGCGGTCAGATAAGGTAAGTATATTTGATTACAGGGAAATGGGACAAGATAAGTCTTCTGTTTATCTCGCTATGCTTAAACATCTTTTAAAAGTGCAGGGAATTCATATCTCTCAGTATGAGTTAGAAATGTGGTTAGAGACAGCAGGAGAGTATACATCTTGGTTCCCTGACGAGGGTTCCAGAGATTCTGATATCTGGGTCAAAGGGAAAATTCATGAGGAAAAGGCTGTCAGGCAGGGCAAAAAGGTTGCAATTAGTTTCTGGTCTATTTGGGCTGATATTTTGACTGGACTCAAGGCCATGAATGAAGACAGGGTGATAATGAATATAGAACATGAGACTACAGCTTCATTAAGAAAAAAAGGAAAAGGAAAAGTTTTGCCGCCTGCACCACTGCCTGGAACAGTTTTTTCTGCATCCTTTCCTGAGGATGACATGTTGACAATAAGATTCAGATGATGATGATGATGATGATGATGATGATGATGATGATGATGATGATGATGATGATGGTGGTGGTGGTGGTGGTGGTGGTGGTGGTGATGATGATGATGATGATGATGATGATGATGATGATGATGATGATGATGGTGGTGGTGGTGGTGGTGATGATGATGATGATGATGATGATGATGAATTACCTGCTCTTTCTTTTCCTATAATTAGACCAGCACCTTTTCAAGGTGTGGCCCAACCAACTTATTATAAAAGATGATATTGGTTGGTTGAAAAAGGAAGTAACTTTTTATGAAACATATATTGAATTTTTATCTATACTAAAATTAACATTTGGAAGAACAGTGACAGGAGAGGAAGCTAAATGACAACTGCTGAAAATACTTGATCTTGAAAATGCTAATGAGGACTATAGAGAACATTATTACCTATACAGGACACTGGAGATATTAATGCTTATATGAAGGCATACGAGGATATCTTTTCTGAAAAAGGAAAGATGCATTTTTCGCATGTATTGATTAAGATAGGGGTATTAAATTATATGTTTTAAATACTTTTGAATATCCTACAGGCATTTTAGCTCAAGATGAGTTGTCTTTAGAATGGATATATATTAAATATAAATTTAACAAAACATTAACAACTTATGAGGAACAAATTGCTTTACTTATTCAACAAGGCAGACAAAGACCTGTTATACTATCCGGATATGACTGCTATTGTTTTCCCATTAAGTAAAGATAATGTTGAATATTTAATACAGATGTCTTAAGTTTTTCAATTAGCCATCATTTCTTACACTGGAAATATGGATTTTCATTTCCCCCATAGTAAATTCTGGGATTGCTTTAGAAAACAGAAATTTGTGATAATACACTAATTTCTGTTGATCCATTACCATCAGACGTTACTGTGTTTACTGATGGCTGTAAGACCAAGAGTGCTTATTGGACCAAAGAAAAATTTTGGGTCCAGGAATCTTCTTTTGGGTCAGTACAACAAAATGAATTATTAGCAGTAATTAATGTATTGCAGGAATTTACTCATGATGTAAACATTACAGCTGATTCAGTTAATGTTGTGGGAATGGTACAGAACATTGTGACTGCTGTCGTTTCTACATTTAAGCTCATATTAAATTTGTTATTTTCACATATTAAAGGACTATTGTTATTGCAAAACTTTAGAATATTTATTATACATAATAGATCACATTCAAAATTGCCAGGACCTTCAACATTTGGCAATCATATGGTAGATCAATTAGTGTCATTGCTACCCCAGAAAAACATAGTCATAATCATACCAATGCAGGACATTTACATATTAAATATAAGATTCCCCATTCCCAAGTCAGACAAATTATTGCTAATTGTCCTATTTGTAAGCCTTTCCATATAAGATGTGTTCCATATGACATTAATCCCAGAGGAATGCAACATAATGAATTGTGGCAGATAGATATACCCCATATTTCTAAGTTTGGTCACCTTTCATATACAGATGTATGCATAGATACCTTTTCAATATTTGTATGGGCTTCGCCATTGCCTGGAGAATGCACAGTTCATGTTATACAGCATCTGTTGGAAACATGTGCTGTTATTTGAATACACTCTGAAATTAAATCTGATAATGGACCAACAGATATTTCTTATAAATTTAAACAATTTTGTCAACAATATCATATTGTACATATTCCTGGTATAAAATAAAATCCACAAGGACAAGCTTTTGTTAAAAGAGTACACCATTCCTTCAAACAACAAAATAAAATATTAAAAAGTACAAAAAGAGATGATCTTGCACAGCCTGAATGGAGTTGGCAGACTAAACACAGAGCTATATTGGCACAAGTATTATTTGTTATTAATTTTCTTAATTTACCACAAGGTAAGATTTTATCAAGAGCTGATAACACTTTATTGAACTTCCCTCTGAAGGCATGGAGCAGCCACTATGGATAAAAATAATCCAAGATGGAGAATGGCAGGGAGGGACATTACTTAATGTATGTAGGTAGGGGATAGTGTTTTGTCTCATTACAAGATGGGAGACAATTCTGCTTACCTGGGAGATGGATCCAAGCACAGACTGATAAGAACCATACCTGTCCCCACAGGGATCCAATTAAACCAGCTCTATTTTCTCCTGATGGAAGTCCTTCAGAGATGAAGAGGTGTCCTCTGTTACTGAGGCCATGGCTTCTCTAAAGGTTGACAAACAACCATGGAGAAGGATACTACAGTGACAACCCCATTACCTACGTGTGGTCAGGTTAAGCGTTTAACCACTGAAGGACTAAAAAGTGTTGTCTTGTATGGGAAAGTCCTGTACTTCTGAGCATTTATTTTTAGCAATGTGTGCTTTACTTACAGTATCTTCTGCTGAGGTCAATGTGAGCTATTGGGCTTATATTCCTAATCCACCTTTATTTGAGCCTCCTACTAGTGTGGAAACAGATGTGGTGTTACACACCACCCCAAGCATTTTATCGTCTCCTTGGAGTTACTTGACTTATTCGAATAAGTATGATGGAGCTCTGCATAATTTTACTTATGCTGGCTCAAAGATGACTTTATGTTTAGGACAGGGAACATGCTTCCAAATGGCTTATCAAAATAAGCTATTACGGGTGGTGCCGGTCCTCCTGGTTGCTGCCCTCGCGGAGAGCTCATAAGCAACACCCCACAAGCAAACTTGAGCCTCGGGACCATAGGTAAGACCAACTTTTCTGCTCCAAGCGACCTGAGTGGTGGTCTCAGGACACACAGAGGCAAAATTCCTCTAGGACCGGCCACTTCCGGTTTTCAGCTGGATTCCCAAACTCACCGCCTGGACAGGTGGGCACTCCTGAGACTGCAGAGCGGAAGAGACCACCAATACTGCCCACCCCTGCCCACATCCCTGGCCCAAGAGGAAACTGTATACGGCCTCTGGGATGCGGTAGATAGGGGCACTGGAGCTGCAGGTCCCCAACGCCTAAGACACCTCCAGAACCTGAAGGAACTGGATCAACAGTTCTCTGCACCCAAATCCCTTGGGAGAGAGTGCTAAACCTTCAGAGAGGCAGACACACCTGGGAAGCCAGAAGAGACTACACTCTGCCTACATTTCTGACTCCAGAGGAAAACAGAAGACTCCATCTGGGACCCTGGTGCATGGGGGCTCCCGGAAAGGGCGGCGCAGGTCCTCCTGGTTGCTGCCCCTGCGGAGAGCTCATAAGCAACACCCCACAAGCAAACGTGAGCCTTGGAACCACAGGTAAGACCAAATTTTCTGCTCCAAGTGACCTGCCTGGTGAACTAAGGACACAGGCTGACAGGAACAGCTGAAGACCTGTAGACAGGAAAAACTACATGCCCAAAAGCAGAACACTCTGTTCACATAACTGGCTGAAAGAAAACAGGAAAACGGGTCTACAGCACTCCTGACACACAGGCTTATAGGACAGTCTAGCCACTGTCAGAAATAGCAGAACAAAGTAACACTAGAGATAATCTGATGGCGAGAGGCAAACGCAGGAATCCAAGCAACAGAAACCAAGACTACATGGCATCATCGGAGCCCAATTCTCCCACCAAAGCAAACACTGAATATCCAAACACACCAGAAAAGCAAGATCTAGTTTCAAAATCATATTTGATCATGATGCTGGAGGTCTTCAAGAAAGACATGCAGAACTCCCTTAGAGAAACGCAGGAAAACATAAATAAACAAGTAGACGCCTACAGAGAGGAGACACAAAAATCCCTGAAAGAATTCCAGGAAAACACAATCAAACAGTTGAAGGAATTAAAAATGGAAATAGAAGCAATCAAGAAAGAACACAGGGAAACAACCCTGGATATAGAAAACCAAAGGAAGAGACAAGGAGCCATAGATACAAGCATCACCAACAGAATACACGAGATAGAAGAGAGAATCTCAGGAGCAGAAGATTCCATAAAATCATCGACACAACTGTCAAAGATAATGTAAAACGGAAAAATCTACTGGTCCAAAACATACAGAAAATCTAGGACTCAATGAGAAGATCAAACCTAAAGATAATAGGTATAGAAGAGAGTGAAGACTCCCAGCTCAAAGGACCAGTAAATATCTTCAACAAAAGCATAGAAGAAAACTTCCCTAACCTAAAGCAAGAGATTCCCATAAGCATACAAGAAGCCTACAGAACTCCAAATAGATTGGACCAGAAAAGAAACTCCTCCCGTCACATAATTGTCAAAACACCAAATGCACAAAATAAAGAAAGAATATTAAAAGCAGTAAGGGAAAAAGGTCAAGTAATATATAAAGGCAGACCTATCAGAATCACACCAGACTTTTCGCCACAGACTATGAAAGCCAGAAGATCCTGGACAGATGTCATATGGACCCTAAGAGAACACAAATGCCAGCCCAGGTTACTGTATCCTGCAAAACTCTTAATTAACATAGATGGAAAAACCAAGATATTCCATGACAAAACCAAATTTACACAATATCTTTCTACAAATCCAGTGCTACAAAGGATAATAAATGGTAAAGCCCAACATAAGGAAGCAAGCTACACCCTAGAAAAAGCAAGAAACTAATCGTCTTGGCAACAAAACAGAGAGAAGAAAAGCACACAAACATAATCTCACGTCCAAATATGAATACAACAGGAAGCAATAATCACTATTCCTTAATATCTCTCAACATCAATGGTCTCAACTCCACAATAAAAAGACATAGATTAACAAACTGGATACACAATGAGGACCCTGCATTCTGCTGCCTACAGGAAACACACCTCAGAGACAAAGACAGACACTACCTCAGAGTGAAAGGCTGGAAAACAACTTTCCAAGCAAATGGTCAGAAGAAGCAAGCTGGAGTAGCCATTCTAATATCAAATAAAATCAATTTTCAACTAAAAGTCATCAAAAAAGATAAGGAAGGACACTTCATATTCATCAAAGGAAAAATCCACCAAGATGAACCCTCAATCCTAAATATCTATGCCCCAATTACAAGGGCACCTACATACATAAAAGAAACCTTACTAAAGCTCAAAACACACATTGCACCTCACACAATAATAGTAGGAGATTTCAACACCCCACTCTCATCAATGGACAGATCATGGAAACAGAAATTAAACAGAGACGTAGACAGACTAAGAGAAGTCATGAGCCAAATGGACTTAACAGATATTTATAGAACATTCTATCCTAAAGTAAAAGGATATACATTCTTCTCAGCTCCTCATGGTACTTTCTCCAAAATTGACCATATAATTGGTCAAAAAACGGGCCTCAACAGGTACAGGAAGATAGAAATAATCTCATGCGCGCTATCAGACCACCACGGCCTAAAGCTGGTCTTCAATAACAATAAGGGAAGAACGCCCACATATACTTGGAAGTTGAACAATGCTCTACTCAACGATAACCTGGTCAAGGAAGAAATAAAGAAAGAAATTAAAGACTTCTTAGAATTTAATGAAAATGAAGGTACAACATACCCAAACTTATGGGACACAATGAAAGCTGTGCTAAGAGGAAAACTCATAGCTCTGAGTGCCTGCAGAAAGAAACAGGAGAGAGCATATGTCACCAGCTTGACAACACACCTAAAAGCTCTAGAACAAAAAGAAGCAAATACACCCAGGAGGAGTAGAAGGCAGGAAATAATCAAACTCAGAGCTGAAATCAACCAAGTAGAAACAAAAAGGACCATAGAAAGAATCAACAGAACCAAAAGTTGGTTCTTTGACAAAATCAACAAGATAGATAAACCATAGCCAGACTAACGAGAGGACACAGAGAGTGTGTCCAAATTAACAAAATCAGAAATGAAAAGGGAGACATAACTACAGATTCAGAGGAAATTCAAAAAATCATAAGATCTTACTACAAAAGCCTATATTCAACAAAACTTGAAAATCTGCAGGAAATGGACAACTTCCTAGACAGATACCAGGTACCGAAGTTAAATCAGGAACAGATAAACCAGTTAAACAACCCCATAACTCCTAATAAAATAGAAGCAGTCATTAAAGGTCTCCCAACCAAAAAGAGCCCAGGTCCAGACGGGTTTAGTGCAGAATTCTATCAGACCTTCATAGAAGACCTCATACCAATATTATCCAAACTATTCCACAAAATTGAAACAGATGGAGCACTACCAAATTCCTTCTATGAGGCCACAATTACTCTTATACCTAAACCACACAAAGACCCAACAAAGAAAGAGAACTTCAGACCAATTTCCCTTATGAACATCGACGCAAAAATACTCAATAAAATTCTTGCAAACAAAATCCAAGAGCACATCAAAACAATCATCCACCATGATCAAGTAGGCTTCATCCCAGGCATGCAGGGATGGTTTAATATATGGAAAACCATCAACGTGATCCATTATATAAACAAACTGAAAGAACAAAACCACATGATCATCTCATTAGATGCTGAGAAAGCATTTGACAAAATTCAACACCCCTTCGTGATAAAAGTCCTGGAAAGAATAGGAATTCAAGGCCCATGCCTAAACATAGTAAAAGCCATATACAGCAAACCAGTTGCTAACATTAAACTAAATGGAGAGAAACTTGAAGCAATCCCACTAAAATCAGGGACTAGACAAGGCTGCCCACTCTCTCCCTACTTATTCAATATACTTCTTGAAGTTCTAGCCAGAGCAATCAGACAACAAAAGGAGATCAAGGGGATACAGATTGGAAAAGAAGAAGTCAAAATATCACTATTTGCAGATGATATGATAGTATATTTAAGTGATCCCAAAAGTTCCACCAGAGAACTACTAAAGCTGATAAACAACTTCAGCAAAGTGGCTGGGTATAAAATTAACTCAAATAAATCAGTAGCCTTCCTTTACACAAAAGAGAAACAAGCCGAGAAAGAAATTAGGGAAATGACACCCATCATAATAGTCCCAAATAATATAAAGTATCTCAGTGTGACTTTAACCAAGCAAGTAAAAGATCTGTACAATAAGAACTTCAAGACTCTGAAGAAAGAAATTGAAGAAGACCTCAGAAGATGGAAAGATCTCCCATGTTCATGGATTGGCAGGATTAATATAGTAAAAATGGCCATTTTACCAAAAGCAATCTACAGATTCAATGCAATCCCCATCAAAATAACAATCCAATTCTTCAAAGAGTTAGACAGAACAATTTGCAAATTCATCTGGAATAACAAAAAACCCAGGATAGCTAAAACTATCCTCAACAATAAAAGGACTTCAGGGGGAATCACTATCCCTGAACTCAAGCAGTATTACAGAGCAATAGTGATAAAAATTGCATGGTATTGGTACAGAGACAGACAGATAGACCAATGGAACAGAATTGAAGACCCGAAATGAACCCACACACCTATGGTCACTTGATTTTTGACAAAGGAGCCAAAACCATCCAATGGAAAAAAGATAGCATTTTCAGCAAATGGTGCTGGTTCAACTGGAGGTCAACATGTAGAAGAATGCAGATCGATCCATGCTTATCACCCTGTACAAAGCTTAAGTCCAAGTGGATCAAGGACCTCCACATCAAACCAGACACACTCAAACTAATAGAAGAAAAAGTGGGGAAGCATCTCGAACACATGGGCACTGGAAAAAATTTCCTGAACAAAACACCAATGGCTTTTGCTCTAAAATCAAGAATTGACAAATGGGATCTCATAAAACTGCAAAGCTTCTGTAAGGCAAAGGACACTGTGGTTAGGACAAAACGGCAACCAACAGATTGGGAAAAGATCTTTACCAATCCTACAACAGATAGAGGCCTTATATCCAAAATATACAAAGAACTCAAGAATTTAGACTGCAGGGAGACAAATAACCCTATTAAAAAATGGGGTTCTGAGCTAAACAAAGAATTCACAGCTGAGGAATGCCAAATGGCTGAGAAACACCTAAAGAAATGTTCAACATCTTTAGTCATAAGGGAAATGCAAATCAAAACAACCCTGAGATTTCACCTCACACCAGTGAGAATGGCTAAGATCAAAAACTCAGGTGACAGCAAATGCTGGAGAGGGTGTGGAGAAAGAGGAACACTCCTCCATTGTTGGTGGGATTGCAGACTGGTACAACCATTCTGGAAATCAGTCTGGAGGTTCCTCAGAAAACTGGACATTGAACTACCTGAGGACCCAGCTATATCTCTCTTGGGCATAAGCCCAAAAGATGCCCCAACATATAACAAAGACTCCACTATGTTCATAGCAGCCTTATTTATAATATCCAGAAGCTGGAAAGAACCCAGATGCCCTTCAACAGAGGAATGGATACAGAAAATGTGGTACATCTACACAATGGAATATTACTCAGCTATCAAAAACAATGACTTTATGAAATTCATAGGCAAATGGAGGGAACTGGAAAATATCATCCTGAGTGAGGTAACCCAATCACAGAAAAACACGCATGGTATTCACTCATTGATTAGTGGCTATTAGCCCAAATGCTTGAATTACCCTAGATGCATAGAACACATGAAACTCAAGACGGATGATCAAAATGCGAATGCCTCACTCCTTCTTTAAAAGGGGAACAAGAATATCCTTGGCAGGGAAGAGAGAGGCAAAGATTAAAACAGAGGCAGAAGGAACACCCATTCAGAGCCTGCCCCACATGTGGTCCATACATATACAGCCACCCAATTAGACAAGATGGATGAAGCAAAGAAGTGCAGGCTGAAAGGTACCAGATGTACATCTCTCCTGAGAGACACAGCCAGAATACAGCAAATACATAGGTGAATGCCAGCAGCAAACCACTGAACTGAGAACGGGACCCCCGTTGAAGGAATCAGAGAAAGAACTGGAAGAGCTTGAAGGGGCTCGAGACCCCATATGAACAACAATGCCAAGCAACCAGAGCTTCCAGGGACTAAGCCACTCCCCAAAGACTATACATGGACTGACCCTGGACTCTGACCTCATAGGTAGCAATGAATATCCTAGTAAGAGCACCAGTGTAAGGGGAAGCCCTGGGTCCTGCTAAGACTGAACCCCCAGTGAACGTGATTGTTGGGGGGAGGGCAGCAATGGGGGGAGGATGGGGAGGGGAACACCCATATAGAAGGGGAGGGGAAGGGGTTAGAGGGATCTTGGCCCAGAAACCGGGAAAGGGAATAACAATCGAAACATAAATAAGAAATACTCAAGTTAATAAAGATAAAAAAAAGAAAGAAAGAAAAGAAAAAGCTGGACAAAATATCCAGTCGGAGGTGCCCTGTGAGTTTTCTCTCTTGGTTCCCTGCCCCCGGTGGGTGCTTTTGGTTTTTATTTTCATTTATTTATTTTATATTTATGAGTGTTTTGACTTCTCTAGGTCTGTACACGCTATTATTCCCCAAAGGTACTTTATCTCTAATACCCATTATAAATGAGTAGATATCGTGTGTCTTTCTGGCCCCGGGTTACCTCACTCAGGATGATATTCTGAAGTTCCATCCATTTGCCTACAAATTTCATATTTTTTTTTCAATAGCTGAGTAGATGTACTAGTTTTAAACATCCATTTTTGAGTTGAGGAACATTTAGGTTGTTTCTGGCAATTATGAACAACGCTGCTATAAACATCGACGAGCAGGTTTCCCTATGGTATAGTGGAGCATCTTTTGGGTATATGCCCATGAGTGGTATAGCTGGGTCTTGATGAAGAACTAGTCTCAGTTTGAGACTAGTCAAATTGATTTACAAAGTGGCCGTACATGATTGCACTCCCAATAGCAACAAAGAATGTTCTCCTTGCTGTACATCTTTACCCTCAGTGCTGTCACCTGAGGTTTTGATCACTGGTGCTCACACAGCCTGAGCCACCAACCCAAGACCATGCTGGAGCTGGACCTAGACCCACTATTCATTTGTGGCAAATGTGCAACTTGGTCTTCATGTGGGTCCCCTAACAAGTGGAACCGGGCCTGCCTCTGGCTTTTTTCCCTGTCATTGGATCCCCCTCCTGCTACATGGACAGCTGGGCTGGGCCTCAGTGGGAGAGGATGTGTCTATTCATGCTGGGACTAGAAAGGGGGGCGGGGGAGTAATTGGCGGAGGGACCTGTAAGGGTGGACCTTGGAAGAGATGAGGTATCGGGCTGTGATCGGGATGTAAGGTGAATAAAAAGATATATCATTGGAAAAAACCATGTAATGCATTATGTAGCAGAAAATCTCAAATTGAAACAATTGTGGTTTGTCCATTTTAAAACGCTAGCCATTGTCTATTTCCTTTGCCGTAGCTCTCAAACTTGCCTAGTAGAACTGGAACTAAGCAACTATGGCTAAGGTTTTCCCATGGTGCAATGCAACTTCCTCCTTTGTTTTTTGTTTTTTTTTTTTTCCTGGACCACGATTTTTAAGGAACTGAGGGAGGCACTGTACACAACTCACAGCAAATCTAGGAGACCTAGAGACTGAGGTCAAGAACGCTATAAGGAAACTGACACAGTCACAAAATAAAAAGACCCAAGTAGTCCAAAAATGGAATGTCAAAGACATTCTGCCCCTGGCCTTGATTCCCTTCTTGTTGGCTGCAGCCTGTTGCTCTGAAAAGCTAGCAGATCCCGAGGATATCCCGTGACCTCTAGAGGACCACACAGCAGTGGCAACTATAAGGAAGAAGGCACGGCCATATTGTTCACAGAAACCCTCAGGATAAAGGCAAGAATTTGTCTCCAGGCATCAGTTCCAGTTCTTCCTGTGTACAGGCTCAGCAAGAAGGTATCGCCCATACGAGAGAGACAGAGACCTTAGTATGATCCGGACCACCCCACTAGGAGCTTCAAAGAGAAGCGTGGCCTAAGGCCACAGGCGGCAGCCATTCACCTGCTTCCTTGGTGAACTACTGAGCTTGAGGACGCCCTTCAGACAGAGAATGGGCATCAGATGACGTGTGTCTTCTCCAGGGCAGCATATAGTTCCTAGAATTGGTCCTGCTCCTTACCCAGGAGCAGTACCTTTGCCTTGATGTCACGTGCCGCCTCCTCCTCCTGTGGCTGCTTACAGAAGTTCACTGCTCCGGTGCACCGCAGGACCCGGATCATGGCCTCTGTGTCATGGGGAGGGCCAGGCTCTGCTCATACTGTAGGTGAGTCATTCCTGGCTTGGTAGCTTCCTGTTGGTAGCTATTACCCTTGCCTGATCCAGGCTCCATCAGGCCAAGAGGATGGCACTGACAGAATTGGTTCCTGGGCCCAGAGAACAATGAATAGAAAGGCAGTGTGGTCCATGACCTGAGTCAATGCAGTAAAACAGCAGTCAGTGGCTGCCTCAGTCCTTCCTGGAACCATCTTAGCAGAGGTTGCAAATATATGTGGAAAAAAAAAAAAAGGAAGCAACATAGAAGGAGGGGTCACAGGTGGGGATCACTCACATCTAAATCCCGTCTCACATGGGCTTGACCTCTCGTGCTCCACTTCCGGGTCGCTCTCCCCACTGCAAACTTCGAACCTTGTGGGGGCGGGATAAACTCACTGAAGCCCAACCGTTTCTGGAGCTTCACATGGGGGTGCTATGCTTACATGGCCTGTCCCTCAGGCCTTCCTCCTTCCTGGCCCGCCTTCACAAATAAGAAAGTACCAGAGCTTGTTTACTTACCTGCCAGGTTCTTGTTCAGCTAGTATCCTCATACAGCCCATGACGCTCAGGTAATGGTGAAGCGCCCACCTCGACCAGCAAGGAAGACGCAACACCATTGGATTCTTCTCAACAGCCTTTATTGCAGGAACACCTCATTGTTGATACGGGGGACCCCGAGGAACAAAGGCAGCAGCCTTATATACAAGACAGGCTGTGGCTGTAAACTTGTCCTCTGGGGACTGGTGGAGCATGAAATACCTTATTAGCATGAATATCACCCTGGCCTTGTAGATGCCAGAGGAATGCCAAGGACACGGCTTTAATGGTTGTATACCACAAACGACCACTAGATGTCAGCACCATCTTATCTATATGTGCCACTCCCTACAAATGGTACTATTCACAGTGTGCTAGGCTCTCCTACCCAGTTATCAATCAATACATGCCCATATCACAGACAATGCCCACAGAGTAACTTTATAAAAAGTCAATTACCGAGACACTTTATTGCAGGCGATTCTAGGCTAACTAGGACACAGTGTTTGAGTGGAATGGATGTGACTGCTATAATGGGACCATAGTTTTCCACAGACCCCCTGACACTTCCCCTTCTTCACTACACCTCACATACATTCTCTCGGCCTGGCCCCTACTTAACATGATAGCAGCTGCAGATCCTAAGTCATCCCTCAGGTTCTGACCTTATATCTTACTTGAAAAAATAAACATCTGGGTAATGTGAAGGACAAAGTGGGAAGGGGGAAATGAACATTGGACACTAATTTGGTTTGTAATCAGAAGTAACTAAGTTCCACGACAGACAAGGGATGGAGGCAGGAGAAAGACAGTCTCCCAGTAAATCTCAAAGGACAGTGAAGAGAACTAGGGTTTGTTCCAGGAAACCTTCCTCAGAGTCAGAGAGGCAGCACAGTTGGTGAGAGCATTTCTCACGTTCTGGGCAGTGGTGTACACTACTCTGTCTAATCCTTCGTAAGATGTTCTTCAGGTCTATGGGAAATGAGAATTTAAGTTGAAAGATATTTGAACATAGTTAATGTTTCAGTACTGACTTTAAGAAATGTCTCTGCAAAAACTCTAATCTGTAAGGTTTACAGCTCTGTGGAGGGGACTTTTCCACTGGGGAAAAGTTTTCCCAAATCCAAGTGTTGTATCCCTGAAGGGAGAGGTATCCTGGAAGTCAGGCGCCAAGGAGCACCACGAAATCACACTGCAAAGAAACCCTTACCCAAGAGAGTTACTGTGTGTAAAAGTGAACAGGAGGGTGGCTGTCACTGCTTAGGAGAGAAGAACCAGAGAACAGAAGACAGGGTGCCTAGGTCAGGAATATTACACTGGCCTGTGTGGCCAGAGGTCCGCAGAATCTGTGTAGAAGATCAAGTCACATGGGTAAGTTTGGGTGCTTGCAAGACCTGGAGGCACAATGCTCTTCATTACTCTGCCAGCAGTGCCCACCAGGAATACACATAATGTAGGAGTGCTTATGCTGTCTCTGGGAGGAAAGGTACTCTTGAACTCAAAGCCTCTTCGACACTCAATTTGATGAGAGGACAGACAAACACAACGGGCTACGCTTGAGGTGTGAGAGCTAGAACAAAATTCTACCCGACCATTTGGGAATGTGGCCATAAACGGATTTGGTCTTTGCTCTCAATAGTGACTTATTTGCCAGGCCTTACTTCTGGTTGCCTCTTTATGAAGGAGACTTTGCCTTACCTTGGGGACTGCAATACATAATACTTGGAGCTCTGACTGTCCTCTGTGGGGGTTATGTACAACTAGCCTGACCAACAACAGTCACACTGCCAGGTTTCAGTGTATAGATGAAGCACCCGCCATTTCAGTCTTCACCTGCAAGGTGTCACAGAACCTTATGGACAGAGCTGTGCAGGCCTGGTTGACAGTGGATTGCATAATAGTCTTCTGAGTCACTTTTAAAAACAGGTATGTTAGATGACTTATCTCCAGGCTCAGAAGTAGGGCATGGTCCAGGGAACGTTTTACAATAAGTAAACAGTCACCTGGAAGAAACATGCCTTCAGTCTACTCTTGAGATCTTCCAAAGCAAAAGGGCAGCTTCAGCTGTGCCTCACAGGGCCCAGGTGTGCATGGTCAAGCTCTTCTCAGAAGCCTGTGGCCTTTGCTGCAGGCTGTATCCATTGCAACTGCTCTGCAACATCCTCTCAACACTGCTTGTCTGGAGCTCTTTTTCTTGCTAACAAGGATTCCTTACCCACACACACACACTGACGGGGTGTCTCATGCATGTTTCCATCAGATAGGCCTAATCTACATTGTCATCCTAGAAGAGAGGTGACTGATCCGCTCTCACTCTGACAACATGGGATACCAGGACACATTCTGAACCCATTGGGAACAGTGCAGGCAGCACAGCCCTGCATAAATGCCTGGCTACCTAAGACAATTAACATACCTACCTCTCCCTGTCCCTACCTATAGGCTTAAATAACTCCTATCTTTGCTTGAGATTGACCCAGTTCAACTAACACAACTAGCAAAGGCCAAGTGAAGGAGCTGCAGTGAAATCTAATAGGGTAACAGCAATTTCTGCTCACTCAGAAGACCCATATGGGCCTATTAACCATGCACACATCTAGTTACAGGAAATCTGAAGCCTTCTTCTGGTCTTGGAGGGAACTGTATGCACGTGGGGCACATACATACAACAGGGAAAACATCCCTACACGTAAAATAAAAATAAGTAAACCCCAAGGGGGGGGGGACACAGCAAATGCATAGTCAAAGCCAACAACAGCTATAGAAATGTGTTTCCCTAGATGTCTTAGAAGGTCATTGTCTCTGTTGTGTGGTCATCACTGATGTTGTACTGAAAGAAAAAGGGACATATAACTTGATGTGTTCTCAATGTCTTATAGATGCCCTTAATGGAAGCTTTTGTTTCCTGAGAAGCTACAGAGCAATGTAGTTGTTTGCCTCCATTAGTTGACCCGCATGTTTGCTACATGAAAGTGTGGATGCGGACCACCACATTTGATAGGTAGCTAAATGCATGGATGCATGGATCCGATCATACAGGATATATCCATGGAACAAGCCATGCCAGCCACACCCAGGACACCATCACGCTGTGTAACTGCAGCTGCCTGGAACTCGCAGAGATCCAGTTCCGCCTTTGACACCACACTTGTTTAAGGAAGCTGGTATTAACAGAGAAGAGTTGGGAATCACTATTTTTATTCATAACAAATAATCCATTTTTCTCAAAAGGGGCTTTGAAGGGGGCTGTATACACAGACACACAGCCAATAACCTTAGCAAAATATTAAAAACGGTAACAAAATCAAAATAGCAACATACTAACAAACCCCCCCAAAAGTCAAACCGAAACCAAACTAATACTATACTAAACTGTGTATCCTCCTGCTGCAGATGGAGTTGTTGTGAAATCGGACACTCTCCAGCCAGTCTCTCTCGTTATGGAGGAATAAGTAGCTCTCTTGAAGAGCAAGGGACTGTCTACATCTCTGAGGCGGCTACATTTTTGAGTGACGTGTAATCTGCTTTAGCACTGCACTGGAGTGTGACCCCGAAGTTTGGGGTGTGGTCTGACTAAGTTTCAGCACAGCATCAAGTCTTCCATGATGGAATTCCCACCTTGTATGGAGAGCTGAGGACTCAGGCAGTTGACCATTGCTCTTGGCAATAACCTGAGAGAGAAGCTCTTGCTAACCAACATATCTTCCTCCATATATGTGTGCCCCTCATGGGGGCCACAAGCTGGTGGGTGATAATAATCTGCATGATTCTCTTTATGGGGTTTCTGTATAGCTGGCTTATTTTCGATGTTATCCTCCAGAACAGTAAGGCAACAAGCACATGGATCCAGTTGAGGATGGATGACCTGGAGATCCATTGGTTTTTGGCTTATTGGTGATTTCACAGCTCCGAGGTGATAACTTTGTCTCGGGAGGCCTGCATCCTAGACTAGGGGATGTCATGGGTTCATGTACTCTTCAGCTTCTTTTGAGCCTTCCGAGTTCTCTCAAGGGATGTCGTCAAAGACCGAAAGGCACTCGGAGCCGGAAGCAGTCTCTCTGTGTTGCTGGCAAAATGAAAATCAGGGACTATTCACATGTAGGAATCCAAATTCGAAGAAGAAAACCCACCACGGTTGGTTGCTGGAGATGGAGCTCAACAGGTTGTGTCTGCTGCTGTAGCTCTTCCTGCAGGAGGCTTTCTTCCTGGGCTGTGGTATGTTACACCCATTCTTCTCAGCTTATCAGACTGGATGATAGCTTTGGACAGAAGGCTAGAGATTTTGCAGCCTCTCAGTCCCACCTGGATGCATCAAAAACTCAAAAGCCTGCAAGAATTGCTTTGTAACCACATTCAAGCCATGAAAGATGGTTCAGGCGATTGTATCCTAATCTAGAATTAGCCTAAAGAAAATGTAGAAAGAAGAGAATGCACAGGATTTCAGTCTCAGAGCTAAGTCAAAACCATGACAGATGATTGTGTTTATGAAGGTGACTGTCACTTAGACTGACAATATTAGTCTTGGGACTGCCAAGACACAAAGAACCAGCTTCTATAAGATGTATTTTGATCTCTCCATGAAAACCATATACTACAAAAACTTCAAATAAATGTAAAAATAAAAAGTTGACTGTTAGCCTTGGGGGAAATGGCCATAAAATTTCAGGGTGCCATTCTCTGTCTCAGTCATGTCTTGGTCCCCAGACTGAAACATCACCAAAGCAACCCACAGTATGTTGTGGACCCACTAGTCTCTATAATGAACTTGACCCCAGCCTGACAACTGGCTGTCTGTCCATGACAAGAGGCTTTGCCTCACAGTGGTAAGATCCTCTGTCACTGAAGCTCACAATACATGGATCTCTTGCTGTTTGCCCTAGGGTTCTCCCCATCTCAGCTTTGATGTGAAAAGCCACATACCACATGCTTCACTCAAGCTTAGATGTGCAAATGGAGTACTGAACTCTCTCTGAATTCACCCCCAAGATTTCTAGGGACATTACAAACAGAAATCTGCACTTTCATGAAAAAAAAATCTTTGATTTCATGATGGCTCCTTAAGATGTCTAAATAGACATTTTTGGGTCTTCTCCATCACAATTTGTTTTTATTTTTATTGATGTGTATGCATGTTGGTCTGTGTAAATGTATGTTTCTTGTGTGGGGTAAAAATGAAGACCAAAAGCGAGGATCAAACTCCTAGCGGTGGAGTTACAGAAGTTTGTGAGTTATCCCTGCCAGATCTCTGCCACCGAGAAGAGCAGTGCCCGCTCTTTACTGCTGAGCCATTTCTTCAGCCCCACAAAATCTTGATATACTATGAATTCAGGTTCTGTATACCTGTGCTTTACATATAAATGCTAGATTCTTTTCAGTGAAAGCATAATCATTTGCATCACTAAACATTAATGCTCAACTCATGTCAACAATCAGAACTCATGGAGGAAGTTCCGGATTGTCTGGAGAACAGAAGCCAGAACAGCTTAGAAGTTTGTTGATGGTGGACTGTATTCCCAGTCAAAATAGGAGTCTTCACTTTTCTTACTATTTCTGGATAAAACCTAAGACCTAGTATGAGTGAGGCAATTAATCTACTATGAACTACATCCCAGGACTGTTAATCCATTCTGTCAGTAGTGTTACAAGGCACACAGCAAGGTACGCTTGACTATCATTTGGGAACCACAAGACTGTGGCACTTGAAAATGGCTCTCAGGACTTTTCAAGGTTAAGATAGACTCAAGTAGACAAGGGCTAGGGATGGTGACAAAATTATTGATCTGTTCTCTCTACAAACCTCACTTGCCTCTGGACTGGACTGCTACAAACCACTACCCAGCTTAGCTTAACCACTTAAGACCAAGTCCCTAAGGATGAGAATCTATAACAAAGCCTCCAGTTAAGTCCATATTGACCCTTTATAGTCTTCTCACTAAATCTATCCTGGCTTCTCCACAGAACCTTCATAGCATCATAGGAAGAAAGTGACCTGTGGTCACTGTCCAGCAATGTATTGATAGATTTCAGGACATATAATGTGAAAACAGTTTATCACAGCCAGTTACATCATCAGTAGTGCTTTTCTGAAATGCTGCACTCTGTACAGCTATGAAGAAGAAATCCTGAGACACAGCCATACATGTGATATAGTCAGTAAAAATGTTAGAGGGGGGGCAGTGTGGAATTCTGAGGCCAATGAGACAAAGTAGGTATTTCCGGGGGTGGGTGAGGTATACATCAGAGAAGTAAAGGAAAGGAGTCTGAATTTTTTGCTAATTATTAAAGAACACATTGATTTCAAAATGTACAAAATTAGCAATTCACTGTGTTCTCATAATTTCTATGCAACTGTACCTTTTTTTTTCAATTAGATGACAGATAACAAAGTAGGAAGCTGCATCTGAGAGAGACAAGAGATCCAAGGAGCTCAGTCCACAGAGCTTAGCCAAATCAAGAAGTTTCAAGTTCAGGGAGAGACCTGGGCTCAAGGGAGTAAGGGAGAGAACACATAGAAGGACAGGGTCATTGGGGGCCATTATATGGCCTTGCAACACACCCACTAATGCATATATTTGCACAGATATGCATACAAAACACACACACACATACACACACCACAGAAATAAGTGAGCAGATGGCAATGAGGAAGACATGCTGGTTGAAGAAATGAATTTAAAATATGAACACCCAACTGTTTCAAGTGAGATCTAAGACTCTGGTATCACATGTTGACTAATGATGCCAGGGGAGCATGCACTGCTTGAACAGAATATGTATAGGTGTTTGGAGTGTTTGTTCCCTTGAAACCCTGAAACTCCCATGCCCTGCCCCAAGCCTCTCATCAGCCCTTTCCATAACCATGGTCATCAGTCAACTCTAAACTTTTGGCTGGAAGAAATTAGGAATGCCACTCACAGGAAACGGAGCTGGCAGGTCACTATTCAGGTTTTAGTCAAAGTGAACCGAGAGCTGGGCAATGAAATGAAACCATGATGGGAAAATGGTAACAATGAGAAAAGTAGGCACTTTTGGCTCTGTTCATGGCAAGCTCCTTCCAGCCTGTGATATCATATGACCACTGAAAGGCCAATGAGCCACAGGCCCCTGACCTCACTCACTTAAAAGCTGTGTGCTACTCCTTAAATGGATGCCCATATAGTACTCAAGCTACTGTAAGGACATGTGTGTGTGTGATATGTGATTGACCTGTCTCTCTTAATGGACTGCAGCTTCTAAAGGAGACTGAGGGTTTTCTTGCCAATTGTTTCTTCAAAAGACTGACTCCCCAGAGTGCTTCTGAATGATGACAGAAATGAGCAATTGGGTGGGATGTAAGTGAACAGATGGATAAGCGGGTGGATGGTTGTGTGTGTGTGTGCATGTGTGTGTGTGTGTGTGTGTGTGTGTGTGTGTGTGTGTGCATGTGTGTGTGTTAGACAAATAGGCAGCCTGGCCAAGGTGTTTTAGTCTACCTGCTGCTTCTTGGCCTTCGTCAAAGATCTTTACATGGTCCTCCTAACAGATCCTCTTTACCTCCTTGAAGCACTGTTTTACTGTTTCAACACGTACACTTTATCCTTGATCTGTGTCAACCCATTCAAGAGATGGCTATGAGGGATACAAAACCACCACCAAGAAATGGTGAGACTCGCCACCTTCCTTCAGCCACCATTACCTCTGTGGACCACTATCCTTTCCAGGACACAGGTTGTAAGAAAGTCCTAGATTTAGCTCACAACAGTCATACCATCATCACCCAAGGACAGGCCAAATCCAAAGAAGAGCTGAACTATAGAAAGTCTCAATGTACTTCTGAAAACCCTGGCACCAAAAGGGAACCATGCACCTCTAAAAGCAGGAGTGGTTCCCCACCTGTGCTTATCTGCCCCTGGTATTAATAAAGCATCATCAGATCAAATATAAAACTCCTCTGGGGAGGACAGAAAACTAAATCAGAATACCATCCATTTCTGGGCCTTATGAAATTGATCTCTGTATAGCTCCTGCCAGAGCCCCAGAGGTCCAGGGCCCCTGATGGAAACCTTTGTTTTTTCTCTAGAGCAGCAGTTCTCTCATGCTCATGCATCATGAAAATTTTAGTGTTAAATATAATAAGGGACCTAAACACAATGACTAACTGTTCTTCAAGTCATGGCTGGCATAATAATCCAGGATTACATGCAGTTCATTCCTATCATAGGTCATCATTTGTATCTGAATGGTGAGTTTATCCACCTTCTTCATCTGCCTATCCTGCTCAGTGAGGTGAGAGGGTTCAGTTGATCCCTTCCAGATAGTCTCTTTAGATAGACAAATGCAGGTAAGACCAGGAGAAACAATGCTAAGTCCTAAGAAGAAATCCAGGAAAGGGGAGTGCAAAGAACCCAAAGAAACCCTGAAAGTGCAAGGCAGCATGCCTCAAGATGGAACCTGTAAGTCCTGTTCCTCTCCTTAAACCCTGTGATTAGGTACGTGCCTTTGACTCTACTGCAATCCCACTGCTTCTTGAAGGCACAGGCTAATCCAGTCATGAAGGTATGTAGCACAATGTTGGCTGACATCCATTGTAATGCTGCTAAATCCTGAAGATCCTACTGCTTAGAACCATGATCAGCTAAGCTCAGGACTAAAAGCAACTGTATGTGTGAGACCATGAGTTTCCCTCCTTGTTATTGGCATCAGATGTCCATGGTTGAATATACAAATGATTATTATCTTTTTATTATTAATTAAGACAGACTGTTAACTAGTACTACTATTTCCAAGATTGTTAGTGTTTCATACTCAGTGACACATCTAAGCACTGCGTGACATTATACATTTAAAACACAGAGGTTAACATTTAGCTACGGTTTTGGGAAGCACAACAATTATGCCAATATCCTAAAGCATCACATACTTATATTTTCTTCAATCAGTAAAGACTGGGAGAGAACATCAGTGAATTGGCTTAAATGTTCTATGAGAATACCCAGATGTAGCCCAGACATTGAGAAAATAGTTGAGGATATAACCTTCCCCGAGATGTTTAGCAGTCATTATTTTTCACTTTTATATTGAATTGTATGCTATTTGGAATTGTTGTCATTAGAATCACTGGGTTTATCAAGAAATCAGCCACAAATGACTTGTAGAAAATACTGCTGTATGTATTTTATCATTCTCTGTTGCAGGAAGTCACTCCCCCACATAATTCTAATATGCCAGTGGTATCCAGTATTTCTTATATGTAGTTATTTCAAGTGCTTTTCTGAAATGCGTAACTTCAAAATTACCTTTTTAAAGAGAAAATAATTGTTTGAAATCTATTTTGTCCCACAGCATCTGTCAGTCATGGCAGCAGCGCCTTCACAGCAGCCCCAACCTCGGTCCAGAGACGGAACCTGCCCTGGGTTGAGAAGTACCAGCCACAGACACTGGCCAATCTCATTTCTCACCAGGACATTCTGAGTACTGTTCATCAGTGAAGACCGCCTACCACACCTACTTCTCTATGGCCCTCCAGGCACAGGAAAGACATCCACCATCCTGGTCTGGGCCAAACAACTTTACAAAGGTAAAGAATTCGGCTCCATGGTCTTGGAGCTGAATGCTTCCGACAACCGAGGAATCGATATCGTTCAGGGGCCAGTCCTCAGCTTTGCCAACACAAGGACAATCTTCAAGAGAGGGTTTAAGCTTCTGATCCTGGACGAAGCTGACGCCATGACTCAAGATGCCCAGATGCCTTAAAACGAGTGATTGAGAAGTTCACGGAAAACACCAGGTTTTGCCTCATCTGTAACTACCTGTCCAAGATCATCCCTGCCTTGCAGTCACGGTACATGAGGTTCCGATTTGGCCCTCTGAGACTCGAGCTCATGGTTCCTCAACTGGAACATGTAGTACAAGAAGAGAACGTGGATATGAGTGAGGATGCAATGAAGGCTCTTGTCACTCTGTCCAGTGGGGACATGCGAAGGACTTTGAACATTATGCAGAGTACCAATACGGCCTTTGGGAAGGTGACAGAGGAGACTTGTCTACACCTGCAACGGAAACCCACTCAAGACGGACATTGCCAACATTCTGGACTGGATGCTGAATCAAGACTTCATCACTGCCTAAAAAATACCATGGAGCTGAAGACCCTGAAGAGTGTGGCACTGCGTGACATCCTGACAGAGGTTCACTTGTTTGTGCATGGAGTTGACTTTCCATATTCAGATCGGATACATTTATTGACCAAAATGACAGACACTGAGTGCAGACTTTCTGTTGGCACCAGTAGGAAGACACAGCTGTTCTCCCTCATTGCTGCTTTTCAAGTTACCAGAGACCTGATGGTTGCAGAGGCCTAGAAGCTCCAAGGCCTGGCCTCTGCCTCAGACCCATCGGTGACTGGAGGACAGAGGACATGCTGCCCGGGGCCACTGGATAACACCAGTCACAGAAGTCTCTCCCCAGGCATTTAGATAGTGCTCTCTGGCTGTTTGGAGCAGGGATCTACAGAGCAACTTTAATCTATTACGATCCATACTGCTTGTCTTCTATATGGGGAAAATACCCCGCCTCCACGGTGAGGGCTCCTTTAAAGCCTTCACTGTCACTCACTGGGACGACAAAATTGGCCGCAGTGTAATATAGAAACTGAATATGTGTCAGTGTCTTCCAACTCCAAATGGGTGCCAGTAGGATTCTGATCGAATACTTTGTTACAGAATTTCAAAATCAGTCTCTTCTGCCCAAAGTGCTAACATGCCTAGAACCTCAGGAGGCTGACGCAGACATTCCAGGCAGTTGGCAGTCTCAGGCCAGCGTAGTGAGACAGACCCTGTCTCTGAAACAAAGTGGTGCTCTTTTTTTTTTTTTTTTTTTTTTTTTTTTTGTTCTTTTTTTCGGAGCTGGGGACCGAACCCAGGGCCTTGCGCTTCCTAGGCAAGCGCTCTACCACTGAGCTAAATCCCCAACCCCGCTCTTTTCCCACTCTTAAAAGGCTTGCCAGTAGGTTCCAAATTCTGTTATGAAAATAGGAAAGAAACTGCAACACAGTTGTCCTTCCGACTGCCGGCCTGACTTGTTGGGGAGGGTTGGGGCACTGCAAACTTCCCTGCTTCGCTGCTGGGCAGTACTTACACCAAGTGCTTAACAGTGAGAATAGAGTGTTCATTCAGTGTTCTTATAGAAAAAGAAAGAAATCTATTTTGTAAAAAGAAAATGTACAATAGAATTAGTGCTGGTTAACCTATTGAAATAAGACATTTGATGTGCATGATTTAATGAAATATCTTTAAATTCCCTGTGCATGTTTGAGTTGTGGATCATCGAAGTTCTTAGTGCGGGCTCTACTCTGGTTGTGCTCAGCCTTTGCTTGAAGTGCCTTGGTATTAAATGTGTATGTTCTGTTCCTCAGGGTTTAAAAGTAAGCAGGGCAGGTTTCTCCAAGTTTTATTTAATGTACTGTTACAAGGTTCTCCTTTTGATCTCATCATTGTTAAGATGTGACTCATGGAGTAACCCAATCACAGAAAAACACACACGATATGCATTCATCGATAAGTGGCTATTAGCCCAAAAGCTCGAATTACCCAAGATGCAATCCGCAGACCACAGGAAGCTCAAGAAAGATGACCAAAATGTGGATGCTTCAACTCCTTCCTAAAAGGGGGAACAAAAATATCCATAGGAGGGGATATGGAGGCAAAGTTTAGAGCAGAGACTGAAGGAATGGTCATTCAGAGCCTGCCCCACATGTGACCCATATATATACAGCCACCAAAATTAGTTAAGATTGATGAAGCTAAAAAGTGCATGCTGAAAGAGGCCGGATATAGATCTCTCCTGAGAGACACAACCAGAGCATGTCAAATACAGAGGTGAATGCCTCCATTAGGAGTGAAGTCATGGCTGGTACTGAAGCCTCAGTCATCCCTCTGTGCCTGCTTCCCACTTGAAGTGAAAGCAGAGGGTCCCCAGCACATGAGCTGCTGCCTTGATAAATGCTGGCTATTAACAGAGCTAACCATCAGAAATCCTCAACTCTGGTTCTGCTGTCTAGAGAAGCAGAATGGGTCCTTGCTTCTCACACACTCTCAGCAGTTCAGCCCCACTCCTGGAAGGACAAGCTCAAACCCATTCTCTCCAGGAACTTCCCCATCCCTCACCCAGAATTCACTGTGCCTTTCCAACACCATTTCTGTCTTGACCCTTTACACTTGATCTTTTACCTTCTTCCTGCCTTTCTAGTCTCTCTAGACTCTTCACTTTCTTTCCCAGTCACCTGCTCAGTCTTGCCAACATATTTGTTAACTATGTAGCCAATGAACAAATGCCCCAAGAACAGTTGGTATCACAATACTGTTGACATCACAAGAGATGCCAGGACTCTCCAGGATACAATGGAATGTCCAGGGAAGGAACTGCTGATGTCACATGGTATAGTTCTTAACTATCTCATCCAAAATTGACCTGAAGCAAAGTTACCTTTTCCAGGAGACTCTTCTGGGTTCAAGGAATTTCTTCAGCACCCACTCCTTCTAATACCAGAAATCTAGCTGTCTTCTTTATTAGAAACTTTTTATCTGAGGGGAATAGAAGGCTCACTTTCCAAACACTGCCCAGTAATGGTTCTTCCCACCCTTAAGATCTGTGTCCAGTAAAATGAGAAATAAAGAATGCTGAAAAATTAAGTCAGGATGATAGTGAGGAGGAGGAGGGATGAGTCCAGAAGAAAGAAGGAAAGAAGGGAAGAACCAGTTATACCACTCTTGGGCATGTACCCAAAAGATGCTTCAACAATTAACATGGACATATGCTCCACTATGCTCTTAGCAGCCTTATTTATAATAGCCAGAAACTGGAAACAACCCAGACCATCAACAGAGGAATGGATTCCAAAAATGTGGTACATTTATACAATGGAGTACTACTCAGCTATTAAAAACGAGTTCATTAACTTTGCAGGCAAATGGATAGAACTAGAAAATATCATCCTGAGTGAGGAAACCCAGACACAAAAGAACATACATGGTGTGTACTCACTGATAAGTGGATATTAGCCCAAAATCTCAAAATGCCCAGGATACAACTCACAGACCATATGGAGCTTAGGAGGAAGAAAGACCAGCGTGTGGATGCTTCAGTCCTGCATTGAGGGGGGAATAGGATGATTGTAAGAGGTAGAAAAGGGGGGAACCTGGGAGGGAGATTGGAGAGGGAGAAAATAGGGAGGTAGTATCAGGTACTGGAGGGGAAAGGAGAGGTACAGAGGTTCAGGATATTGAATAAAAATATGTAGCAGTGGGGGATGAGGGACTGTGGGTAGCCACTGGAAGGTTCCAGACACCAGGGAAGGGAATGGCTCCCAGGACCCAGTAGGGATGACTTTAGCCAAAATGAGCAGCAAAGGAGAAATAGAACCTGTAGAGACCACCTCCAGTATACAGACACCACCCCCAGTTGAGAGATGGGGCCACCCACCCATCTCAAAGTTTTTAACCCAGAAATGTTCCTGTCCAAAGGAAAGACAGGGACAAAAAGTGGAGCAGTGACTGAAGGAAGGGCCATGCAGGGACTGCCCCACCTGGGGATCCATCCTGCCTGCAGACACCAAACTCCAATACTGTTGCTGCTGCCAAGAGGTGTTTGCTGACAGGAATCTGGTATGGCTGTTCCTTGAGAGGTTCGGCCAGCAATTGACCAATGTAGATGTGGATGCTAGCCAACCATCAGACTGAGCTTAGGGACCCTGTGGGGTGAGCTGGTGGCAGGACTGGAGGAGCGGAGGGGGATTGCAACCCCAAAGGAAGGACATCGGCTGGCCAGACCACCCAGTGCTCCCAGGGACTAGAACACCAACCAACGAGTGTACAGGGAGGGATCCATGGCTCCAGATACATATGTAGCAGAGGATGGACTTGTCTGTCATCAATGGGAGGCAAGGCCCTTGGTCCTGTGGGGGTCTGATGCCCCAGTGTACAGAGATGCCGAAGCGGTGGGGTGGGAGAAGGGGTGAGTATCCTCTTAGAGTCAAAGTTGGGCGAGGGCAGATGTGGGATGGGAGGTTTGTGGAGGGGTAACCGGGAAGTGGGAGATCATTTGAAATATAAATGAATGGAATGATTAATAAAAAAAATAAAAATTGATGTGGGACTGGGGCGGAGAGAGGCGAGGTCCCGGGTAGCAAGTGCCAGGTGGTAGGAATGGGTGAATTTAAGGTCCATCGAGTACATTTCTTTAATTAAGTTCCATCAGGCATCCGAGGTGTGGCTTACAATAATCAGTCAAACAGATTGGCTGTTTCACAAACAGATGGTTATAATTTGTCTGCAAACTAATTTCAGGAGAAATTTTTCCCAGGTCATGAGTCTCAGGGTACCGAAGCCCTGTGCTGGGCAGGACAGTGGCTCTTTAGTGCCGGGCTGAATGGAGAAATTCTTGAGTATAACCTACAGGCACTAAACATCAAGTAACTTTGGATGCCTTTGGAGGACCAGTTTGGAGTATGACTGCCAGCCCCAATGGCTCTCAACTTTTGGTTGGCTGTGAAGGTGGCTCTGTGAAACTATTTGAAGTCACCCCAGACAAAATCCAGTTTGCAAGAAATTCTGATCAGCAAAAAAGTCAGATCCCAAGTCTCAGCTGGCATCCTGCTGGTACCCACGTTGCAGCTGCTTCCATAGACTATATTAGCGTGTTTGACGTCAAATCAGGCAGTATAATTCGTAAAATGGTTTTAGATAGGCAACACCTGAGGGTGACTAAGTCAAGGTGCATAGTGTGGGGTGTCGCCTTCTTGTCCGACGGCACTGTCACAAGTGTGGATTTAGTTGGAAAGGTGCAGTTATGGGACTCTGCTACTGGGACACTTAAGAACCATCGCATCGCAAATGCTGACATGCAGTCTATTGCTGTTGCTAATCAAGAAGACAGTTTGTGGTGGGCACAGTCGAGGGCACAGTATTCCATTTCCAGCTAGTTCCAACAGCAGCGAGAAGCAGTGGGTGCGGACGAAACGATTCCAGCATCACACTCACAGTGTACGCCCTGTGGCCCATAGCACAACAGCCCTGATATCAGGAGGCGCCGACACCCACCGAGTTATTCGGCCTCTCAAGGAGAAAGTGGAGGTAAAGAATTAAGGCGACGTTCTTGGGGCTGGGGATTTAGCTCAGTGGTAGAGCGCTTACCTAGGAAGCGCAAGGCCCTGGGTTCGGTCCCCAGCTCTGAAAAAAAGAACCAAAAAAAAAAAAAAAAAAAAAAAAAGACGACGTTCTTCGAAAGATCACTTTCCCCCACCGGCGTCTCATTTCCTGTTCAAAATGAAGGCAGCTTCTCCTTTTCCAGTTTACTCATCACTAGCAACTTCAGAGACTCGGATCCACAGCTGCAGCAGGGAAGAACGGAGATACTCTTCCACTCTCTAAAAACGCAGACATCTGCACCTCAAGACAAAGGGCCCTGAGAACATTATCTGCTGCTGTGTCTCCCCGTGCGGAAGTTGGATAGCATATTCTACAGCGTCTCCGTCTTTTCTCTATCGATTGAAATACGAACGTCGTAACATAAGCCTCCAAAGAGTTTCCAAATTACCAGCATTCCTTCGCTCTGCCCTTCATATTTTGTTTTCTGAAGACTCAACAAAGCTCTTTGTGGCATCAAATCGGGGGTCTCTCCATATCATTCATCTGTCGGAAGGAAGCTTCAAGCACTGCCATGCTTTCCAGTCACAACCAGGGTCGGTGGAGGCCACGTGTCTGTTGGCAGTCGGTCCCGATGGGAATTGGCTGGCTGCATCAGGTACCAGTGCTGGCGTCCACATACATGATCTGCATCCTCTAAAGCTTCACTGCACAGTGCCTGCTTACAATTTCCCAGTGACTGCTCTGGCCATCGGCCCCAATACCAACCACCTGGTCACTGCTCCTTCTGACCCGCAGATATTTGAGTTCAGCATCCCAGACAAGCAGTATAAAGAGTGGAGCCGCTCTGTCCGGAAGCACAGATTTCACCAGCTGTGGCTCCAAAGGGATACTCCCATCACACACACCAGCTTCCATCCCAAGAGACCTATGCGCATCCTCCTCCTTGATGCCTACGTGCTCTGCATCACTGATAAGCCCTTGCCACTTCCAAATGACAAAACTGTGCTCTATAATCCACTTCCTCCAAAAAATGAATCCAATGTCTTCCTGAGGTGCACGACCCAAGGATTTAAAATGTTGATCTTTGTGGATCTTTTGGATGAAAGAACACTTGCGGCAGTAGAGCGACACCTGGATGACATCATTGCTCAGCTCCTACCACCCATCAAAAGGAAGAAATTTGGAACTTAAAACAGGGCACTAACTGTGTCCTTTCTTGAACTGTCTGTCCTGTTGTTTTTTGTTCACTTGCTTGCTTGCTTGCTTTTTCCCAAATCATGAAAATAAAAGTTATTTTTTAGAGAAAAAATAAAATAAAAATTAGAAAAGAGTATACACTGGTCCAATTTAGCAGCCCCTTTTTATTTAAGTCTGCTCTATTTTGACCTCTCTCATAAAGGATTTTTAATGCCATCATAATCATAGAACTGAAAATTATCCAAACTTCATTTGGATAATTTAAAACAATTACTATATTGATTAGGAAAGGGTTTCTGTGTATCCTGGGGTTAATTTGGATTAACTCTGTATATTAGACTAGCCTCAAACTCACAAGGAATCTACTGTCCATGCCTTTATCTCCCAAGTATTGAGATCAAAGGCCAGGATTTATTTATTATCTATGTAACCTTGAAAACATTTATAAAATTCCCAATTCTTTCTCCCTTCTTTGCAGATTATCTTTGATAATTTAAAACAATTATTTATTAAGACAGGGTTTCTCTGTGTAGGCCAGGAAATCTTGGATTTGTTCTGTAGATTAGGCTGGCCTCAATCTCACAAGGAACTTTTCTGTCTTTGACTCCCAAGTATTGAGATCAAAGGCATGAGCTTATTTATTTACTTATTTATTTAGTACCTATGTACCCCTTTTCCTTAACTTAATATCCTTCTCTATATTCAACTTCATTTAAATTCCCTCAGTTTAAAATATCAAAATAACAAAATCTAAGACAACAAAACAGTAGGAATGAGCAACACACTGGTGGGTGAATTGATGATGGGATAATCGCCATTGGCAGGTGTAGCGGTGCACACTTATATCTCCAACACTCAAGACACAAAGGCACGAAGATTATCGTAAGCTCAAGGCCAGCTGGGAATCTTATCAGAAATGAAAGAGTGCGTTCTAAGGTCTCTAAGGTTTATTCATGTTATGGGATGCATCGGTACTCTCCCTGTTTGTGGCTGTATATTAGTCCACAGTGTTAACACACCACACCTTGCTTACCCATCCATCTAGCAATAGGTATTTCAGTTTTCTCCTTTTTGTCTATTAAAAATCATGCTGAGCACAATAAGGTGCTGGGGCTACAGCATTTCATATTTACAGCTCCATCAATAACACAGCGGGTTCCTCTTCGATTCCTGCATTACGTGCTCTCACCTGCTCCCCAGCACTTACACGCTAGATGAGTGCTCTACCACTGAGCTGTATCCTCGGCCTGCAATGCTTGCTTTTGTAATTTTCAGAACAGATCTTACTCTCCTGCTTCAGACTCATATATGCCTTTCTCCATCTACCAAGTGCTGGGATTAGAGGGTTGTGCCAACATAACTGACTCATCTTTCTTTCTTAACACCTTCATTGTATTCAGCAGTATCTCACTGGGCTTTGATTCATATTGTCTGAGGGCTGATAGTGTTGGGCATCTTCAAATGTGCCAGTGGAACATTTGTATGTCGTCTTTGGAGAAATGTCTCGTGAGATCCGTTGCCCTCTGTGTTACTGGACTGTCCTTTCAGTGTTGAGTTATAAAAGATCTTTGTATGGTCTCAATACAAGGTTATTATGAGTCTATCTTTTTGTATACAATAAATGGAAATATTTCAGAGAGGGGTAAAAACATGTTGGGTTCCTCTGAACACAAATGAATATGAAAACAGGAACTTGTGCAGTTGTGTACTATACGATTAGTTGTTGACTGTATTGAAACATATTTAGTTCCCTTAAAATGCCATGCTTTTTTTAGTGTTAAGGAGCCTTGTATATCTGAGGCAAGGTCACTCTACCCCTGAGCTACATACATAGCCACGTATTTTCCTTAATAGTTAGCATTTCCCAAGGTTTTACTGTATTTAATGAGGAAGTGGAATATAAAAAAAAGACTTCTCTGGGATATTTATAAGAAAAATATTAATGAGAAGAAATTGAGGAGGGAGGGGGACACTGGGATGACTCAGCACCTAAGATCATTCTCCATACAAGCCTCATACCTGAGCTCCAGCCCTAGAATCCATGGGGAAAAAAAACTAACTCCCAAAAAGTTGTCTTCTGGACTCTACATGTGTGCCTTACATGCACATGCACATGCACCATATACTTCAAACACACAAAGTGAGAGAGAGAAACCACTGCTCTGCTCATTGGTTAGCTCCCCATGGCTCGTTTGGCCTGCTTTGTTATACAACTTAAGACCACCTGCTCAGAAGCGTCATCACCTACAGTAAGCTGAGCCTTCCCACATCGATCATCAATCAAGAAAATGCCCCCACAGACTTCCTACCAGATAATCTGGTGGATACGATGCCTCTATTGAGATTTCCTCTTCCCTGGTTATGTCTAACCAACCAGCCCGACGATCCTAAAGACTCAAGTACGGCTCTGAAAGGAGGCAGAAAGAAAGTAAAAGTCAAAGTTTGGGGAGAAGTGCTGTGAAATGGAGTCTTGTAGCAAGACATGGTGGCTTCCTGCAGAAATCCTATAGAAGATGGGGCACCGTTTCATCAACCTTGGGGAGGGATCACCAGGCCCCAACACTCAGAGAGGGACTATGGGACAGTTAATGTGAGGAAGAGTAGCATAAACTTTTCAAAAAGGAGAAAAATCAGATAAGCCATCATTCAATTGCTTAAAATTTATGACTTTCGCTCAGTACATTATAATTGGAAAATATTAAAATAATACACAAACAGTTCAAAAACAAAGTATTATCTTTCAGAAAGAAATATTTTTCTTTACGTTTTCTAATTTTTTTATTCTTCTTGATACAGATTTGAATTAATATATCAGTAGATCACAGGGGAGAAGCTTCAAAGGACCAAGGATCAACTGGAGCAGAGTCTAGAAAGAGAAGCAAGAATTATACTTGATCTCCAAGGCTTTGGGATTAACTTAACAGACGTTAGTAAGAAACCCTGACTCACCAGTGTTTTAGAATAAACTTACGCTGTACCTTTACAATACAAAATGAGGACTGTAATGTGCCCATGGTTGCACTCAGACTTTGGTATGATCCTAGCTAAGTAGTTTTCCATCAGTACCTATTGAACAACCATGTACTATCAGTAGGACCAGGCTGTGGAGTCAAGATCAGCAACCATATGATATAATCTTGCCAAACCAGATAGACAATGTCCATTCAGGTCACAGATCCTGTGCAGGAAGAATGCAGGAAACCACTGGAACGCACGCACGTAAGGAACTTAAAAATCTGTCTTGGGGAAGTACTACAGGCTCTATGGTGGAGGGGAACAGAGATGGCAAGAGTGACCCAGGAAAGATGGAGACAGTACCTGCAGACAGGTAAAGGTGAGAAAGCACAGGTGTGGTCGGAGAAACGAGGGGAGTAGGCAGGAGGCAAGATATGAGGATGAATAATTGGACAGCTACCTAATTGATAAGGATGTGTTAGTGCAGGCTAAGGAAATGACTCTTTTCCTAAGGGAAAAGCAAAGCAGGGAGAAAGCAGTGACCTGGGCTTAAGTGTCACATGCAGGGGACAGCTTGCACAGTGACTCCTTGTCTAGGTGTTGCTGGATGAGTCTGTTTTTTCTTGCATCATCCTGCAAGGGTGATGGTGACCAAAGTAAAGTACTGGAGATAGAGAGTCTAAGGTATAAGTCACAGGTCATGCAAAACAAGAAATAAATGCGTTTCTCATTAGGGATGTTCACAACTTTTGTTCGATCTACTGGAAACAAGTTAACACCACCACCACTCCCAGCCCTGCACCTTGCCACTTTCAGCAGTTGGGAGAGCTGGCCCCGCCCCTTGATGGCTGCAGCACTAAGCTCAGTAGTCATGGGCCTGGTCCAGAGGGTGTGGATGAGCCAGCCCTAAAAGCAAGAGAGAGGGAGGGCTGGCCCTGCCACTAGCCTGCCATTAGGTGGCATGGGTGTACTGATGATGCCCTTCCCCTCCAGGTCACTACCTGCAGAAGTCAGGAGAGCGGGCCAGGAGGCATGAGAGCAGGATAGTTAGTTCTGCCCCCTCAATGGCTGTAGCACTCTGGAGAGCTAGCCCTGAACCTCAACTAGGTGACATGATGGAGCTGGCCCTGATACTGAAGGCAGGTGATCCAGTCCTCAGGGTGTGAGAGCAGGAGAGCTGTCCCAGCCCCTCACATGCTGTAGCACTTGGGAGAGTATGACCTATGCCTTGACTGGGCAGCATAGTGGAAAGTGCCTCTGGAAGCATGGTTGTGGGTGAGCCAGCCCCAAGGACGTGAGAAAAGGTGAGCTGATCCTGCCTCTTGCTGAGGGCAGTATTGGGTGGCCTAGCTAGAGAGGGCAAGCATTGCTTGATGATGACTCCAGCAAGGGAGAGCCAGTGTGCTGACCAGTCCGGCTACTACCACCAAGATCCATAACCAGGCCTCTGAGTTGGCCCACCCTAAAAATCTATATCCTCTGTGAAGGGTTGGGATGTGTGAAAGGGCCAGTCCTGCTGATCCAAAGCTGCAGGGTCTTCAGGACACAGTGCAACAGCAGGATAATCAGGAGTAGTCCAGGTTAGGGCAGGATAATCAGGATCCAGGTTAGGATCCAATATTGATGGTGTCACAGAAAGCCAGAGATCACAAACCTGACCAGCAACTCATTGCAACAATCATTTGCAAGTGAGGATGTGTGGAGACAGGAGTATAGTGTGGGACACACAGTGACATAGTACAGGTGCCAAGAGAGATGCTTTCTGTGCTGTGGTTTTTGTTGTTGTTTGTGTGTTTTTTTATTTGTGGGTGGAGATTGCAAGGGTGAAGAGCAGATTTGAGGGGCATATGAGGGGTGAGGAGATGAGTGGGTCTGTGGTGCATGATGTCAATCTCACAAAGAATCAACCAGGAGTTTAAAAAAAAGTAACAAGTTAATGTAGAAGTTTCCAACCAGAAGGTAGAGGTTGTATTTTCTGCTTATAATTCATTTAGAGATCAATTACTTAACCTAAACTTAGCTCTTACATTAGGAAGTGCGCATACATACCTTCTCCAGTCTTGTGCTTTACCAATCCCATCTGCCTCTGAAATGAGTCGAATGATATTTATAGAATGATTAAAAGTTATTGTTATGAACATGATAAATATTAGGAAGACATGCCTTAAGTAAGATTTTAGAGACTAGACTTAATGAGGATTGGTTTAAGAAAACAAAACTCATATAAATAAAATTTCTACTTAATTTTAAGTTTAGATCATATCTCTGCTATTGATATCTGAATGAGAGTATAATCAATATATATTCACTAGATATACATTATTTAATAGCATGTTTTATTGATACAAAGATTGAATAGATAGTTATACTAAATGCACTATTTTATTAGTTGTAGTAAATGTCTATACCAGATTTACGTGGTGCACATAAATATATGCAGATTTTTATATCTTTTTAAAAGGCTTCCTAATTATATTCATCTACTTAATTGTAAAATGGATAAAAGTACTTTGGACTATATTGAAAATGCCCCCCTATTTCTACAGTGCCATTTAAACCCGTGTGTGGAAGAAATTAAATAGTCTTAAAACATCCCAGGCAGATCCTAAAAGAGAAAGCACACACACTTTGGTGACAACGAGAATGTGGCATTCAATGTCCTCACTCACTGTAGGAATGAAGGCAGATTTCTTTGACGGACAGCTTTCCCAGTGCTGCAGACACTGCCTCCCAAGATATTTCTGTGATGACAACACTACAAAACTTCAACACCAGAGGAGGCTGAAGCACTGCAGGAAGTTTTACGTTTTTAGAAAACTCTGTTAAAAACTAACAGCACGGTGTTGTCTTCCATCCAAAGCTCTTTTCTGAATTATTTAACTCTAACAGGTAATAGATTTTATTATTTATGTATACCTATTCCAAAAATAGTTGAATAAGATATCACTTCCACTTGGTGGCTGGAGAAATGCCTTAGTTGTTAAGAGCATATGCTGTTCTTCCAGAGGACCCCGGTTCAGTTCCTAGCACCCATGTCAGGCAACATACAACCACCTGTAACTCTAGTTCCATAGAACCAGACACACTCACACACACACACACACACACACACACACACACACACACACACACTTTTATTCACTCTCCTCTCCAATATTTCTTAATAACCACTCAATTTACACCCCATCCACCCCCACTTCCTTCACCAGATAAGGGGCACACTTAGCTGGACAGACCTGCCAATTGGATTTCACCCATATGTCTAAGTACACATGGCACAAATCCTAGTCACACTTATCCCACCTTCTAAGACTAGCTAGAAGCCTAGAAGCCTTTCCACAGGAAGCATAGAAACCTCAGAAGTCACAGTGTGTGTGTGTGTGTGTGTGTGTGTGTGTGTGTGTGTGTGTGTACATGTGTGTATGTTTTTTTTCAATTTTTATTGGCTATCTTATTTACATTTCAAATGTTATCTCCCCTTCTCCATTTCCCCTCTGCAAACCCCCTATCAACCCCCACCCCCATTCTCCATCTCCCCCTGCTTCTATGAGGGTGCTCCCCCACAAAGCTCTGACCATGTTGCCCTCTGATTTGCCCTTCTCCTTTTTTACACTCATCTGTATTTTCCCCTCATTTGTTACTCTAACTACCACTATCCCTAGTGTGAAACCATGTAAAAGGTCATGCAAACATTAAATTCTAAACAAAGAAATTCTAGTTGCTTTTGTTAGATTTCAGCCCCACATTTCCCAGTACATCCTTTAGATTGGACATCACCAGGAGGATCATTCTAGTGTCACCAAGAGTCACTACAAGTCTCTCAATCTACCCTCCCAAGTCTATTTTCTCCGTGAAGCTGAGACCTTGTGTCATGATGACTTTACCAGCATACCTGGTACCTGACTGAAACTTTCCAATTGCCTCTGTCAAAAGCGTCATTCTCAAAAAGTTGAGAGAAAGCTGACCTTAACCTTGTCTCTGGAACTTCCCTTTTTAGGCTCCTTTTCCTCGGATGGAACTCAACTCTGAATGTGTGGCCCACAGATCCAGATGGGAGAATCCCTCCTCATTTGTAAGAGCTGGAGAGTGCACCCTTTAACATATATGCACAAAGAAAACTAAACGGTCTGCTGGAATGGTTCTTCAATAGCAGTGTCTATGCAATGCTATAAGAAGAATGCTGTTTCTGTGGCAATAAACCAACATCATAAATTGTCAAAAGCATCAGTACCAGCATAAGGCAGAACAATCTACAAAACTATTTTTAAAAAACTAGTACTGAGACTAGTCCAAACAGAACTCAGACAATTGGTCTTGCTTTTTCTTGGATATCTCCTTCCATAGCTTCTGTCACTGTTTTGTTCCCTATCCCACCTCTGAGCTGTTCCTCCTTAACGACATTTTATCCTTAGTAAGTCATATCCAAAATATACAAAGAACTCAATAAGGTAGACTCCAGAGAGTCAAATAACCCTATTTAAAAATGGGGTAAAGAGCTAAACAAAGAATTCTCAGCTGAGGGTCAAATATGAATATCAAATGGCTGAGAAGCACCTAAAGAAATACCTAACATCCTTAGTCATCAGGGAAATGCAAATCAAAACAACCCTGAGATTCCCCTTCACACCAGTCAGAATGACAAAGATAAAAAACTCAGGTGACAGCAGATGCTGGGGAGGATGTGGAGAAAGAGGAACACTCCTCCATTGTTGGTGGGATTGCAAACTGGTACAACCATTCTGGAAATCAGTCTGGAGGTTCCTCAGAAAATTGGATATTGCACTATCTGACAACCCAGCTATACCTCTCCTGGGCATAGACCCAAATGATGCTCCAACATAAAATAAGGAAACATGCTCCACTATGTTCATAGCAGCCTTATTTATAATATCCAGAAGCTGGAAAGAACCCAGATGCCCTTCAACAGAGTAATGGATACAGAAAATGTGGTACATCTACACAATGGAATATTACTCAGCTATCAAAAACAACGACTTTATGAAATTCATAGGCAAATGGTTGGAACTGGAAAATATCATCCTGAGTGAGGTAACCCAATCACAGAAAAACACACATGGTATGCATTCATTGATAAGTGGCTATTAGCCCAAATGCTTGAATTATCCAAGATGCAATTCACAGACCACATGAAGCTCAAGAATAAGGATGACCAAAATTTGGATGCTTCCACTCCTTCTTAAAAGGGGGAACACCCACCAAAACTAGATAAGATTGATGAAGCTAAAAAGTGCATGCTGACAGGAAATGGATATAGATCTCTCCTGAGAGACACAACCGGAACATGTCCAATACAGAGGTGAATGCTAGCAGCAAACCACTTAACTGAGAATGGGACCCCCTTTCGGGGAATTAGAGAAAGGATTGGAAGAGCTGAAGGAGCTTGCAACCCCATAAGAACAACAATGCCAACCAACCAGAGCTTCCAGGGACTAAACCACTACCCAAAGACTATACATGGACTGACCCTGGGCTCCAACTGCATAGGTAGCAGTGAATAGCCTTGTTGGGGCACCAGGGGAAGGGGAAGCCCTTGGTCCTGCCAAGGTTGGACCCCTAGTGCAGGAGAATGTTGGGGGAGGGGGGTAAGGGGGAGTTGATGAGGAGGAACACCTTATCGGGGAGGGGCAGGGGATAGGGAGCTTATGGACAGGAAACCGGGAAAGGGAATAACATTTGAGATATAAATAAAGAAATATCCAATAAAAAAAGAAGAAAAAACATTCAAAATCACCTTAGAGTCCTTAAGAGTAGACAGCCAATTGAAGCACTTGAGTACAACACCTCCTTTACCCAGACATGCTGGGACAGCTTTGTGCAGCTTGTCCTGGGATGGGACCTATAGAGAAGACTGACTGTGCTTTTCCCCTTTCTTTTCCAATTAAAATGAGTTTTCAAGTAAAGAGGAAGAGTTGAGAAGACAAACTGTGTGTGGCTTTAATGAGTATGCCAGAGAAGCACAGGGCAGGGTCTGTAGAAAGAGGGTGACTGGTGAACAGTGTGCTACAGTGTTGCGGACAATACTTCAGGAAATGCAGTTTGCAATATGTATCTTATAGGGACTAAACTAATGTGAAATTGCTTTTATTGTTCATTTGTGGTGCATATCAGTTTAAAGCTATGAAAGTTCTATTTTTCTCCATTAAAGGATCTTATCTCATTAAAACACACACACACACACACACACACACACACACACACACACACACACACACACTGTGTTCATACTCTGATAAGAGCCTCTGACTCGGGTAAGGGACAGACAATGAAAATGCAATCTGTCTATGGATCACTCCTAGAAACCATCCAACAAAACCTAACAGCTAAGTTGTTCTTGAAAAGACAAGCTCTGGTGACTCATTAAAATCTGCAAAAAAAAAAAAAAAAGTGTTTGTTTAAAAAAAAGAAAAAGACTATTGTCATTTTTACTTACCATGTACCAGCCTTTAATAAAACAACTCAATATTTCATCAAATTAAAAACAAGGATTATTTTAGAAACTGAAAATTCCCAAATGAACAGAAGTCAACTTTACTAACCCTGGACAGGCCCTTCCTCACGCTCTCACAAACAGACTGAGGCTCTGGGGCATCAGGAGAGCTGGGATTGTGTCCCACAGCAGGATTAAATTTGGCAACAAGAGGGCTCTGCTGAGCAGGTAGGGAACTCAGAATAGTTTCCATGGTCATCTTCCGCTGATTCAACTGCATAAGCTTTGCTCTAGACACCTCCAGCTTTTCCACTGTCCTATAAAGAATGCAACAAGGCCAAATTTAGCATTTCGTTCTTCTCCTAAATAACTCTTTAATGACTTGCTTTGCTTTGATAAAAATAAAAGGCTATAGGAATAATCAGAATGTCCCATTACACAGTCTCTGAGCTGAGAATGTACACACTACACCTACTATACACACTTATAGCTTCAGCATTGCTGTGAACAAAGTACATCTGCTCCCAGAGTAATTCTTCCCTACTAATACGAAAGAAGTCTGAGAGGAAGAACTGGTTATCAGGGAGTCACAACCTCACAGGTAGCACTGTTACCTTCTGGAAGATTCCTGAAGATGACAGGAGAAATATTTGCACTCCTAAGAGTGAAGTATGGGAAACTGTGGATATGTTAATTTGCTTAGCGATAACAGTGAGCTCCCTATATGTGAATGTGTCACTATATCACGTTGTGCTCCTTAAATATATACAATCATGAGAACTAAACATGAGCCAGAAATCCTTGTAGTCAGTAAACCAGTGTGTTTGTGTGTGTGTGTATGTATATATGTATGTATGCATGCACACATGTATGTATGTATGTATACTTGTCCTCTATGTTTGCCATCTCTGAACTATGTCCACATGGTGGTTTAAAAATACTTGGCCCATAGAAAGTGACACTATTAGGAGGTGTGGCCTTGTTGGAGGAAGTGCGTCACTGAGGGGGTGGGCTTTTTGTTGCTCAGGTTCTGCCCAGTGTGAAAGACAGCCTCCTCCTGGATGCATTCAGAAGCCAGTGGAGGATGTAGAAGTCTGGGCTCCTCCAACACCATGTCTACCTGCACACTGCCAGGCTCCCTGCCATGATGATAATGGACTGAACCTCTAAAACTATAAGCCAGCCCCAATTAAGCATTTGACATTGTAAGAGTTGCGTTGGTCATGACATCTCTTCAGCATGGTATGGAATGGTACTGTTCCTGCTGCTACTCCATTCCAATGGAAACCCTAAGATAATAGATGCATAAATTAAGATTTATCCCCAAACGACAACTCAAAGCAGCATCTTTAGGGAACGTGAAAATAGTCAACAGAACGATCAAAAAGAAGTAATGCTCTTGCAGTAGTCACAGATTAGCTAACAAAACCCCCAGTGCCAAGTCTGGGAAACCTCCCTTTAAGTTTTCATTAAGGGGATCCAAGAGATTTCCAAAACAATATAGGCTTGCATTACCGTTGGTTGTCTCAAAGAACATGAAGAAAGATCTTATTTTCTGAAGACATCACACGCATTTAAATTTTATTTAAAGAATTAAGAAAACCTTTCAGTGATCTTATTGGAAGGCCATAAGAGTTAGGTCCTGTCTTTCTGTGTTGAACACACCCTCTTGCACTAACAAAGGAATTACTTGGGGTTGGGGATTTAGCTCAGTGGTAGAGCGCTTGCCTAGCAAGCGCAAGGCCCTGGGTTCGGTCCCCAGCTCCGGAAAAAAAAAAAAAAAAAAAAAAAGAAAAGAACAAAGGAATTACTTTAACCACTTTGTGAATTATATATTCACTTATTCCTGTTTTAATCTTTTCTCATGAGTTTGAGTTTGTCTTTGTCTTTAAGAAAAGAGAAAAAGTGTAAGGGGAAGTCTGTCTACAGATGCTGTGGACACTGATAGCACCACAACTGAGCGGTGTACTGTTCCTGCTGCTCCTCACCCATTTGAGTTTAAGCTGCAATGTTCCACAAATAAGCTTGTTAACACTTTTGTGGAAAAAAATCCAGAAGTGTTTGTATTAAAAAGTAGGTATTTGGGGTTGGAGATTTAGCTCAGTGGTAGAGCGCTTGCCTAGGAAGCGCAAGGCCCCGGGTTCAGTCCCCAGCTCCGAAAAAAAAAGAACCAAAAAAAAAAAAAAAAAAAAAAAAAGTAGGTATTCAAAACACTAATGGAACTGGGTGTGGTGGCTTGTGCCTTTAAATCCTATCACTTGGGAGACAGAGGCAGGCCTATCTCTGGGAGTTTAAGGCCAAAGAGAGCTACACAGACACCCTGCCTCAAACAACAACAAAAACAAATGACTAATACAACAAGCTGGCTGTGTGAAAATATAAAAGGGACAAAGGGGCATCTACAACATAAAAACAAACTTGGAAAACTGACAAGAAATAGAGATCCTTACAGACTAACACACTAAGTGTAGTTCACTCTCTACCATTTTTTTCTAAGTTTATTGTGCAGTTAGCATTCATATCCTACTAATTTGTTTTATTAGAGATCATGCTTTAACTATACATGGACTGACCCAGGGCTCCAACTGCATATGTAACAGAGAATAGCCTTAATCGGGCACCAGTGGAAGAGGAAGCCCTTGGTCCTGCCAAGGTTGGACCCCTAGTGCAAGGGAATATGGGGGGCAGTAAGGGAGATGTATGGGGGGAATAGCTGTATGTGGGAGGGGGAGAGGAGGGGAGGGGGCTTATGGACAGGAAACTGGGAAGGGGAATAACGTTTGAAATGTAAGTAAAGAAATAATATATCTAATAAAAAATTTTTAAAAATCTGAAAAAATGGAACATTCCTGAATTATATATATGCATATATGTGTATATATATATATACAATAAAATGGCTTAAATCCCTCCCCAAAAAAAGAAATCATGCCTTAGAGACCAATGAGTTGGATTATTTTCCATTTCTGTTTTAACTTACTTGCTTAGTGTATTAAAAAGTGATTTTCTGCTTTTATTTTCTTCTACATAGAGTTGTTTATGTTTTTCCATTTCTCTTCTCGTAGAATCCACATGGCTTTTTATCTCAGGGAGTCTTGATTCTAAACTTTTGACTCTGAGAATGATTTGACTCATTCTTGAATCATTGTTGTTCTCTCTTGCTTTCTCTAATTTTTTTTCCTCTTCTGCTTGTGTCTAAAACAAATTAAAAGTAAATGTTTTTGAAATACCTATGCCCAAAGCGAGTGTGGTATATGTATGTCCAGAACTTATGAATCCCACAGTGACTTTATGTATGTGAAACAACACGCTGGACTTGAGAGCACTTACGGTCAGCTCTACAGAAATGCATTACAACTGACTCTTCTTATGGTTTTCTTTGGTGCCGCAGGAAATCTAACCAGGAGCCTTGCATGTGCTGCTTTTGTACCCTGCCACTGGATTGCGGCCTTGGCTGAGAACCATGCTCATTTTAGTACTTCTATTTCCAGATAACTCTAATTGATGGAATCATTCAAAAATGTAAAACTTGAACATCGTAACTGAAGGACGAATCCGTGGGACGATGCATCTAACATTGTAACGTAAGAACAGATCCACGCTCCCGAGGCCTTTTGTGCTCACTGCTACACACCCTGCAGCTGCCGTCGCCCCTCAGAAAACCATCGGTGCCATGTCTTCACCTCCAGAAGGAAGGCTGAAAACCAAAGCTAGACATCCGCCCGCCCTGAAAGCTGGTGGGATGCGGACTGTGCAGAAACACCCACATACCGGAGATAGTAAGGAAGACAAAGACAAAGATGACCAAGGGAAGGCACCAGTCCGCCTAAAGCAACAGTGTTATCTCTGGTATTATTGCCCGGGTGACAAAGACTTTCCCCAGCAGCTGCACAGGTGGTCCACCAGAGGCCACAGGTCTCCATGGAGCACAGCATATCCAACAGCCTCCCAAGTGACTGGTGCCCAGACCCTGCACCTCAGCAGCAGCAGCTTACCCAAGTCACCTCCAGGATGCTTCCCTGACAAAAACAATCCCACACTTTCCACAGAGTTTATTAAATTTAGAAATCTAAGACAAAGCAAAGTGGGCCTCAGTTATCTCAGATCCACATATTTAAAGCTAGAAGAGGCTCAAATCTCAAACTTTGTTTCTAAGAGTCCTAGTCAAGTGTCACTAAAGGGTCACTAAACCCTCAGAAGTGCCATTAGCAGAACATGGCAAGTCCTGAGTAAAAGGAAGTCCTTCACACTTTAGCAGTCGCTTAAAGTCCTTACTTGTGGTCCTAGGAGGAAGAGGCCACTTTGGAGAGATTTGATAAGGTTAGAAGAAAACAAAACAAGACACTATGGTATGCTGCGAACAGCTGTGCTCACTTCTGCTCCCAGTCCATGGCTGCAGAGCCCTGATTTTCAGAAAAGTCAAAGGGCTCCTTTAGCCAGATGTAGAGCCTTCCTTCTGGGGTGCTGCTCTTGGAGGGTGTCCCAGTGGCCTATGGTGGCTCTGACTCGGTTCACGGTTGGTCTGTGAGCACCATGTAAGCCTTATGTCACTAAAGGAGGGATGGGCTCCTCAAATATTATAAGCGATTTAGTATCCCAGCAGTGGACTTAACAGAACACAGCCAACAACACAATGGTGGGGACCAAGGTGGCTTTGGAGACCCGGGTTTGCTTGCAGCCCACAGCCTTGCTCGGTCACATAGAACCAAAACTAGGAAGGGACCTGAGAGCCAGCAACGCCAGGTTCCCCAAGCAGACCTTCCCACATTGTGCTGCATACATCCTGAAGCAATCTGAGGGGCTACCCTGCGCTCCATGTACTCTGAGCTAGCTCTGGTGTGTGTGTGTGTGTGTGTGTGTGTGTGTGTGTGTGTGTGTGTGTGTGTGTGTGGACACTGGGTCACTGAAGGGCACATGTTTGCCTGAATTAATTTCTTAATCTTTGATGTTGAGAATATGCTGAGTATCATAAAGCTCCTGCATTTCCACCTCAAAAAAGAAAACGAGCTTTAAAAGACAAGTGATTCAAAACAATAATCATTACAATGTACCGAAGGAAACTGGACATTTTTAAAGGGAGGAACTTAGATCATATACAAATCAAATTGCTGTAAGAAAGTGGAGGAAACACACAAAAGAACTATCCAGAATGTGATTCTCGGTGAGAAGAAGCTGAGCATGTTACAAGCAATCAGACTAACGTTCCATGCCTCCAGCACAGCGCCTTCCCCCTGCCTGGGTCTCCCTTCCCACTGTGCGCTGACCCTGACTTACCACACTCTCTTGAACCAGCCCTCTGAGAGTCAGCACTTCCTTTTCCACATTGCCTTGAGTCTGGTGTAGGTGTTCGTAATTCTCTTGTTCTGATTTTATTTTTAACAATTCTTGCTCAGTCAACTGAATGTTTATATCTTGATGTAGATATTTGCATTGTATAGGTTCCCATGTATCTTTAAGATAATTTATCTACATGAAGAAAAATACAATTGTGATGATGGATTTAGGCTGTAAAAGCCTAATACAAAACCAATACACAATTTTGACAAATGCACTTTGGGGTAGTTTTAGGGTTGAAATTTAAAAGAAAGGATTTATTTTTCCCCTTTCCCCCCTCTCTGATTGCCCCTCCCCCAGGACCAAGGGCATTTCCTCCCGTTCATGTGGCTGGAGTCATGGGTGCTCATTATTCTTGTTGGTTGGTGGTTTAGTCCCTGGGAGCTCTGCTGGGGTCTGGTTGGTTGAAATGTGGTTCTTCCTATGGGGTTGCAAACCCCTTCAGCTCCTTCAGTCTTTTCTCTAACTCCTTCATTGGGGTCCCTGTGCTCAGTCCAACGGTTAGCTGTAACCATCCTCATCTGTATGAGTAGGGCTCTGGCAGAGCCTCTCAGGAGACACCCATATCTGGCTCCTGTCAGCAAACACTTCTTGACATCAGCAATAGGGACTGGGTTTGGTGGCTGCATATAGGATGTATCCCCAGGGGAGGCAGTCTCTGGATGACCTTTTCCTCAGTCACTGTTCCACTCTTTGTCCCTGTATTTCCTCCTGTGAGTATTTTGTTTTCCCTTCTAAGAAGGAATGAAGCATCCACATTTTAGTCTTCCTTCTTCTTGGACTTGATATGACCTGTGAATTGCAACTTGGACATTCCAAGCTTTTGGGCTAATATCCACTTATCAGTGAGTGCATACTATGTGTGTTCTTTTATGACTGGGTTATATCACTCAGGATGATATTTTCTACTTCCATTCATTTTGCCTAAGAGTTTCCATCAAGTCATTGTTTTTAATAGCTGATTGGTACTCCATTGTGTAAACGTACCACATTTTCTGTATCCATTCCTCTGTTGAAGGGCATCTGGGTCCTTTCTATCTTCTGGCTATTATAAATAAGGCTGCTATGAACATAGTGGAGCACGTGTCCTTGTTATATGCTGGAGCATCTTTTGGGTATATGCCCAGGAGTGGTACAGCTGGGTCCTCAGGTAGTACTAAGTCCAGTGTTTTGAGGGACTGCCAGACTGATTTCCAGAGTGATTGTACCAGCTTGCAATCCCACCAACAATGGAGGAGTGTTCCTCTTTCTCCACATCCTCACCAGCATCGGTTGTCACCTGAGTGTTTGATCTTAGCCATTCTGACTGGTGTGAGGTGAAATCTCAGGTTTGTTTTGATTTGCATTTCCCTGATGACTAAGGATGTTGAACATTTCTTCAAATACTTCTCAGCCATTTGATATTCCTCCGTTGAGAATTCTTTGTTTAGCTCTGTGCCCCATTTTAATAGGGTTATTTGATTCTCTGGAGTTTAACTTCTTGAGTTCTTTGTATATATTGGATATTAGCCCTCTATCAGATGCAGAACTGGCAATAATCTTTTCCAAATCTGTTAGTTGCCATTTTGTCCTAATGACAGTGTCCTTTGCCTTACAGAATCTTTGCAATTTTATGAGGTTCCATTTGTTGATTCTTGATCTTAGAGCCTAAGCCATTGGTGTTCTGTTCAGGAAATTTTCACCTGTGCCCATGTGTTCAAGGCTCTTGCCCACTTTCTGTTCTATTAGTTTCAGTGTATCTGGTTCTTTGTGGAGTCCCTTAATCCACTTAGACTTGAGTTTTGTACAAGAAAATAAGAATGTGTCAAATTTGCATTCTTCTTCATGCTGCCCTCCAGTTGAATCAGCTCCATTTGTTGAAAATGCTGCCTTTTTTCAATTGGGTACTTTTAACTCCTTTGTCCAAGATCAAGTGACCATGTGTGGGTTCTTTTCTGGGTCTTCAATTCTATTCCATTTATCTCTTTACCAATACCATGCAGTTTTTATCACTATTGCTCTGTAATACTGCTTGAAGTCAGGGATGGTGATTCACCCAGAAGTTCTTTTATTGTTGAGAATAGTTCTCAGTCTCCTGGGTTTTTTGCTTTTCCAAATGATTCTGCAAATTGCTCTTTCTAACTCTATGAAGAATTGAGTTGAAATTTTGATGGGGATTACATTGAATCTGTTGATTGCTTTCAGCAAGATGGCCATTTTTACTATATTAATCCTGCCAATCCATGAGCATGGGAGATCTCTCCATCTTCTGAGATCTTCCTCAATTTCTTTCTTCAGAGACTTGAAGTTCCTGTCATACAGATCTTTCACTTGCTTGGTTAGAGTCACACCAAGATATTTAATATTATTTGGGACTACTGTGAAGGGTGTCATTTCCCTAATTTCCTTCTCAGCCTGTTTATTCTTTGAGTACAGGAAGGCTACTGATTTGTTTGAGTTAATTTTATACCCAGCCACTTTGCTGAAGTTGTTTATGAGGCTTAGTAGTTCTCTGGTGGAACCTTTGTGGTCATTTAAGTATACTATCATATCATCTGCAAAGTGATATTTTGACTTCTTCCTTTCCAATTTGTATCCCCTTGACCTCTTTTTATTGTCTAATTGCTCTGGTTAGGACTTCAAATACTATATTGAAATAGGTAGGTAGTGGGCAGCCTTGTCTAGTCCCTGATTTTAATGGGATTGCTTCAAGTTTCTCTTCATTTAACTTGATGTTGACTCCTGGGACAAATGCATTTGTAACTTATTAAAATCTATAGCAGAATCTTAGGGAGTAGCCTGTTAAAATTCTCAGAAGTCACCAGGAATCACAGAACTCTTTATATCAATCATCTTTGTCACAAAAATGGCACTTGACCTTAGACTTTGACTTGCAAATCTAAGTTCACCACTTTATTGGCATCTGAACTACGTGGAGAACTTGTTAGGAAGGCCAACTCACAGGACTTCGGTTTTCTCTGTCCCTCAGTGGTGGTGGTGAAAACACAGTCATACTGAGAAGTTAGGGAATAGATTCCACCAAAAACAAAAAGACAGGGGAAAAGAACCTCGAGAACTGAAAGCAGTCTAGGAAACATGGATGAAGTGTGCAGAAACAGGATAAAAAAAAAACAGAAAACAACAAGTATGACTGTAGTGTGGCCTGTAGACAGCCTCAGCAGGACAGTAGTGCGTGGACAAAGGATTCATAAGTCCTGCTTCTCCATGATCACCACATTAGCCAAACAACACACTCATCGAGTTCCAGGATGTTAAGCTAGGCAAACAGAGCAATAGACAAGAAAGAGTGTGGGTCAGGAGATGGGTCAGATGTGGCTAAGCAGCACCCTATGGGTGTAGCAGCTCTGAGACTAATTTCTCCTGTGTAGACTGGTCTTGGCAACCCTACACTAGAGGTGACCTTACTGGGCACAATTATTATTGTTGTTGTTGTTGTTGTTATTATTATTATTATTATTATACCCTGCCTGAATGCCTTCAGACTATTATTATTATTATTATTATTATTATTATTCCCTGCCTGACTGCCTTCAGACTATTATTATTATTATTATTATTATTATTATTATTATTCCCTGCCTGACTGCCTTCAGACTATTATTATTATTATTATTATTATTATTATTATTATCATTATCATTATACCCTGCCTGACTGCCTTCAGCATAGTCAGTGAATGATCTGTCTCTTCTCAGTCTCCTGCATAGGCTATCTGAGGACCTCCTGCATAGGTAGATCCAGAGGGGTGAATTATGCCCTCTCACTCACCCATGGTCATCCTGATATACAACAGCTGGTGTCATCTATAAAGGCATTTACTTGCAAGCCTGACAACATCAAGGCACTACCAGGAACCCACACAGATATGAAAAGAGAGAACTGACTCCACAGAGTTGTCTTCTGACCTCCACTTAGCATGTACACACACACACACACACACACACACACCATCTACACACACAATATTTTTTTATTTTCACATATTTAATAGACAAAGAACTTGGAGTTTTATGTTTCCCAAAATTAAAAAGTTTTAGGCCTTGAAACTGATTTAAAATTACCTCATGCTGTAGCGTTTCAAATGTTCTGTTTCTCATATCTTCATAGAAGTATAATTCTCTATTTTCACATTCATCTAACTTCTTTCCTGCTATTTTCATGACTTCCATAAATCTATAAGAACAAAAGAATAGTATGTGAAATTTTAAATGTAAGCACTAAAACAGATAGTAAAGAAATTAATTTATAAAGTATGAACCTGACTGATTTGTACCAATCTAAAATTACTTGAAAGTATTGTAATGAAAATTCATGGGCTGGAGAGAGGGCTCAGTGGTAAAGAGCACTGGTTGCTCTTCCAGAGGTTCTGAGTTCAATTCCCACAACCACATGGTAGCTCAAAACCATCTGTAATGAGATCTGATGCCCTCTTCTGGTGTGTCTGAAGACAGCAACTGTGTACTCACATACATAAAATAAAATTTAAAAAACAAAATTATACATACACACACACATATTCTTAGAGAATACCATACAATGTACCTTACATTTTTATAGTATATGCCTATGAAAGTTTTGCTTACATGTATGTATGTATACCACATGTGTGACTGGTGCTTACAGAGGCCAGAAAACGGCATTGGATCTCCTCGGCCTGGAATTACAGATAGTTACATGCTGCCATGTGGCTTTTAGAAATCAAACCTTGGTCTTCTGGAAAATTAGCAAGTGCCATTAGCATTAAGCCACCTCTCCAACTCAGACAACTGTATCCCCAAACACTCCATCCCACAACTCCTTCCAGAACCATCCTTCCTGCATTTGATGTTCTTCATGTTTATTTATTTTAGAAGAAACTACTTTGCAGCAGATGTCCTGGTCCCTAATCTCTTACAATACTCCCTGAGACTGAAAAGTAGGAGTTATGTTTAAATGCATTAATTGGGAATGGGTACCCCAAGATCACTTTACCTCTACATGTTGACTAGCTGTGACTTATGAGGAAAAGTCTTACAATTAATTTGGCAAACAATTCCTTAATATCTCTTAACATCAATGGACTCAATGCCCCAATAAAAAGACATAGACTAACAGACTGAATGCTGAAAGAGGACCCAGCATTTTGTTGCATACAAAAAGCAAACCTCGGTGACAAAGACAGTCAGTGTAAAAGGCTGGAAAACAAGTTTCCAAGCAAATGGTCCCAAGAAACAAGCTACAGTAGCCATTCTAATATCAAATAAAATCGACTCTCACCCAAAAGTTATCAAAAAAGATAAGGACACTTCATATTCATCAAAGGAAACATCCACCAAGATGAACTCTTAATCCTGAATATCTATGATACAAATAAAGGGCACCTATATTTATAAAAGAAACCTTACTAAGCCCAAAGCACACACTGCACCTCACAAAATAATAGTGGGAGACTTCAACAACCCACTCTCATCAATGGACAGATCATGGAAACAGAAAGTAACAGAGACAGATAAACTAACAGAAGTTATGAGCCAAATGGATTTAACAGATATTTATAGAACATTTCATCCTAAAACAAAAGAATATACCTTCTTCTCAGCACCTGATGGTACCTTCTTCAAAATTGACCATATAATCGGTCACAAAACAGCCCTCAACAGATACAAGAAGACTGAAATAATCCCATGCATCCTATCAGATCACCATGGATTAAGGCTGGTCTTCAGTAACAGAAAAACAAGAGAAAGCCCACATATACATGGAAGTCGAACAATGCTCTACTCAATGATAACTCAGTCAAGGAAGAAATAAAGAAAGAAAATATTTTTTAGAATTGAATGAAAATGAGAATGCTTTCATTGTCTCCAATCTTATGGCAGGCAATGAAAGCAGTACTAAGAAGAAAACTCATAGCTCTGAGTGTCTCCAAAGAGAAACTAGAGAGAACATACATTAGCAGCTTGACAGCACACCTAAAAGCTCTAGAACAAAAAAGAAGCAAATACATCCAAGAGGAGTAGAAGGCAGGATATAATCAAACTCAGGGCTGAAATCAACCAAGTAGAAACAAAAAGGACTATACAAAGAATCAACAAAACCAGGATCTGATTCTTTGAGAAAATCAACAAGATAGACAAACCCTTAGCCAGACTAACCAGAGGGCACAGAGAGTGTGTCCAAATTAACAAAATCAGAAATGAAAAGGGAGACATAACAGAATCAGAGGAAATTCAAAAAATCATCAGATCCTACTACAAAAGCCTATATTCAACAAAACTGAACAATCTGGAGGAAATGGACAATTTTCCAGACAGATACCAGGTTCCAAAGTTAAATCAGGAACAGATAAACCGTCTAAAAAAAACCCATAACTCCTCAAGAAATAGAAGCAGTTATTAAGTCTCCCAACCAAAAAGAGCCAAGGTCCACATGGGTTTAGTGCAGAATTCTATCAGACCCTCATCAAAGACCTCATACCAATACTGTCCAAACTATTCCACAAAATAGAAACAGAAGGAGCACTACCCAATTCCTTCTATGAAGCCATAGTTACACTTATATCTAAACCACACAAAGACTCAACAAAGAGAACATCAGACCAATTTCCCTTATGAATATCAACACAAAAATACTCAATAAAATTCTTGCAAACTGAATTCAAGAACACATCAAAACAATCCGATCATGATCCAGTAGGCTTCATCCCAGGGATGCAGGAATGGTTCAATATACAGAATTCCATCAACGTAATCCACTGTGTAAACAAACTCAAAGAAAAAGAGCCACATGATCATCTCATAGATACTGAGAAAGTATTTGACAAAACTCAACACCCCTTCATGTTAAAAGTGTTGGAAAGATCAGGAATTCAAGGCCCATACCTAAACATAGCAAAGCATTATACAAGAAACCAGTAGCCAACATCAAACAAAACTGGGAAAGGGAATAACATTTGAAATGTAAATTTAAAATATCCAATACAAAAGAAAAACAAAAAAAAAGAAAAAATTGGCAGATAAGCCTGTAACCACATGCAGAACCCTCTGGGAAAAACATGTTCCTTCTTAGTTCTGTAATAGTTGCTAAGACAAAGTTTCTGACCAAAGCAGACCAAAGAGGGAGGGTTACTCTGGTTTATGGGTTGAAAGTGTGTTCCTCATAATGGGGGAGTCATAGTGATCACAGCTGCTATCACTGTGAGAGACCAAATCTTTTGGGTTCAGACTCTATCTCAAGAAAACCTGATCTAAGGTTGAACTTGAGTTAACTACAGGCCTTTACCTAGCACCAGTTTCCAGGGTACCCCAACAACAAGACTTGTGTCTAGCACCAGTTTCCAGATTATTCCCCAACAAATCTGCACCCCCAGGTTATAAGCCTGCCCCTAATACTTCACTGACTAACAAACACCAATCAGGAGGAAAACAAAGTTAAGTTTATGGTTTGGCTCAAAGCACCAGCCAATTATTTTTAAGACCATAATGGCCTCCCAATCAGAGGTGTACCAGGCAAGATACCCCCTTCTTGCCTCCACAAATGCTTACCCAGAACTAGGCTCAGGGCTCCACCTTCCTGCTGTGTCTGGGTTGGCAGGAGCCCAAGCTTGAGCTTGAATAAGAAGACTCTAATTGCAATTGCATCAGAATTAGTTCCTTGGTGGTCTTTTGAGGTTCATGAACATTTCCTGGCACAACATTTTGGTACACTGGTCAGGAACTCCAAGGCTTCCAGAACCCCGACCCAGAGGGTTTCAATACCAGTGGTGTCTGTCTGAGTCTATGAGTCTGTCCATGTGTTTATGGAAGGCAATTCCTGTCTTTGTTTGTAAACTCTGAGGGATACCACATCTGTAATTCTGTTCTGAAAAGGGGCTTTAAATCTGTATCTGTGGCCATACCTGGTTAAAGCAGACGTGCTAGAGGGCTGTTGCCACAGGGGGACCAGAAGACATTTTGAATCCCTGTCTGGGGGTTGAGCTTGGGTTCTGAGAGCCAAGGGCACCCACTGATCTAGTTTCCTGTGTCTGAGCGCCACCTTCTGGTTGTTCTTCATTCCCGCCTGATAGAAAGAGACAAGTTTTCCTTGTGTTTTGTCTTTGATGTCTATGTTATGGGGAGACTTTCTGGTGCACATTTAATATGGAACAGACGCCTTCAACTCCACTATGTTAAAACTAGGAAACAGAATCTTTCTGTTACCATTAGGAAAGCTTTTCCTCCCCAGACAACAGGCAGCCCCACCTTACTCAACTCCTCAGGAGGAAAGGCAGCTCTGCCACAGGCAGCCCTCGACTTCCCCACTACCAGGGGATTCTATGCTCCCTGACCACCTAAGTATTCAAAAGATGACATAACCTAAACTAGAAATCTGCCCATGTCCCAGTGTGATGACAGATAGAAGAGAACAGCAAATTACAGACTCTTGGTGCCAGACAGCATTTTCAACAAAGGGTGCTGGCTCAAATGTAGGGAAGCATGCAGAAGAGTGCAAACTGATCCATTTATTGCCTTCTACAAAATGCAAGTCCAAGTAGATCAAGGACCATTACATAAAACCACATACACTGAAACTAATACAAGAGAAAGTGGGTAAGAGCCTTGAACACATAGGCACAGGGGAAATTTTCCTGAACAGAACACCAATGGCTTATGCTCTAAGATCAAGAATTGACAAATGGGAGAGAGAAGCCGTGACAGGACAATATGGCGGGTGACATTAAGATTCCACGCTGTACCTTTACAGGTTGTTACAAATGCTCTTAAGGGATGGATGGTACTGGGCTTTGTATGTTTAGGTGGGCAATTATATCTTACCAACTGGGTCAAAGATTATTGTGTTGTGTGTTATTTTATGTGACGATTTGAGTGTAGCAAAGTGTGTGGTGGCAGGAGACACTGGGCCACCATGGAGTTGGGATGTGTTTCCACCAAGATATCTAAAAGATATCTTGGGGCACTATGGGCGAACCTAGCGAGATAAAAGACAACAATACTTTTTTTTTTAATTTTTTATATTTATACAACAACAGATGGCAAACCAATGTGATGGTCAAGAATCCACTAGTAATCCTAAGAGTTGAGAGAAAGTTTTTATTTTCTAAGTAAGAGGAGGGCAGCACCGTGTTAAGTCATGTGATCTCTCAAGCACAGGGACTTTAAACAAAGAAACAGGGAAGTAGCCTGTGCTGGCAGGTTGTAGGTCCCAGGCCGTGTGATAAGTAATGGCAGCTCAGAGAGTTAGAGATTAAAAGTTGCTTTTTAAAGAAAGTTGTTTAGAAAGTCTTTCAAGACACTCATATTCTTTTTAATGTGGGCTCCATGGGAATTTTGGGTTGAAATCCTAGTTAGATAAGCTACTTCTTAATGGCAGGTATTATTAAAAGGTGATTAAGTTTGTTTTTAGAAAGAAGAGAGTACCTGAATCAGGTGGGGATTTTCAACCATGGTTCAAAACTTAGAGAGGGAAAAATTAGTCACTACCTCCAAGTAGAGAGTTGTGATTAATGTCTGTAACACCAGGGAGAGTGAATGCAGACATATATTATAGAAGTTATTAAGGTTAAAGAAAAATCTGTGGCTCTGGGTAAAGAGCTTAACAGATGGATATATTTTGGACTAAAGTCCTGGTTTGATATGTTGCTTATTGATATTGGAATTGATAGAAGGTATTTGGCTTGTTTTATGAATTACCCCGCTAAAGGTCATATGGCTCGTTGATGCCGGCTAGTGAGGGTTTGTGGTTATTTTTTATATCTACCACAACAGGAAGCTCAGATTCTCTTAACATGGGCTCCACAGGAATTTTGGGTTAATTTCCTGATATCACAGAGTACAAAAGCCTATCAGGCTCATTGTTTAGCTTACTTCCTTTTTAAAAAATAGTTTAATCTTCATAATGGGTGTGACTTTGAGTTTTATGATTATATTACTCTGGGAGAGAGTGCAAGATACAAGCATTTCTGGTTACAGACTAAGGAACACAGTATTTTGGGAGAAAGATCTTGTGTTTTTAAAAAGTATGATTAGGCTCTGGAAACCTCACGGAGTCATACTGATTAGATTTGATAGAGGTAGACTGCCTGAAAAAATTAATGCAGGAGAATCAAACAAAAAGAGATTTCGATTCTAAATTTTTGTCTTGAGAGTTGTATTTTAGAGTGCACCTACTTGGATTCCTGGTCTCAAGGACTTTCAGCTGGGTCCAGTCAGGACACATCAGCTACAGCATTTGCTTCATTCTTCCTACCCTCTACCCCCAAGGATATCTCAATGCCCATGTACAGCTTGAAGAAGTTATAGAGGAGGCGTTGCCCCAATTCCCTGGACTTTTGGGTGACTAAAAAGCAGTTATTCTAAAGTTGTTTTTAATGAGGAATTTAAAACTGGTTGTAATTTAGCAGGGAGGAATTAGCTAGATTGAGTTGTACAGTCATAATCTCATTTGGTAACTAAGCTAAAATCATATCTTTGCTTTGATATAGAATTTATTTGTTAAAAGTTTAAAAGTACGAGGTTGGGGTTGGGGATTTGGCTCAGTGGTAGAGCGCTTGCCTAGCAAGCACAAGGCCCTGGGTTCGGTCCCCAGCTCCGAAAAAAAAGAACCAAAAAAAAAAAAATTTTAAAAGTACGAGGTTTAGAGCCAGTCCTTCTATTGATGTCATTACAAACGTCTGAGTTGATTACACATGTGAGGTAAGGGCCAAATAACAAACATATTGCTAACTTTGTGAGAGTACTTTCAAGATATTATTAAGATATAAAGACAACAGTACAGATTGTCTTATATAGGTAGATGGTTTTCAAAAACGTCAGAAATCCACAAAATTTGAGATTTAAAGTTATTTATCTTTTGTCGAGACATATATGCCCCTAACAGTTCCCCTTTGGTGGATTTAATAAAGAATTTGAACATCTCCACCTCTAGGTGAGACAATACTTTGTGGTTAGGGAGCCACTACACAAAACTGCCTGTTTCATCTGCAGACTAATACCAATACTAATCCAGAAAAGGACAAATTATGCAAAATAGTTGACTGATAAACCCTGCCAAAAGAGGGTGATTAGCCCTTCAAAATCCGCATTTCAGAGTCTGTCTGTTGATTTTGGGCCAGAAGGCTAAAGACTTGAGTTCACATGTTGCTAACAGGGGACTGTGCTAGTGGAGATTTGTCTCTACAACCTCTCAGTTCTAAAAGCTGTGTTAGGCTTCCTATGTGTATAGATATTTGGTCATTCCCAGATTTCTGACGGGGTTGAAGACTGATTATAGTCTCATAGCCTATCAGGCTGTTTAACTCTGAATATACATATTTTATTGGATAGTTATCAGATAGTATACAAGCTAGCCAAGATATAATATAGATTTTAAGCTTTTCTTAAGCTGGAATGGATAACTAAATGTTCTGTTTAACTGATAGAGTGATGAACTGGGTGTTGAGTATATCATATGCTTTATAAATGGTAAAAGGTAATAACTGTACTCAATTTATATATCAGTGAAAAGGCTTTTTAACTGAACAAAAAGGGGGAAATGTTGAGGTTTGCCCTGGAGTTATCTGTATTTTGATGCTAATTCCACTGCCCCAAGGACAGCTGCCTAGTCACACACTCAGGAATCAGGTGACTTCACTAGAACCTTCTCCCCATTGAATTTGTAAATTCAATGAGGGGCAGGTACAGAATAGAAGGAGGCCTGTCATTGGAGGAGAAGGAAGGATGGGCGGGAGAGAAGTTTGAAGGAAGAAGAGGAGACTGGAGCGGAAAGGAAGAGAGGAGAGGGAGAGAGAAGCTGTGGCGGGACAATATGGCGGGTGACATTAAGATTCCATGCTGTACCTTTACAAGTTGTTACAAATGTTCTTAAGGGATGGATAGTACTGGGCTTTGTATGTTTAGGTTGGCAATTATATTTTACTAATTGGGTCAAAGGAAAAAAAGAATTGACAAATGGGACCTTATAAAATTACAAAGCCTGTATAAGGCAAAGGACACTGTAAATAGGACAAAATGGCAACCAACAGATTGGGAAAAGATCTTTACCAATCCTACATTTGATAGAGGACTAATATCCAATACATACAAAGAACTCAAGAAGTTAAACTCCAGAGAATCAAATAACCCTATTTTAAAAATGGGGTACATAGCTAAACAAAGATTTCTCAACTGTGGAATATCAAATGGCTGAGAAGCACCTAATGAAATGTTCAACATCCTTAGTCATCAGGGAAATGAAAAATCAAACAATCCTGAGATACCACTTCACACCAGTCAGAATGGCTAAGATCAAAACTTATGTGACAGCAGATACTGGCGAGGATGTGGAGAAAGAGGAACACTCCTCCATTGTTGGTGGGATTGCAAGGTGGTACAACCACTCTGAAAATCAGTCTGGTGGTTCTTCAGAAAATCGGACATAGTACTACCTGAGGATCCAGCTATACCTCTCTTGGGCATATACCCAAATGATGCTACAATGTATAACAAAGACACATGCTCCACTATGTTCATAGCAGCCTTTTTTATAATAGCTAGAAGCTGGAAAGAACCCAGATGCCCTTCAATAGAGAAGTGGATACAGAAAATGTGGTACATCTACACAATGGTGTACTACTCAGCTATTAAAAACAATGACTTCATGAAATTCTTAGGCAAATGAATGGAACTAGAAAATATCATCCTGGGTTAGGTATCACAAAGAACACACATGGTATGCACTCACTGATAAGTGAATATTATCCTAAAAGCTTGGAATACCCAAGATATAATTACAGACCGCATGAAGCTCAAGTCCTTCTTAGAAGGGGGAACAAAATACTCAGGATGAAACACAGAGACAAAATGGAGAACAGAGAGTGAAGGAAAAACCATCCAGAGACTGCCCCACCTGGGGACCCATCCCATATACAGACACCAAACCCAGACACTATTGTAGATGCAGAGCCTGACAAATATAGAGGTAGATGCTCACAGCCAACCATTGGACTGAGAAAAGGGGTTCCCAATGGAGGAGTTAGAGAAAGGACTAGAGGAAATGAAGGGGTTTGTAACCCCATAGGAAGAACAACAATATCAACGAACTAGATACCCCAAAGCTCCCAGGGAATAAACCAACAACAAAAGACTATGGACCGGAAGTCCCACACCCGCGGATCCCGGCCCGCAGCAGCTCTCTGCCCCCAGACCCTGTGAGGGAGAGACCCAACCGCCTGGTCAGGTGGGCACTCCTGAGGCTGCAGAGCGGAAGAGACCACCAACACTGCTCACCCCTGCCCACATCCCTGGCCCAAGAGGAAACTGTATAAGGCCTCTGGGCTCCCGTGGGGGAGGGCCCAGGAGCAGCAGGACCCCTGCCTGAGACACCACCAGAAGCTGAAGGAAACAGACCGGATAAACAGTTCTCTGCACCCAAATCCCGTGGGAGGGAGAGCTGAACCTTCAGAGAGGCAGACAAGCCTGGGAAACCAGAAGAGACTGCTCTCTGCACACACATCTCGGACGCCAGAGGAAAAAGCCAAAGACCATCTGGAACCCTGGTGCACTGAAGCTCCCGGAAGGGGCGGCACAAGTCTTCCTGGTTGCTGCCGCTGCAGAGAGCCCGTGAGCAGCACCCCACGAGCGAACTTGAGCCTCGGGACCACAGGTAAGACCAACTTTTCTGCTGCAAGAAAGCTGCCTGGTGAACTCAAGACACAGGCCCACAGGAACAGCTGAAGACCTGTAGAGAAGAAAAACTACACGCCGGAAAGCAGAACACTCTGTCCCCATAAGTGACTGAAAGAGAGGAAAACAGGTCTACAGCACTCCTGACACACAGGCTTATAGGACAGTCTAGCCACTGTCAGAAATAGCAGAACAAAGTAACACTAGAGATAATCTGATGGCGAGAGGCAAGCGCAGGAACCCAAGCAACAGAAACCAAGACTACATGGCACCATCGGAGCCCAATTCTCCCATCAAAACAAACATGGAATATCCAAACACACCAGAAAAGCAAGATCTAGTTTCAAAATCATTTTTGATCATGATGCTGGAGGACTTCAAGAAAGACGTGAAGAACTCCCTTAGAGAACAAGTAGAAGCCTACAGAGAGGAATCGCAAAAATGCCTGAAAGAATCGCAAAAATCCCTGAAAGAATTCCAGGAAAACATAAATAAACAAGTAGAAGCCCATAGAGAGGAGACACAAAAATCCCTGAAAGAATTCCAGGAAAACATAAATAAACAAGTAGAAGCCCATAGAGAGGAGACACAAAAATCCCTGAAAGAATTCCAGGAAAACACAATCAAACAGTTGAAGGAATTAAAAATGGAAATAGAAGCAATCAAGAAAGAACACATGGAAATAACCCTGGATATAGAAAACCAAAAGAAGAGACAAGGAGCTGTAGATACAAGCTTCACCAACAGAATACAAGAGATGGAAGAGAGAATCTCAGGAGCAGAAGATTCCATAGAAATCATTGACTCAACTGTCAAAGATAATGTAAAGCAGAAAAAGCTACTGGTCCAAAACATACAGGAAATCCAGGACTCAATGAGAAGATCAAACCTAAGGATAATAGGTATAGAAGAGAGTGAAGACTCCCAGCTCAAAGGACCAGTAAATATCTTCAACAAAATCATAGAAGAAAACTTCCCTAACCTAAAAAAAGAGATACCCATAGACATACAAGAAGCCTACAGAACTCCAAATAGATTGGACCAGAAAAGAAACACCTCCCGTCACATAATTGTCAAAACACCAAACACACAAAATAAAGAAAGAATATTAAAAGCAGTAAGGGAAAAAGGTCAAGTAACATATAAAGGGAGACCTATCAGAATCACACCAGACTTCTCGCCAGAAACTATGAAGGCCAGAAGATCCTGGACTAATGTCATACAGACCCTAAGAGAACACAAATGCCAGCCCAGGTTACTGTATCCTGCAAAACTCTCAATTAACATTGATGGAGAAACCAAGATATTCCATGACAAAACCAAATTTACACAATATCTTTCTACAAATCCAGCAGTACAAAGGATAATAAATGGTAAAGCCCAACATAAGGAGGCAAGCTATACCCTAGAAGAAGCAAGAAACTAATCGTCTTGGCAACAAAACAAAGAGAATGAAAGCACACAAACATAACCTCACATCCAAATATGAATATAACGGGAAGCAATAATCACTATTCCTTAATATCTCTCAATATCAATGGCCTCAACTCCCCAATAAAAAGACATAGATTAACAAACTGGATACACAACAAGGACCCTGCATTCTGCTGCCTACAGGAAACACACCTCAGAGACAAAGACAGACAACTACCTCAGAGTGAAAGGCTGGAAAACAACTTTCCAAGCAAATGGTCAGAAGAAGCAAGCTGGAGTAGCCATTCTAATATCAAATAAAATCAATTTCCAACTAAAAGTCATCAAAAAAGATAAGGAAGGACACTTCATATTCATCAAAGGAAAAATCCACCAAGATGAACTCTCAATCCTAAATATCTATGCCCCAAATACAAGGGCACCCACATACGTAAAAGAAACCTTACTAAAGCTCAAAACACACATTGCACCTCACACAATAATAGTGGGAGATTTCAACACCCCACGCTCATCAATGGACAGATCATGGAAACAGAAATTAAACAGTGATGTCGACAGACTAAGAGAAGTCATGAGCCAAATGGACTTAACGGATATTTATACAACATTCTATCCTAAAGCAAAAGGATATACCTTCTTCTCAGCTCCTCATGGTACTTTCTCCAAAATTGACCATATAATTGGTCAAAAAACGGGCCTCAACAGGTACAGAAAGATAGAAATGATCCCATGCGTGCTATCGGACCACCACGGCCTAAAACTGGTCTTCAATAACAATAAGGGAAGAATGCCCACATATACGTGGAAATTGAACAATGCTCTACTCAATGATAACCTGGTCAAGGAAGAAATAAAGAAAGAAATTAAAAACTTTTTAGAATTTAATGAAAATGAAGATACAACATACCCAAACTTATGGGACACAATGAAAGCTGTGCTAAGAGGAAAACTCATAGCGCTGAGTGCCTGCAGAAAGAAACAGGAAAGAGCATATGTCAACAGCTTGACAGCACACCTAAAAGCTCTAGAACAAAAAGAAGCAAATACACCCAGGAGGAGTAGAAGGCAGGAAATAATCAAACTCAGAGCTGAAATCAACCAAGTAGAAACAAAAAGGACCATAGAAAGAATCAACAGAACCAAAAGTTGGTTCTTTGAGAAAATCAACAAGATAGATAAACCCTTAGCCAGACTAACGAGAGGACACAGAGAGTGCGTCCAAATTAACAAAATCAGAAATGAAAAGGGAGACATAACAGATTCAGAGGAAATTCAAAAAATCATCAGATCTTACTATAAAAACCTATATTCAACAAAACTTGAAAATCTTCAGGAAATGGACAATTTCCTAGACAGATACCAGGTATCGAAGTTAAATCAGGAACAGATAAACCAGTTAAACAACCCCATAACTCCTAAGGAAATAGAAGCAGTCATTAAAGGTCTCCCAACCAAAAAGAGCCCAGGTCCAGACGGGTTTAGTGCAGAATTCTATCAAACCTTCATAGAAGACCTCATACCAATATTATCCAAACTATTCCACAAAATTGAAACAGATGGAGCACTACCGAATTCCTTCTACGAAGCCACAATTACTCTTATACCTAAACCACACAAAGACACAACAAAGAAAGAGAACTTCAGACCAATTTCCCTTATGAATATCGACGCAAAAATACTCAATAAAATTCTGGCAAACCGAATCCAAGAGCACATCAAAACAATCATCCACCATGATCAAGTAGGCTTCATCCCAGGCATGCAGGGATGGTTGAATATAAGGAAAACCATCAACGTGATCCATTATATAAACAAACTGAAAGAACAGAACCACATGATCATTTCATTAGATGCTGAGAAAGCATTTGACAAAATTCAACACCCCTTCATGATAAAAGTCCTGGAAAGAATAGGAATTCAAGGCCCATACCTAAACATAGTAAAAGCCATATACAGCAAACCAGTTGCTAACATTAAACTAAATGGAGAGAAACTTGAAGCAATCCCACTAAAATCAGGGACTAGACAAGGCTGCCCACTCTCTCCCTACTTATTCAATATACTTCTTGAAGTTCTAGCCAGAGCAATCAGACAACAAAAGGAGATCAAGGGGATACAGATCGGAAAAGAAGAAGTCAAAATATCACTATTTGCAGATGACATGATAGTATATTTAAGTGATCCCAAAAGTTCCACCAGAGAACTACTAAAGCTGATAAACAACTTCAGCAAAGTGGCTGGGTATAAAATTAACTCAAATAAATCAGTTGCCTTCCTCTATACAAAAGAGAAACAAGCCGAGAAAGAAATTAGGGAAACGACACCCTTCATAATAGACTCAAATAATATAAAGTACCTCGGTGTGACTTTAACCAAGCAAGTAAAAGATCTGTACAATAAGAACTTCAAGACACTGAGGAAAGAAATTGAAGAAGACCTCAGAAGATGGAAAGATCTCCCATGCTCATGGATTGGCAGGATTAATATAGTAAAAATGGCCATTTTACCAAAAGCAATCTACAGATTCAATGCAATCCCCATCAAAATACCAATCCAATTCTTCAAAGAGTTAGACAGAACAATTTGCAAATTCATCTGGAATAACAAAAAACCCAGGATAGCTAAAGCTATCCTCAACAATAAAAGGACTTCAGGGGGAATCACTATCCCTGAACTCAAGCAGTATTACAGAGCAATAGTGATAAAAACTGCATGGTATTGGTACAGAGACAGACAGATAGACCAATGGAATAGAATTGAAGACCCAGAAATGAACCCACACACCTATGGTCACTTGATTTTTGACAAAGGAGCCAAAACCATCCAATGGAAAAAAGATAGCATTTTCAGCAAATGGTGCTGGTTCAACTGGAGGGCAACATGTAGAAGAATGCAGATCGATCCATCCTTATCACCCTGTACAAAGCTTAAGTCCAAGTGGATCAAGGACCTCCACATCAAACCAGACACACTCAAACTAATAGAAGAAAAACTAGGGAAGCATCTGGAACACATGGGCACTGGAAAAAATTTCCTAAACAAAACACCAATGGGTTACGCTCTAAGATCAAGAATCGACAAATGGGATCTCATAAAACTGCAAAGCTTCTGTAAGGCAAAGGACACTGTGGTTAGGACAAAACGGCAACCAACAGATTGGGAAAAGATCTTTACCAATCCTACAACAGATAGAGGCCTTATATCCAAAATATACAAAGAACTCAAGAAGTTAGACCGCAGGGAAACAAATAACCCTATTAAAAAATGGGGTTCAGAGCTAAACAAAGAATTCACAGCTGAGGAATGCCGAATGGCTGAGAAACACCTAAAGAAATGTTCAACATCTTTAGTCATAAGGGAAATGCAAATCAAAACAACCCTGAGATTTCACCTCACACCAGTGAGAATGGCTAAGATCAAAGACTCAGGTGACAGCAGATGCTGGCGAGGATGTGGAGAAAGAGGAACACTCCTCCATTGTTGGTGGGATTGCAGACTGGTAAAACCATTCTGGAAATCAGTCTGGAGGTTCCTCAGAAAATTGGACATTGAACTGCCTGAGGATCCAGCTATACCTCTCTTGGGCATATACCCAAAAGATGCCTCAACATATAAAAGAGACACGTGCTCCACTATGTTCATCGCAGCCTTATTTATAATAGCCAGAAGCTGGAAAGAACCCAGATGCCCTTCAACAGAGGAATGGATACAGAAAATGTGGTACATCTACACAATGGAATATTACTCAGCTATCAAAAACAAGAGTTTATGAAATTCGTAGGCAAATGGTTGGAACTGGAAAATATCATCCTGAGTGAGCTAACCCAATCACAGAAAGACATACATGGTATGCACTCATTGATAAGTGGCTTTTAGCCCAAATGCTTGAATTACCCTAGATCCCTAGAACAAACGAAACTCAAGACGGATGATCAAAATGTGAATGCTTCACTCCTTCTTTAAATGAGGAAAAAGAATACCCTTGGCAGGGAAGAGAGAGGCAAAGATTAAAACAGAGACTGAAGGAACACCCATTCAGAGCCTGCCCCACATGTGGCCCATACATATACAGCCACCCAATTAGACAAGATGGATGAAGCAAAGAAGTGCAGACCGACAGGAGCCGGATGTAGATCGCTCCTGAGAGACACAGCCAGAATACAGCAAATACAGAGGCGAATGCCAGCAGCAAACCACTGAACTGAGAATTGGTCCCCTGTTGAAGGAATCAGAGAAAGAACTGGAAGAGCTTGAAGGGGCTCGAGACCCCAAAAGTACAACAATGTCAAGCAACCAGAGCTTCCAGGGACTAAGCCACTACCTAAATACTATACATGGACTGACCCTGGACTCTGACCCCATAGGTAGCAATGAATATCCTAGTAAGAGCACCAGTGGAAGGGGAAGCCCTGGGTCCTGCTAAGACTGAACCCCCAGTGAACTAGACTATGGGGGGAGGGCGGCAATGGGGGGAGGGTTGGGAGGGGAACACCCATAAGGAAGGGGAGGGGGGAGGGGGATGTTTGCCCGGAAACCGGGAAAGGGAATAACACTTGAAATGTATATAAGAAATACTCAAGTTAATAAAAAAATAAATAAATAAATAAATAAATAAAAGCACGAATTTTGCAAAAAAAAAAAAAAAAAGACTATGCATGGAGGGATCGATGGCTCCAGCTGTATATGTAGCAGAGGATGGCCTTGTCAGGCATCAGTGGGAGGAGAGCCCCTTGGTCCTGTGAAGGCTCAATGCTCCCAGTTTAGGGGAATTCTATGGTGGGGAAGAGGGTGAGAGTGGATAGGTGTGTGAGGTAGCACCCTCATAGAAGCAGGGGGAGGGGACATCAGATAGGGCAATGCTGGAGAAAAGGGATAACATTTGAAATGTAAATAAAGAAAATATCTAATAAAAGCAAAACAAAAAAAAAGGAAAGAAAAAAAAGAAATACCCATTCCCATTATTCTTAACATACAGGCAGAGGTCATCACTGAGCTCAAAGTTCGCCAATTGCTAGAAGATCTCAACAGTGTCCAGTGGGCTCATAAACATGTTTGGCCTAAACTTCATGCTCTCTATAAAACAGGTCCACTCCCATATCCCTAAAGGTCATAGGTTTGCAGCATGAAACCACAGACTCATTTGCAGTTGAAAACAACCTTGACCAACAGGAGGAAAATTTAGCCTCAGGACTCCCTCCTGTCTCCCACTGTTGGGGACCCAACCCAAGCCCCAGGAATACCACAGGACTGAGTAGTAACAACCCTAACCCCCTCTAAAATACAATAATAACTTCAGGAACCCCATGATTGGTCCTTCTATTCACCAGAGAAAGAGGAGAATGAGATACCAAATCTTTCGGGTTCAGACTCCATCTCAAGAAAATCTGACCTAAGGTTGAACTCAAGTAAACTAACAGGCCTGTACTTAGCACCAGTTTCCAGATTATCTCCCAAGACCTGCATCTAGCATCAGTTTCCAGGTTATTCCCCAACAAATATGCACCCCCATGTTACAAACCCGCCCCTGACACTTCACTGACTAACGAACACCAATCAGGAGGAAAACAAAGTTAAGTTTATGCTTTGGCTCCCAGCACCAGCCAATTATTTTTAAGGCCATAATGGCCTCCCAATCAGATGTGTACCAGGCAAGATACCCCCTTCTTGCCTTTATAAATACTTGCCGGAAACTAGACTCAGGGCTCCACCTTCCTGCTATATCAGGGTTGGCAGAGAGCCTAAGCTCGAGCTTGAATACAGAGACCCTAATGTGAGTGCATCAGAATCAGTTCCTTGGTGGTCTTTGGGGTTTTCATGAATGTTTCCCAAAATGCACACACACACACACACACACACACACACATACACACACACACATGTACACATACTGCATGCACACACAATGTTTCAGAAATACAAATGCAAGGTAGAAGACAAAGGGTACAATGACAGTTCTGCCAAAGGCATTGCTATTGCTGCTGACAAAGCCATTAAAGAGTGATTTTTGGTACTCAAAAAATGTTCCACATTGTCCTGGGTTTCTGCAGTACATTTAAAACATAATAACTTTTGGTTATAAAGTGGCAGACACACAATTTTTATTCAGGTATTCATTAAGTTAAAGTTAAATCGATAGCTGCATAGCTGGAAAGATCTAAAATATTAAAGTCTTACCCATGTAGTGTCTTTTCTAATTCTTCAATTTTCTCCACCTCGTGTTCCAAAGCACATGCCAGAGACTGTGTTGACCTGGTCACTTCATCTCGTTCTTTCTTTCTGTCTCCAGTCTTTGACAAAATATTTATAAGTAGATTTTTTTTAAATACCCAGAGACTTATCCTTATTTCTTAAATAACATTTCTCATGAGTTTATGACCAAAATGCATTAGAAACAGTTTATAAAATGCCAACTAGGAAAATTCAAATAGTGACTTCTGTTAAAACACAATACATTGAGTTATATTTCTGTCATAGAAGTTAAACTACTAGATATATTTGCTAAAACAGAAGTTTTGACTCCTTGGAAGCTGACAGGGGAACAAGCTAGAGAAAGCAGAATTACTCACTCATAAATGCCAGAAATCTCATTGAGTATCATTTACAGATACTTGACCTGACAGTCATAAACTCCTCTGCTAGGCCTGAGTGTTCCCTTACTGTCCACACACAGACATTAGATGAGGTAATAAACAATGCAAACCCGCAGGTTACAAAAGAAACTACATGTTGTCCAGTTTGGGGTTTGGTTTTAGGCAGACTGTCAGCCCAAGCTGGCTTAGAATAAGTGTACAGTACAGCTAAGGGTGACCTATCTCTACCTTTCGGGAGCTGAGATTACAGGTGTGCCACTTGGGGGTTTGATGAGATTGTAGTCATGCTTAGTCCCCAGCATACACTGTTGGAAGGATTAGGAGATGTGGCCTTGTTGGAAGTGTGTCACCAAAGGTGGACTTTGAAATGTCAAAAGCTCGCACCAGGCCAGGTGTCTCTCTCTGCCTGCTGCCTGCAGATCAGAATGTAACTGTCAGTTACTTCTCCAGTCCTGTGCCTACCTGTGTGCTGCCATGCTCCCTGGTAGAAAAATAAATAAATGCCAGTAAAATCTGAGAAGAATTATACACGGTTTAGTGATTAAGATATTGTACCAGGCAGCAGAGATGGACTGGAGGGTAGGAGCACTACCAGATCTACCAGAAGGCCCAGTTCAATTCCCAGCATCCATATGGCAGCTCACAAACTTCTGTTAAATATGCATGTGGTGCACTGACATAGATGTAGGCTAGACACACATACACATAAAATAAATAAAATTTTAAAAGATGCTACAGAACTTTCATTAATAGTTTTAGATATACTAAGGTGCTTAAAATAATACCTTATTAAGATAACTTTAGAATATTCCTATTTGGTTCTTATTACATTTTTCATTATCATACCGCTCTACTCACTGATAACTTGCTCAAGGAAGAAATAAAGAAAGAAATTAAAGACCTTTTAGAATTTAATGAAAATGAAGGCACAACATGCACAAACTTATGAGACACAATGAAAGCAGTGCTAAGAGGAAAACTCACAGCTCTGAGTGCCTCCAAAAAACTGGAGAGAACATACATTAGAAGCTTGACAGCACACCTAAAAGCTCTAGAACAAAAAGAAGCAAATACACCCAAGAGGAGTAGACAGCAGGAAATAATCAAACTCAAAGCTGAAATCAACCAAGTAGAAACAAAAAGAACTATACAAAGAATCAACAAAACCAGGAGCTGGTTCTTTGAAAGAATCAACAAGATAGATAAACCCTTAGCCTGACTAACCAGAGGGCACAGAGAGTATGTCCAAATTAACGAAATCAGAAATGAAAAGGGAGACATAACAACAAAATCTGAGGAAATTCAAAAAACCATCAGGTCCTATTACAAAACCTTATATTGAACAAAACTGGAAAATCTGGATGAATGGACATTTTCTAGACAGATACCAGGTACCAAAAGTAAAATCAGGATCAGATAAACCATATAAATAGTCCCATAACTCCTAAAGAGATAGAAACAGTTATTAAAAGTCTCCCAACCAAAAAAAGTCCAGGACCAGATGGGTTTAGTGCAGAATTCTATCAGACCTTCATAGAAGACCTCATACCAATACTGTCCAAACTAATCCACAAAATTGAAACAGATGGAGCGAATTCCTTCTATGAAGCCACAGTTACACTTATACCTAAACCACATAAAGACCCAACAAAGAAAGAGAACTTTGGACCAATTTCCCTTATGAATATTGACACAAAAATACTCAATAAAATTTCCAGAAACTGAATCCAAGAACACATTAAAACGATCATCCATCATGATCAAGTAGGCTTCATCCCAAGGATGCAGGGTTGGTTCAACATAGGGAAATCCATCAATATAATCCACTATATGAACAAACTCAAGGAAAAAAACATATGATCATTTCATTAGATGCTGAGAAAGCATTTGACAAAATTCAACACCCCTTCATGTTAAAAGTCTTGGAAAGATCAGGAATACAAAGCCATACCTAAACATAGTAAAAGCAATATACAGCAAGCCAGTAACCAATATCAAAGTAAATGGAGAGAAACTTGAAACAATCCCACTAAAATCAGGACTAGACAAGGCTGCCCACTTTCTCCCTACCTATTCAATATAGTACTTGAAGTCCTACCCAGAGTAATTAGACAACAAAAGGAGGTCAAGGGGATAAAAATTGGAAAGGAAGAAGTCAAAATATCACTATTTACAGATGATATGATAGCATACATAAGTGACACAAAAGTTCCAAGAGAGAACTACTAAAGCTGATAAACAACTTGATAAGCAAAGTGGCTGGGGATAAAATTAACTCAAACAAATCAGTAGCCTTCCTCTACTCAAAGGATAAACAGGTTGAGAAAGAAATTAGGGAAATGACACCCTTCACAATACTCACAAATAACATAAAATACCTCGGTGTGACTATAGCCAAGCAAATGAAAGATCTGCATGACAAGAACTTCAAGTCTCTGAAGGAAGAAATTGAAGATCTCAGAAGATGGAAGGATCTCCCATGCTCATGGATTGGCAGGATTAATATAGTAAAAATGGGCATTTTACCAAAAGCAATCTACAGATTCAATGCAATCCCTATCAAAATTCCCACTCAATTCTTCATAGAGTTAGAGCAATTTGCAATTAATTTGGAATAACAAAAAACCATGATAGTGAAAATTATCCTCAACAATAAAAGAACTTCTAGGGGAATCACTATCCCTGACTTCAAGCAGTAGTACAGAGCAATAGTGATAAACACTATATATTATTGGTACACAGACAGGCAGGTAGATCAATGGGATAGAACTGAAGACACAGAAATGAACCCACACACCTATGGTCACTTGACCTTTCACAAAGGAGCTAAAACCATCCAGTGGGGAAAAGATAGCATTTTCAACAAATGGTGCTGGTTCAACTGGAGGTCAGCATGTGGAAGAATGCAAATCAAACCATTCTTATTACCCTGTACAAAGCTTTAAGGCCAAGTGGATCAAGGACCTCCACATAAAAGCAGATACATTGAACTAATAGATGAAGAAGTGGGAAAGAGCCTCGCACACATGGGCACTGGGGAAATTTTCCTGAACGAAACACCAATGGCTTATGCTCTAAGATCAAGAATCGACAAATGGGTCCTCATAAAATAGCAAAGTTTCTGTAAGGCAAAGGACACTGTCATTAGGACAAAATGGCAACCAACAGATTGGGAAAGGATCTTTACCAATCCTACATCTGATAGAGGGCTTATATCCAATATATACAAAGAACTCAAGAAACTAGACTCCAGAGAACCAAATCACCCTATTAAAAATTGGGGTACAGTTTCTGATCCTCCATGTTCCACAGACAGTCACATCTTCTCGTGCCATGCCAGCCTTGTCCCATAGACATGATGGTGAAGGTCAGTGTGAATGGATCTGGCCGTATTGGGCACTGGATTACCAGGGCTGCCTTCTCCTCTGCGTTTGGCAAAGTGGACATTGTTGCCATCAAAGACCCCTTCATTGACTTCAACTACATGGTCTACGTGTTCCAGTATGACTCTACCCATGGTAAATTCAACGGCACAGTCAAGGCTGAGGATGGGAAGCTTGTCATCAATGGGAAGCCCATCGCCATCTTCCAGGAGCAAGATCCCACTAACATCAAATGGGGTGACGCTGGTGCTGAGTGTGTCGTGGAGTCTACTGGTGTCTTCACCACCATGGAGAAGGCTGGAGCTCACTTGAAGGGTGGGGACAAAAGGTCCATGATCTCCGCCCCTTCGGCCGATGCCCCCATGTTTGTGATGGGTGTGAACCACACGTAATAAGACAACTCGCTCAAGATTGTCAGCCATGCATCCTGCACCACCAACTGCTTAGCCCCCTGGCCAAGGTCATCCATGACAACTTTGGCATCATGGAAGGGTTCATGACCACAGTCCATGCCATCACTGCCACTCAGAAGACTGTGGATGGCCCCTCTGGAAAGCTGTGTCGTGATGGCCATGGGGCAGCCCTGCATCCACTTGTGCTGCCAAGGCTGTAGGCAAGGTCATCCCAGAGCTGAATGGGAAGCTCACTGGCATGGCCTTCCATGTTCCTACCCCCAATGTATCCATTGTGGATCTGACATGCCACCTGGAGAAACTGCCAAGTATGATGACATCAAGAAGGTGGTGAAGCAGGCGTCCAAGGGCCCACTAAAGGGCATCCTGGGCTACACTAAGGACCAGGTTGTCTCCTGCTACTTCAACAGCAACTCCACTCTTCCACCTTTGATGCTGAGGCTGGCATTGCTCTCAATGACAACTTTGTAAAGCTCATTTCCTGGTATGACAATGAATACGGCTACAGCAACAGGGTAGTGGACCTCATGGCCTACATGGCCTCCAAGGAATAAGAATCCCTGGACCACCCATGACAGCCCAGCAAGGATACTGAGAGCAAGAGAGAAGCACTCAGTTGCTGAGGAGTCCCCATCCCAACTCAGCCCTCAACACTGAGCATCTCCCTCACAATTCCATCCCAGAGGGTTGGGGATTTAGCTCAGTGGTAGAGTGCTTGCCTAGCAAGCACAAGGCACTGGGTTGGGTCCCCAGCTCTGGAAAAAAAAAAAACAATTCCATCCCAGACCCCCATAATAACAGGAGGGGGCTAGGAAGCCCTCCTTTCTCTCTTGAATAAAGTTCACTGCACCCACAAAAAATGGGGTGCAGAGCTAAACAAAGAATTCTCAACTGAGGAATATCGAATGGCTGAGAAGCACCTAAAGAAATGTTCAACATCCTTAGTCATCAGGGAAATGCACATCAAAATAACTCGGAGATTCCACCTCACACCAGTCATAATGGCTAAGTTCAAAAACTCAGGTGACGACAGATGCTGGTGAGGATGTAGAGAAAGAGGAACACTCCTCCATTGTTGGTGGGATGGTAAACTGGTACAACCACTCTGGAAATCAGTCTGGAGGTTCCTCAGAAAAGTGGACATTGCACTCCTGAGGACCCAGCTATACCTCTCCTGGGCATATACCCAAATGATATTCCAACATATAACAAAGACACGTGCTCCACTATGTTCATAGCAGCCTTATTTATAATAGCCAGAAGCTGGAAAGAACCCAGATGCCCTTCAACAGAGGAATGGATACAGAAAATGTGGTACATCTACACAATGGCGTACTACTCAGCTATCAAAAACAATGACTTTGTGAAATTCATAGACAAATGGATGGAACTAGAAAATGTCATCCTGAGTGAGGTAACCTAATCACAGAAAAACACAAATGGTATGCACTCACTGATAAGTGGGTATTAGTCCAAAAGCTTGAATTACCCAAGATACAGTCCACAGACCACATGAAACTCAAGAAAAACAATGACAAAAGTGCAGATGCTTCAATCCTTCTTAAAAGGGGGAACAACAATATTGATAGGAGGTGATATGAAGACAAAGTTTGGAGCAGAGACTGAAGGAATGGCCATCCAGAGTCTGGCACACCTAGTTATCCAGCCCATATACATACAGCCACCAAACCCAGACAATATTGCTGATGCCAAGAACTGCATGCTGACAGGAACCTGATATAGCTGTCTCCTGAGAGGCTCTGCCAGAGCATGACAAATGCAGAGGCGAATGCTAATAGCCAACCATTACACTGATAATGGTGTCCCCATTGGAGGAGTTAGAGAAAGGATTGAAGGAGCTGAAGTGGTTTGCCACTCCATAAGAACAACAATGCCAACCAACCAGAGCTCCGAGGGACTAAACAGCTACCCAAAGAGTACACATGGACAGACCCAGAGGATGGCCGTGTTGGGCACCAATGGGAGAAGAAACCCTTGGTCCTGCCAAGGCTGGACCCCCCAGTATAGGGAAATGTCAGGGCAGGTAGGCAGGAAGGGGTGGTTGGGGAGGAGAACACCTTCATAGAAGAAGGGGGAGGGGAATTGGATAGTGGGTTTGTGGATGGGAAACTGGGAAAGGGGATAACATTTGAAATGTAAATATAACAATATCCAATAAAAAATAAAATAACATAAAATCTTTATCATGGGCCTGAACAAATGGCTCAGTAAAAGCTGATGCTCTTGCAGAAGACCTGGGTTGAGTTCCCAAGCAACTACATCATGTGGATCACCACCTCCTGAAACTTGTATCCATGCTATCTTCTGACCTTTGCTGGGAAAGCACACATGTGGTACATACACAAACAAGCACAGACATGCACGCACACACACTTGCACTCACACATGTGAGTACACACATACACGTACATGAAATAAATGTAAAAAGGTATCTGCAAGGAAAAAATTAGTATTACACGTTCAATAATTCCAGGATACTCTCAGGAGGCCAAAGCTATGAATCTACAGACAGAAGACCAATCTAAGACAAACACAGAGAAAGCATAAGGGATCTATTCAGTGAAATTATGGAAGAAATTCCCCAAATGTAGGGATATGGTTATTAATATAGCAACACAAGAAATTTCTTACAGTGTATTTTAGTCAAGATACAAAAAATGCAAGTGAAGAAACAATAGTCAATAGTTTCAATTAAGTTAATAATTATTAAATGTAAAAGAAATGTTACCTTCCCTAGAAAGGCATAAATTTCAGCATAACACTGGACCTTGCACGGGGGACCATCAAGCCAAGGAAAGTGTGGCATGATTACTTCAAGCCCAAAAGTTATCTTTATATATATATTTTAAATACAGCCTAGTCTTTTTTTTAAGACTTATTTATTTATTATATATAAGTACCCTGTAGCTGTCTTCAGACACACAAGAAGAGGACATCAGTTCTCATTAGAGAGGGCTGTAAGCCACCATGTGGTTGCTGGGATTTGAACTCAGGACCTCTGGAAGAGCAGTCAGTGCTCTTAACCACCGAGCCATCTCTCCAGCCCCAAAAGCTATCTTTTTCAATTAATGGGAAGATAAGGACATTTCCAAGAGCAGCACAAGCTAAAGCAATTCATGATGACCAAGCTAGCACTTCAGAAGTTCCCTATAGGAATACCATAGAGAGAAGAAAGAAAGATTGTCTGAATCATGAGAACACAGGAAAGACAAGTTCCAAGAGAGGGTTGTCAGATCAGTAGGAAGAAATCTGTCCCTATGCCAACTGTACGCAAGGCTTAGTAGTTCTCTGGTGGAACTTTTGGGGTCACTTAAGTATACTAACATATCATCTGCAAATAGTGATATTTTGGCTTCTTCCTTTTCAATTTGTAATCCTTTGACCTCTTTTTGTTGTTTAATTGCTCTGGTTAGGACTTCCAGTACTATATTAAATAAGTAAGGAGAGAGTGAACAGCCTTGTCTAGTCCCTGATTTTAGTGGGACTGCTTCAAGTTTCTCTTCATTTAGTTTGATGTTTTCTCTATGACACTTATATAAAGAATGTCTATTAGAACTCTTATTGACAGAATACTCCTTATTGATATATTGTCATATTATAGATGCAGGAAAAGTATAGTAATGAGTGGACTGATTGAGTTATTAGTTTTTTAGAATAGTAAAAACCTTTTTCAGTGCCTCTTCAGTTATGGGAAGATCAGTCACACAGAGACAAGTCAGTAGAAACAAATACATCAGTGTACCAACTTAGTACTCACAATACAATCTTATGATCCCAATTTCTTTGTTTAAAATATTTTTAATTATGTGTTTACAAGTGTCCGTGTTTGGTAATGTGTTCATGTAAAGGTCTTGCTAGAGATGATTTTGACAGTTGAACCCCAACATTTCAAAATATTGACCTTACTGCACAAATTATTAATTTTATGAATTCGAATTCCTCTGTTATGTCAGGAGGACTTGCACTCTTACACGTATTATCACTATAAACCCAGAAATTTTTGTCAATTAACTCTTTTCTGTTTCCTATCATTTTGCCCTAAAGCAGCAGTGAGGACAGGAGGCTGTCTCTTTGTGGTGGCAGAAATGAAGAGGAGACTAACTTACCAATTCTACCGTCAACAGCTGAGTCTCAAGCTCTTCAATTTCTTCTGCTTGGTTCTTCACTGAGTCTTCTAACTTGAGACAGTCAACTTCCAGCCTAAAAGGTATTTCACAGAATAACTAATTATTCTCAATTCTTAATGATTTGATTCTTAAGAAACTGAAAAGAAGAAAGATGGTGGAATCCAGGGTCTTGCCCGTGGAAATTACATAGCATAGCACTGACTTAAACCTCAGCCCGAAATTAGGCAGTGCTAATTAGACATAACCAAGTGTCTACGGCTTAACAGGGGTGTGTTTATTGCCATGACCACCACAATCTGCACACTACATTGCTGACCAGATTTATAAATACTTAAGGTGTTTTGCGCTCAGTTTTAAGTCATACTTCCATAGCAGATGTGCCATTCTTGCAGAGCCCAAGACACCTTCTCTCTGTGGATCGTCCTGCAACTGCGCTTCCTGCAACTAAAACAGAGAGGAAAACAACGAAGCTTATGGTAGTCACCTAGAACATATCTGCCCATCACCCATTTTCATGCTAAAATTCTACCCAAAACCGCTGCATCCATGCACCATTTCGCTGTTGTTTGTGGGAGCTTCTGTGCTGTGCAGACTGAGAACAGAGTAGATAGAACAAGAACCTTATCCCCGTGAAGCCAGCCATATGGTCCACTTTCCTGCAGAAAAGTTATTGACCTCCGCCCTAGAATGGAAGCCCAGAATTCCTGTTTTCAAACTTTATTTATCAGATACTCAAGTGGAGAAAACTGATAAAATGGGGGGAAAGCCAAAAATTCCATGTGTGAAGAATTTGCTTATATTTCAATACTACCTCCAAAAATGATTGAAAATATCATGCCAATGAGTGGTCAAAGGATAACAATAATAATAAAAACAAAGATGATACTCTGGGTGACAAGTGGGTGTTTCACGAAATCGAGTGGCAATGTCAATACAGATTTGAATGTATCCCGGCTCCACTGAACTGGAATGAACTAGCTTTCTCTACCTCAGCGACTCTGACTCTAAAATGAAGAGATTCGTTTATCTGCAACAGCGGCCTCTCAGAATAAGAGTAACTGATAAGAAGCTGTGTATAGTATTGGCTTTCAGCACTAGTACTTTGTGATTTAAGCTACGGTAAAAGCTGGTACCACAGGTACTTGGCAATGCTAGCAGAGGTCTTCTGTGCACGGGACACTGTTTTAACCTTGCACTGACAGCAGCAGCCAGTGAAGAAGCCAAAGCCCATAATTTGTCCCCAATAATTCATAAAACTCGAACTACACAACAACCAGTCAGTCTTCTTTTTCTAGGATACTGGATCACACCGTGAACCCCAAGATCGTGTGAGTTATTGGGAACAACCTGAGTTTTGAGTTACGGTGTGGGTCAGCCTTACCACACACCTGTAATCCAAGAGCTTTCTGCTTGAATATCATAAACAGGATTAAATGAAGTCAACCGTAGGTCCAGAGGTGGGTCCAACAAGCAACCAGTTGGCAGGAAGTGAATATAAGATTATTAAGAAAAGCAGAGTAAGAGGGAGTCAGGAGGACAGATAGAGAGAAGCACAGGAAATAAAAGGGAGAGACACTCGTTTTGAAGGAGGTACTTTGAGATGGTGTGAGGAAGAGGATGGCTTCTGGAACAGTGGCTGAGGAGGAAGATCTTCCTCTGATCTTTCAGAGGATGCTTTCTCTGAGCCTCTAAGCTAGCAGGCTTGTACCCCAGCATCCGGTTCCCAAGTCCTCATCAAACAATTGGGATTTTTTTTTCTTTTTTTTTCCGGAGCTGGGGACCGAACCCAGGGCCTTGCGCTCGCTAGGCAAGCGCTCTACCGCTGAGCTAAATCCCCAACCCCTTTATTTTTTTTAATAAAGCAACTTCTTCCACTCACAATAATTCATAAGTAACCTTTTCTCTGTACTCAACTTTCAGTACAATGGTCGTATAGTAAAATGCAAACATGGCCTTCTACACTAAGCAGCCTGTAACTGATGGCGTGCCTGATAAAGGCCGGCATACTGTTGGACTCTAGTTTGAGGTCAAGCATTCCTACTGAGTATTCATGCTGAGCTGCCTCATTCAGAGCTCTGAAGAGTAGATAAGGGTATGTGAACTACACATCAGGAAAGCAGTAGCCAGAGTAAAATGCTACAAATCTTTCTTCTCGCTTGGCTGTACAACAGGAACCCAAATCTCATTTGTCTCCATAGTTAGGACAACATTTTGTCTTTGACGAAGTAATTATCTATTAGAATAAGTTCTTCCAATTTGCATACTTAATTGCTTACCCACATTTAGTGAAGGACCTGATTTTATCCCAACAGTTTGTCAAGCAAAAATGTATTCCGTTTAAGAAAAAGTTACATGTTTATCAAATATCATTTCTCCTTCAGTAAATCACTTAAACAAGATTATTTCTTAAACAGATAAACAACAATGAAAAAGCTGAAAGAGCAATGGGAAATTTCAGGCTAAGTTGTTACAAACAATGACTGACAATAGTAAAATCAATAATTCTAGCTGTGTTATAATTTCATCATAGGATGAGAATTTATTTAACACCTAATAATACAACAGTACACTGGTCATACAACAACATCATGGTTAGCATACATATGGTGTCCCACTCATGATACTGCCCTGTGTTGCAACAGATGTGCTACAGCTGTGTACGTAGAACCTTTGGTGTTTACAAATGATGAAATTGTCAGCAAACATGTTTCTTAAATAGTGTCCCTTTAGTGACACACAAATACATAGATAGACAGACAGATAGATAGATAGATAGATAGATAGATAGATAGACAGATAGATGATAGATAAGACAGATAAGACAAATATAAATAGCTATTATATATACACAATACACAAATTGATATAAATAATGTTAATCAGATATGAAATTTGCAGTAATAATTTACCTGTGTCACACTGTCGTGTAAAGCCTTTAAGTTCATATTTAGATTCCCTAGGGACATTTCATGTTGACCAACTTCAAATTCTTCATTACATTGATGGTATAGAGGTGACCTTCCAAATTCTTCATGATACTGCCTTTCTCTACCTCTTAATTCAGTTTTCATTTTTCCATCAAAACAACCATCATTTATTATGTTCTCGTTTTGTTTTAAGGAAGACCTGCCATTAAATATGCTAATATTAATATTCATTGTGGTGTTTGGATGAAAATGTCCCCCATAGGCTCAGATATTTGAATGCTTGGTCCCCAGTTAGCAGAACTGTCTGGGAAGGACTGGGAAGCGTGGCCTTGTTGGAGGAAGTGTGTCCCTGGGCACGGGATTTGAAGTTGAAGAATCCCACACTGCTCCCAGCTAGTTCCCTCTCTGTCTCTGCCTCATGCTGCAGTGCAAGATGTAAGCTCTCAGCTACGCTCTAGCACCATGTCTGACTCCCTGATGCCAGGGCCCCTCTCCAAAACAGACTCTAGCCTTCTGGAACCAAAAGCCCCAAAACTTAACACCTTCTGTACGTTGCCTTGGTCATGGTATTTTGCCAATAGTAACTAAGTCATTCACTCATTAGAAAGAAAATGTTAATATTTGTAACTGAGATTTTGATCACACTAATAAATCAATACCTTATTGACTTAATCAAATTGCTACATTCCCATTTAGTTCATGTCTTTATTTTGCATTTCAGTCACTTCGAAAGATCATGTATACTCGAAAGATAATAGTGAAAACTTTTTTTTCTTGGCTTGGTAGGTTTGCTTAAAATTAACTCTTAAAGAATATAAAAAAGTCATTTTGAAATTATTCAGCTATGGTGCAAATTAAAAGTCATCTTTTCTATATTAACAGTTACTTCTCAACTAAAATAATTTGAATTTAATCATTTTTAAAATTACTGCTCATGAACAAATTTCTAAAATAACTAGAAATTAAATTTTATCTTTCTAAACTATGCCAGTAGCTGGGCATGGTGATGAATGTGTTTAAACCTAGAACTTAGGAGATGGGTGGACCTCTGAGTTCCAGGACAGCCAGGGCTGCACACGGAAACTCTACCTCAAAAAAATAAAATGCTACAACTAACCCCAAAATGATTTTACAGCGTTGATAGCACCTTGAAATGCTGTCTGCACACTGCCATAATCTGACTAGAACAAGGAGTCTAAAACGTGTTATCCCATTTTTTTAGTACTATATCCTATCTTGTTGAGTATTATATATTATATCAGCAATTTCAAAAGCCAAATTTGAACAGTATAGGATGTGATTAATCCAATAATAAAAAGTAATATATACTTGCACCATAGAAATGTGAATCTTTCGTGTTTGAGAGAAACATGTTTAATAAATTAATTACTAATTTATTTTCATTTCCTTTTAATATTGAGTATGTGCATGATATGTGCATATGTTCCTGTATATGTGCACATGTGCGTGTATCTACATATGACATAGCCAGAAGCTAATGTCAGATATCTTTTGCAATCATCCTTCATATTATCTTTTTGAGTTAGACTCTCTCTGGACCTAAAGCTCACTTATCTGCCTAGACTGACTGGCCAGAGATCTCCATTTTTCTCCCTCCTTACCCTCCCTTTTACTGGTACTGCAGAGGTTCAACAGGACACCAAAACTTTTCCGAAATATCAAATCGAGCCCTCTGTTCGCATGGCAAGCACTTTTCCCAGTCTTCCAGGATTTCTGTGTTTTGTTTTGTTTTTAATTTTATGTATGCCAAAAACCAAAGTATTGATAAATCTGGGCCGTCTAGCCTATGTATGAGACTCTAGCGGATCACAAGCAGTGAAAATTAACTAAAACTACAATGTTTACATTCTAGGGAAAAAAACCCTGGGTTCAGGAAAATGATCACTTTATATTCTTGTGGTATGTGATTAAACTAATATAAACTAGCCTGAGTACAATTTAATTAATCCTTTCTTTAAAGTTCCTATGGCTCTGAGCAGACCTGGGGCGCTCACTGGCTCTGCACCCATTCCCACAGCACCCAGAGGAAGCTCAACTGTCAGGTGCTCTGAAACACCCAGGATCACAGGAAAGACCATGACATCTGCCCCAATACTCAGAGTAACTGGGTCCCCCAGGATCCAGGGACGCAGGAACCCCACCCCCGACCCTACCCAGCCAGGGGCACCTGTCCCTTCCTGTCTGAACCAGTGCCCTGAGCAGACCTTGGTCGCTGGCTCTGCACACAGTCCCACAACACCCAGAGGAAACTTGACTCCCAGGTGCTCTAACACGCCCAGAATCACAGTTTGAACCTGCACCCAGAGCAGACCTGGGGCACTGGCTCTGCACCCACGCCTACAACACCCAGGGGGAGCCCGAGTCCCAGGTGCTCTGAAACGCCCAGGATCACAGAAGAGGTCAACAACATCTACCCCAACACCCAGAGCAACTGGGTCCCCCAGGATCCAGGGACGCAGGAACCCCAGCTCAGACAGTGGCATGGGTTCCTTCCTGGACCCAGAGTAGACCCGGGGTGCTGACTCAGCATCCACTCTTACAAAACCCAGAGGGAGCCCAACTCCCAGGTGCTCTGAAATGCCCAGGATCACCGCATCACAGAGGAGACTCCCAGGAGATAGAAGACAACCAGAAGCTTCAGAGCTCTGATACATTCAAAATAACAGTTGAGACCACAGCATCTTTCCCAATACTCAGCCTAACTAGGACCCCCACAGGAACCAGGGAAACACAAACCCTGCACAGTCAGAGGCACAGGTTTCTTTCAGCTTGCACCACTACCTAGAGCAAACCCAGGGCTCTGCCTCCCCACTCACTCCTGCAACACCCTGAGAAAGCTTGACTCCCAGGAGCTCTGACACAACAGGATCTCAGGAGCTTGGTAACTCCAGGACTTCAGAATCCCAGAGGGAGTTTGACTCCCAGGAGCTCTGATACCTCCAGGATCTCAGGATCACAGGATCACAGGATCACAGAGGCAACTTTGAGGAGTTGTGACACAACCAGGATCACAGGGGTGAAAGGATCCAGTCAGAGACAGCAAGGGCAGATAGCAGTAGAAATTGACAGATGGTGAGAGGCAGGAACAAGAATCTAAGCAACGGCTACTTGGCATCATCAGAACCCAGTTCTCCCACTACAGCAAGTCCTGGATATCCCATCACAATGGAAAAGCAAGATTCAGATTTAAAATCACATCTCATGTTGATGATAGAGAACGTTAGGAAGAACATAAATAACTCCCTAAAAGAAACACAGGAGAACACAGGTAAACAAGTAGAACCCCTTAAAGAGGAAACACAAAAATCCCTTAAAGAATTACAGAAAAACACAACCAAACAGGTGAAGAAATTGATCAAAACCATCCAGGAAAAGCTGCAAGGGAAAAGGGACAAGTAACATACAAAGGCAGATCTATCAGAATTACACCAGACTTCTCAACAGAGACTATGAAAGTCAAAAGAACCTAGTCAAATGTCATGCAGATTCTAAAAGAACACAAGTGCCAGCCCAGCAAAACTCTCAGTCAACATAGATGGAGAAACCAAAATATTCCTGGACGAAACCAAATTCAAGCAGTATCTATCAATCCAGCCCTACAGAGGATCCTAGAGGGAAAACTCCAATACAAGGAAGATACCTATACCAAAGAAAGACAAGATGTTAAGCATCTCATAACAAAGCCAAAAGGAGAAAATCATAAGCACATAAAGCCACCTACAAAAACAAATATAACAGGAACCAACAGTCATCTGTCTTTAATATCTCTCAATATTAATGGACTCAACTCACCTATAAAAAGACACAAGCTACCAGACTGGATACTCAAACAAGATCCAGCATTTTGCCACACACAAGAAACACACCTCATTAACAAAGACAGACACTATCTCAGAGTAAAAGGATGGAAAAAAAAAAAAGGATGGAAAAATTTTTTCCAAGCAAATGGTCCCAAGAAACAAGCTGGAGTTGTCATCCTAATATCCAATAAAATAGACTTAAACCAAAAGTTATCAAGCATGATGAGGAAGGACATTTCATATTCATCAAAAAGAAAATCCATCAAGAGAAAATATCAATTCTGAATATCTATGCCCCAAATGTAAGGGCACCCACATTCATAAAATAAACTTTACTAAAGCTCAAAACACACATTGAACCCCACACAATAATGGAAGACTAAAAAAAGAGAGAGAGAATAGGGGTTGGGGATTTAACTCAGTGGTAGAGCGCTTGCCTAGCAAGTGCAAGGCCCTGGGTTCGGTCCTCAGCTCCAAAAAAAAAAAAAGGAAGACTTCAACACCCCACTCTCACCAATGGACAGATCATGGAAAAAGAAACTAAGAGAAGTTATGAACCAAATGGATTTAACAGATATCTATAGAATATTTCATCCTAAAACAAAAGAAATTACCTTCTTCTCAGCACATCATGGTACCTTCTCCAAAATTGACCATATAATTGTCAAAAAAAAAACAGGCCTCAACAGATACAAGAAGATTGAAATAATCCCATGCATCCTATCAGATCACCATGGACTAAGACTGGTCTTCAATAACAGGCAAAAGCGAAACATAAAGCCCACATACACACGGAAGTTGAACAATGGTTTACTCAATGATAACATATCATACCCAAAGTTATGGGACACATGAAAGCACTACTAAAAGAAAACTTCATAGCACTAAGTGCACTGGTAAAGAAACTGGAGAGATCTTACTCTAGCAGCTTGACAGCACACCTGAAAGCTCTAGAACAAAAAGAAGCCAACACACCCAAGAGGAGTAGATGGCAGAAAATAGTCATCTCTGGGTTGAAATCAACCAAATAGAAACAAACAGAACAATACAAAGAAACAGCAAAACCAAAAGCTTTGAGAGAATCAACAAGCTAGATAAACCCTTAGCCAAACTAACTAAAGGGCCCAGAGGCATTATCCAAATTAACACAATCAGAAATGAAAGGGAGACATAGCAACAGAAAGAGAAGAAATTTAAAAAAATCATCAGACCCTACTACAAAAGCCTATACTCAATAAAACTGGAAATTTTAGATGAAATGGATAGTTTTCTAGGCAGATACCACATACCAAAGTTAAATCAAGAGCAGGTAAACTTTCTAAACAGGCCCATATCCCATAAGGAAATAGAAGAAGTCATTAAAAAACCTCCCAACTGAAAAGATCTTTACCAATCCTACAACTGATAGAGGGCTTATATCCAAAATATACAAAGAACTCAAGAAGTTAGACCGCAGGGAGACAAATAACCCTATTAAAAATGGGGTTCAGAGCTAAACAAAGAATTCATAGCTGAGGAATGCCGAATGGCTGAGAAACACCTAAAGAAATGTTCAACATCTTTAGTCATAAGTGAAATGCAAATCAAAGCAACCCTGAGATTTCACCTCTCACCAGTGAGAATGGCTAAGATCAAAATCTCAGGTGACAGCAAATGCTGGCGAGGATGCGGAGAAAGAGGAACACTCCTCCATTGTTGGTGGGATTGCAGACTGCTACAACCATTCTGGAAATCAGTCTGGAGGTTCCTCAGAAAACTGGACATTGCACTACCTGAGCTATACCTCTCTTGGGCATATACCCAAAAGATGCCCCAACAAATAACAAAGACACTTGCTCCACTATGTTCATAGCAGCCTTATTTATAATAGCCAGAAGCTGGAAAGAACCCAGATACCCTTCAACAGAGGAATGGATACAGAAAATGTGGTACATCTACACAATGGAATATTACTCAGCTATCAAAAACAATGACTTTATGAAATTCGTAGGCAAATGGTTGGAACTGGAAAATATCATCCTGAGTGAGGTAACCCAATCACAGAAAAACTCGCATGGTATGCACTCATTGATAAGTGGCTATTAGCCCAAGTGCTCAAATTACCCTAGATGCACAGAACACATGAAACTCTCAAGAAGGATGACAAAAATGCAAATGCTTCACTCCTTCTTTAAAAGGGGAACAAGAATACCCTTAGGAGGGGATAGGGAGGCAAAGTTTAGAACATAGGCAGAAGGAACAACCATTCAGAGCCTGCCCCACATGTGGCCCATACATATACAGCCACCAAACTAGATAAGATGGATGAAGCAAAGAAGTGCAGGCTGACAGGAACTGGATGTAGATCGCTCCTGAGAGACACAGCCAGAATACAGCAAATACAGAGGCGAATGCCAGCAGCAAATCACTGAACTGAGAATGGGACCCCCGTTGAAGGAATCAAAGAAAGGACTGGAAGAGCTTGAAGGGGCTCGAGACCCCATAAGAACAACAATGCCAAGCAACCAGAGCTTCCAGGGACTAAGCCACTACCTAAAGACTATATATGGGCTGACCCTGGGCTGCAACCTCATAGGTAGCAATGAATAGCCTAGTAAGGGCACCAGTGGAAGGGGAAGCCCTTGCTCCTGCCAAGGCTGGACCCCCAGTGTCCGGGATTGTTGGGGAGAGGGAGGTAATGGGGGGAAGATGGGGAGGGGAATACCCATAAAGAAGGAGAGGGGGAGGGCTTAGGGGGATGATGGCCTGGAAACTGGAAAAGGAAATAACATTTAAAATGTAAATAAGAAATACCCAATTTAATAAAAATGGAAGAAAAAAATCCCTTACACTTCTATAGTATCACGTCAAAGTTTATTTTCAACTTATCTGCTGTACCTCAGATTGCAGAGCTCTCCCCATTCTGTCTCCTGTCGCTCTGGCTGCGATAACACTTCTGTAATTTTGGAGAGTTCTTTGCGCACTCCACCATGCTTCGTCTCCATTTTTTTAATTTCTCTTCTAAGTACATCACCACAACTATTTTTAATTTCCAGCAGTCTTTTACATAAATATAATTCATCCCAGAGTCCCAATAGGCAAGCAGAATCTCTATCTAGGTGAAAACAATACAGAGGCAAAATATCTGAGCATTTTTTTCCTTTTTTTTTTGTGAGCATTTTTTAATGCGTGATGAACTATATACATTTTGACACTCTCTCGTTCACTGAGCTAACAGCTCCTTGCGTGTGGACAATGTAAAACGCGTTTGTCTGACTTTTGAGATACAACTGACAAGATCTTTCTCATGTTCGGCTTCATGACCCTTATAAAACCACATGAATGTTGTAAGAAAAGAGGGGACTGCCTTCATTGGGCCCAAGGAAGAGATTACTACACTAAGAGATCAATGACGAACAGGATTCAGGCAGAAGGTAAAAATCATCTAGCCCATCTGCAGCATTTCCTGAGACTCCAGTGCAGTCTGCTGTTATACAGGATGGAGTGGGAGGGATAGACTTATAACTTTACCTGAGACCACTGAGGTCAAATAGATGAGCTTATTTTGTCAACAGTATTTAAGATAAGATATCATCAGCAATGAAAGATCGTGAACCCAAACCTTACAAAGGGAAGGGACTGAACGGGAACCAGAAAGACCGCCTTGTTCCTCTGTAGAGAGGTTCTTACTAGACCCTAAACCATGGGGTTATACCTCAGTACCTGATTTGCGTTTATAAGGTCTAAGGTTTAATCCCTGGAACTGAATGAAACAGAAAGTATCTTCCAGATAGTGACAAAAGTGACAAACATCTAACTCGCCTCTGTGAAAATTCCCACTTCACAGATACAGAGTAGGTAAAAAGGCTTATGAGATCTCAGGGAAAATGAAAAGGAATATCTGGAAAGAGTCCAGTTGGATAGAAGAAATCACTCCTGATACTCCACAGCACACAGGACAATAAAATAACTGAGTGACAACTGCCTGATGATGTCAGAACAGTGGCGATCACTGGTGATGCTAGGCCAACAAGCACACACAGCTATGAGGTGACAGAGGTGACGACCACTCTCATAGATCATACTATCATAACCATCCATATTGTATATATGCATGGTAATGTCGGTCACGTGTACACACGACCACATATCATTTAAACATAAAAATATATAGGCAGAACTTAAAACCATACTTTATCAGAATATCATCATTTCAGAAAAACATGAAAGCAGATAAAGATCTATACACTAAAAACTGCGAACATTGCTGAGAAATCTAAATGAGTCATATATGCAATCATATACTTTGCTAGAGTCAAATTATTATTATTTAAATGTTAATTCGGGGTTGGGGATTTAGCTCAGTGGTAGAGCGCTTGCCTAGGAAGCGCACGGCCCTGGGTTCGGTCCCCAGCTCCGAAAAAAAAAGAACAAAAAAAAATTTAAATGTTAATTCTTCTCATTCTAATTCCCTGGAAGCCACAGGCTTTTGTTTACATTTATTCCTATAATGTGTATGTATACATATGTCCAGGGGCGTATGTGTCATAGAGCATGTGGGAACGTCAGAGAACAAATTGTGGAAACTGGCTCTCTCCTTCCACCTCTGAATTTAGGGATCAGACTCAGGACATCTTCAGGTTTAGTATAGATGCCTTTACCTGAGGTCTTAGTTTCCTTTCTATTGCTGTAAAGAGACACAAGACAAAGGCAACTTATAAAAGAAACATTTAATCTAGGGCTCAGGGTTCCATAGCCATCATGATGGTGAGCGTGTACGTTTGCAGTAAGTGAAAGGTTACAGTTTGGTTCACAAGCCGGAAGCAGCGAGAACTCACTGAAACTGACATGGGATTTAGAAACTCAAAGCCCACTCCCAAAGACACACCTTGTACAAAAAGGCCAGCCCTCCTAACCCTTCTCAACAGTTGCACCAACTAGGGACCAAGCACTGAGCTGTGTGAGACCATGGGGGCCATTCTCACCCAAACCACAATGCCTGCAAAGCCAAAGACACCGGACTGTTCTTAATAGAAAATATGTTTATAAAATTCCTATGCAGGGAGGTCTGGGAATACGGTTTAGTGGGAGAGCAGTTACCAAACATGCACAAAGCCTGTATTAAACCCTCACTGCACATGTGCAACAGCCAAAATGGTCTCCAGACTCGAGCAGAAATAGGGGAGTGAGGATTGTTTCACCCACTACAGAGCTATGGAAGTCGAAAGCGCGACGCCAGTGAGTTTTGTCATAAAGGGGGACTACAGTTTAAAAGACAGAGTAGACCGACACAAAACAGGCAGCTTCTTTTTGATAAAAACAACGTAAGTGCAATAGATTGCAGCATCTTACTCACAGACAGGAAAACATCCAAAGGAAACCAATGACTTCCCGTGAGTGCTATATGCTAATAAGAAGCATATGTGGGGAGATAAGGTGTGGGTGAATGGGAGAGCAGCAGTGCTGTCAAGTGTGCAGGACACCGCAGGGTGGACCCCCACCACCAAGTGCTACCAAGTGTGTAGGACGCCCTAGGATAGACCACCACCAGCTAGAAATGATCAGATTCAACCCTGAAACAAGGAGAAAGTCACTGCAAACACACACACACACACACACACACACACACACACACACACACACACGATAAGGAATGTACCCTGAATATACACTGAATTTTTGAAAAACAACTTAATTTCTTTAAAGGTGAAAGGCTTTGTAAAGGCTAAAGAAAATCGCTAGTGGAAGACTGGACTGTATGAAGGACGTGACAGAATGGTTATATCCGGTTGTGTTGTGTTCTGTTTGGATTGAGGCAGAGTCTCTATGTAGCTGTGAGTTTTTAAAACACTTACTACTTGCAGAGATGGTCCCAAGGAGGTAGGGATAGCAGGGAACAGCTCTACCATTACTGTGGTATTCCAGGTTGAGACCATGGTCAGCCTGACCTAATCGTGGTGAAGGGACAGGAGTGTAAACAGTCTGAGGAAAGTGCCACGGGGGTGACCACAGTGACACTCTACTTTAATACCAAATGCATGTAGCATGAGCACAAAGTGTAACGCCTCACTGTTCTGTGTGACAGCTCCCTCAGTCTGTATCTGCTAATACAAGCCACACACAAACACCTCATATTTACACGCCGACATCACCCTTCCTTCCAGCCTGCGTGTTTAGCCTCAGAGCATGTGCGTCACTAGGGATGCAGCAACTCACAGTCATCTGAGGCCGCTTCACATGGCAGAGTCCCGTCCTCCAGGCCTTCCCCAAAATTTTTTAGCTTCTTGACCTGTAAAATAAACACCACAAGGAGTCCTCAAAATGTTTATACCATATATGGCGTGTGAATGCGATATTATTTTATCTTAAAATATATTGGGCTGGAGAGGTAGCTCAGTAGTTAAGAGCACTGGCTGTTCTTGCAGAGGGCCCAGGATTGGATTTCATGCACCCGCAAGCTAGTTCACAGCCGTCCATCACTCCAGTGCCAGGGCACCAGACGTCCTCTTCAGATTTCCGCAGGACCCAGCATGCATATGGTATATGTACATACATCAGACAAAACTCACACATAAAATAAAATTTTAAAAAAGTATGTGTGTGTGTGTGTGTGTGTGTGTGTGTGTGTGTGTGTACAAAAGTACAGGTACTTCTGAAAAAATGGAATTTTGTCAGAAGGTGCCTTTTGGATAATTGCTGTCCTATAATTTCTTTTTCAAAAAAAAGTCTTTATATTACAGAAAATTCTTTTTTTCTCTTGACATTTAATCATGTATTTTAACATATTTTTATAACAAATTACACTATCTTCTCAATGTTTTTCTTGTTTGAGACAGGGTCTCTCCATGTAGGAACCCAAACAAGGTAGGTAGGAGCCTGTAGATAGGAGCTGAGGTAAAGGCCATGGAACAGTGCTTCTGCCTGGCTTGGAAGGCTCTCTATGGCTTTCTCAACCTGCTTTCTGATAGGACCCAGAACCGCAGCCCCTACAGGCATTTTCTCAATTGAGTTTCCCATCTCTCAAATGGCTCTCGCTGTGTGTGGGTGATAGGAAAGAAGCCAGCACAAGAGTTACTGTGTGTCATTGTCTTGAATTAAAACAGCTCTCACACCCCCTTTCCCTCAGACAACATCAAGCTCCATGGTTTCTCCATCTCCTGAAGGCAAAGCAAACCTGGTTCCTCTTATCAGCAGCCTGGCA